>NW_027526306.1:266850-304350 GCF_048455015.1 Haemaphysalis longicornis
ACCACCTACAAAATGCTTGTTACCTTTCAATATCAAATCGTTGCACAGCTCTCGCTCATTTCACCACAAATTGAGAATTGTTTTGTTGTTGTAAACCACTGCAACCATTTTTCTTCACTTTGTGTACTTAGTACTGATGCGTACTGATAAGTTCTGATAAATACTGACGCGTTCTCGATCCTCTAGTATTATATAATGATTTCACTTACCATGCGGTGGTGTTTGTACCTATCTTTGTTTTTCGCGTATTTCCAGTTCTTGTAGTAATATTGTTTCTACGGTTTGTTCAACTAGCATCGTATTGCTGTCTTCAATTCCTAACTGGCGTGTTATTTAGCAATGTACCATTTGTGATTTCTAATATGAGGTCGCCCTAAGTATTTAGTTCGGAACTTCCTTGTGTACACCATGTACCATGTAAACTTGTCTGCGAAAGTTCGTTTGAAATAAACCTGAAATCGAGAAAAACTGCGTTTAAATCAGTACTCCCGCAGGGAACTAGAAATTCTCCTTGTGTCCTTGCAAACCTCCTTTCGGAAGGCCTACAAAACTCCCAAGCTTTTGTCAAACTCCACTCAAAAGAAGTAAATGCTTCCTTGAACCTCCTAAAAACGCCCCTAAACTAACATAAGTACTTCCAAAGGGAGCCATTGTAGGCTCCTATTCAACGCCTAAAAATTCCATAAACATCACTTAAAAACGCCCTTCAGGAAGTAAAGAATACTCCATTTTGACCTCCTTAAATTCTCCCGCACATTTCTTAACACTCCCTAACTACCTCCTTTCTATAACCTAAAAATGCCCTGTTTTGTGGATGTAAACAAAACCTCCCTGTTCCATGTAGTAAAAAAACTCCTACAAGGAGGACCACTAGAGGACAGGCGAAAAAGAACCTCTAGGGAGTATATGGGAGGAAAAAAAGTTTAGAGTGTGCATGTGGTGGCCGCAGTAGCGCCACCATACGCACGATCCAAAGCAGGTTTGGTCCAGGTGCGGACCGTTTTTTGAGACTGCCTACATCGAAGAGCTCTGCGTGCGGGCGCCTGTGAAGCCAAACATACCCACCTAGGGAGATTGGCCAGATTGCGGCGACTAACCGGCAGTTAAAAACAAAACAAAAAAAAATGCCGAGCGCTCGTGCCTGTGTGCCTCGCGGCGACTGCCCAGCGTACCCGGCACATGTTTGTCAAGCCAAGCATACCCGCTTAGGGAGATTGGGAAAAAAAAAAACTCCAGCGTTCACCGTAATCTTGGCAACACTTGCTCTGAAGGAGAAAGACACGCCATAGCGTAGGCCCCTCCAAAATGATGTCCAGTGATTATCACTTTCAACAAAATGAACGAAGCTGACACTTATAGTAAGAAAGGTGGGGTAAAGGTCGTTCCGGTAGCGCTGGAGAAGCAAATGGGCTGCAATCGTAGACTTAATCCTTCGTGATGGGCGTGAAGGTTGTGTACAGCTTCGCTCCCTTCGAGCGTTACTATGAGCTTCCTCCATTTTAAGAATGGACTCCTTTTTGATAGCATAGTTCCTTTATCACCATTGTAGCAGCTGGAAAAATCTGGAGACCAACGACAGTTGGAGACACAGTGGTTAGTGCGCTGTAGCATCTGCAACTGGACAACTGGAACTTTATTACCGAGATGCATGTGATACGTAATTTTGGCTTTTTTTGCAAGCAGTGTTGTGGTAACAGCCACATTTTTCAAATTGCTTTATGAAAGAGAGGAAGTGTTTTCCACCAGAAATTTATTACGAGTACGAATACTGTAGCGACGGAATTAACCAGAAGTTTTAAAGTGGAATCAGAGATCATCGGGTGCCGTCTCCTGCACGTTTCGCGTGGATAGAGAGAGAAGGAACTTTGATTGAAGTGAGCTAATTATGAAGTCTTCTTAGACGCCGCGTTGGAAGTGGTTCCCTCTACACAGGACCCATATGCTTCCCTAGCCACCTGGTCCCTCTAGATGGAATAACCCCGACAAAAAGGAAGGTCTACACAGTCCGCACGCAAAACCAGGGCTGAAGGTAACCATAGCCCTATTTTAAAGGCAACGTTTTACACGGTGCCACGAACGCACAAAATAAATAAAGTGAAAAACTGACAACATAGAATGTCAGGCGATGTTATCTCTTGAAATAAACCTTAAACCACTACTTGCGGACAGCTAATTATCAGTGCATTACGGATACATGGAAAGTAATTAACTATCAAGTAGGCATTATTATTATAGCTAGGATGCCAATGTGCTTGCTAACGTGGCATTACTTCAGAAACGTCACTATATTTTTAAAGATGCATAAAATTACGGATGCATAAAAAAGATGTATAAAAATTGAAAAAAAATGTAACATGCTTTCCGAAAATGGTGCTATAAAATAACCTTAAAATACGGACTCAGAGCGCTATTACTCCATGTGCAAAACAAGGAATCGGCGCGTAACCAGGCAGGCGCGTAGCCAGAATTTTTCTTCGGGGGCTAAGGTTATTCTCCGCCCTCCACCCCCCCCGTAAGAAAAAAAAGTGCAGTAGTTTTCAAGCGCCCTTAAAGGCTATGAAGACAAAATACATGTTTGGTTCATTTTTTTAAAAAGACTGCCTTGTCTCGATATCAATGATACCAGTTTTACAGCAAACCACGAGAATTATCGATATATTAAATTAAACATTTGAAGAAGTGGCGAATCCCCGCACACTTCTCGGCGGCGATTTCACTATGACTTGTTGGACCATTGGCGCCCAATGACCTAAGTCACCGCCAAGGAACATGATTGCGCGATTGTAGACGGGCCTCCATTGATCGTATCATTTGAATTCCAACATGCAGTTAACACACTCACAACTATGTTTTCGTGCTAGCCTATATATATATATATATATATACCGCTCCTGCCGATGTTACTTCACTGCAGCGCTAAATATGAAAATTTATGATATTTGTTGCATTGCTTCGGTTGAAAAAACGTCTGTGATTGGAATGGAGCTGTGCGAGTTACCAAAGGCTACCCCTAATAAATTCTGTTGGATGTATATATTGGATGTTGGATATTGGATGTATACTGCACAGCTGATTCTGTGCAGTATACATCCAATATTTGCACTTGCGTTACGTGTAGCGCAGGTCTTATCTCTAAGAAACGAGAGGCTATGAAGTATGCATGTAAGAAGCGTTACATTACTAGCAATAATTTCAACAAATATCAACCCTAAACACACAGACATCACGCGCAAGAACTGCGCTGTTAAGGGCAAAAATTACACGAACATGGCAGCATTAGTCCACACGCAAAGCGGAAAAATTCAGCCATCGGCAGTTGTTAAGTCATGCCAGTTTAAATTTGCGCTTCTGTTTTGAGTCTCAACGCAGTCCATTTCGCATACTATAGCTTCTATCACGAATCGGGGCGGACACGAGAGGCTTGTGATTTGTAATATAATGAATCTTACGCCTCTACGAAGGCTACACACTTATCGAAAGAAGCAGGATCGAAACTCTTCCCGTTTTTTTGGGCACAGATTGTGCTTTCCACTTGACCCAAAGCTCAAGTCAACCTCAGCAGCTTTCACGTGACCTACACAGCCACCATAACACTACCTCCTACTCAATAGAGCGTGCACAAGCCGCTAATGCTGCATCAAATAAAAAGGTTCAGCATGTCTTGTTACCCCGCACAACTTATGTGGGTTGTATATTATGCTTTCGAAAGGAACGTCCTAGTCTTCTTAATGCGGAAATACAAGTAAAACCGTTTAGGTTTGTGGCGTTCCCCTATACTTGCAGTGCCAAGCGCTAAAGTATTTTCGGTCGTATTTTAGTGGTATTAGGTTAATTCAAAAGCTGCATATTTTACTCCGCACAAAGAGTACCACGACATATGTTCAAACCATAGGTTTTTTTTAGTTCTTTGTCAGCTTCCTTTTTTTTCTGACTTTCTTTTTTCTGGTTACTTCAGTGTCATTTTCTCTCCTTTAAATTGGTAGCATGAACGCGTTTTTTACGCCGGCTATGCATTACGAAACTTCTCTCTGTTTCTCTCTCCCTCTCTTTTTAGGCCGCTGCAGGGAGAAAATTTAGTGTAAAACAATATCATCCACTTACCTTTCTGTGGTGGACTAGTTGTGAGAGGCTGAGTGAGACTGAAAATAATGCACCTTATTATAAGAGCGATGTACGTTAGACAAAAGTCTTTCTGTATTGAAAATATCACAAATTGCACGTTTATTTACCAACCTTATTTCCCAAACATAAAACTTAAGGCTAAATAATTTAATTTATTAGCGGAAAAGAGGCTGATATGGGAACGCCGGCGACCAAAATGCCGATAGTGCTGGGGCGGCAGTCTTTGACGCTCCTGAAAATGAAAACGTAACCATTGCGACACGTAGAATGCACAGCATGGTCGGCGTTGTGGCCAAGTGGCATGCGAGAACCGCCGTGTTGCAGTCTTTTAAAGCCGGATCCTGGCGTACACATTAAAGTGGGCCTGATGTGCACTCGGTAGAGGAAGTATATGTGCCCGCAAAAAATCCTGCAGTCCACATTGTTTTTAAAGACGATAGTCTTTCTTGGGCTACTTAAACCCATACATTTTGGTCTGTCTGTATGTCTGTATGTGTGTCTGTATGTCTGTATGTCTGTCCGTCTGTCTGTCTGTGACTCGATTCAGCCACCCGGCCAAAGTAAAACTATGCCTGCGCAATAGTTTTATATAGTCACAGCTAAATGTGCCCGTCTAAGTCCGGTGTAATGTTCATACTTGTCAATATTGTTGAAGAACAACAAGATTACGCATATATAAGACAACAAATTAATACAGAAGTGATATTTGCAACGTTCCTTTATAAAAAAGCGTACATGTTTTATTTTGGCGAGAATAAATACTTCATCAACTGAAGAAAAAAAATATCACTCCGCCATCGCCTGCTGTCTCCCGCGCCATATAGCTTCTGGCGGCATTTGAGAAAATCAAGTGGCAAGAGTTACGAAAGGTTCCACTAGATAGGTTCACGTTCTGCTTAGAACGCACGTAGACTAGGGAAACGTGGTTCTATAAACGTTGAAGTAGGGCGCCTCGATTAACACGCGTCTTCGCCGTACGGCAGCGTTGGCATCGAGACACCCGGTTTTGAGCAGTGGAACGCGGGAAATTTAAAATGATTTAAGCAAACCTTTGGCGTCTTTACCTTGGGAGGAGCGCGACGCAACAGGAATAACATGAGAGGTGAGCGGGAAAGCGAAGGGAGGCATTTACTTGGCAAAATTCGATAAAGACTATCGTTTTTTAACGACATTTGCAACGAAAGGAGCAGATACGCGGCCACTTTTTGTTTAAGCCTTTATAATATATGCTATCAATATAGACACGTACAGATTCTCCCCAAAAATAACCAGAGGGAAACACAATCAGGTCGTATAATTTTCCGAAAGCCTTTTACCGCGGTATCGCACAAAATGTCCGCGTTACAACTGATAACTAATGCCTCGTGATTTCTTTTTTAATAACCATCGCCGGAAAAAGCTTGTGTTTCTTGTAAGAGTAATGACGTTGTGCATTGCTCTAAATACCGAGAATAATGATAATGCCAGGACTCGTCTTGTTTATAAATGAAGGTAGCGCATTGTCCTCTCTGAAGTAACGGATCTGAGAAAAACGGGACATGTCGCCAGCTATGGAATATTTTTTCAGCTCTTCATACAAGCAGCCGTATTTACATACGGCAAGAGTTTATTGACCTTTGTTTATTAAGCAACAACTTTTTTTTGCCGACGTCATGCCTTAGAAACTTGGGCGGTAGATATTGATGACTTTCTCCATAACGAGAATCAAATATAAAATGATAACCTTGAAAAGAGCAGAACCTAGGCAAATATAATTGATGCTATTTATTCAGAAAAAACAATCACAGTCATAATAAACAACAAATCACATGTTTATATCATCCCGGGTTTTCTTGGAAAACCTTTGAAATTCCCATCTTGCAACGTAACTGCGGGTGCTGACGCACGGCCCCCTGCATACCAGGCAAAAAATGCTTCTAAAATCTTTCCCTAAACATTATTCTGTTGCTGTCTGCCGGAAGCACGTTCTTTAAAAAAAAACGTTTAAACACATGGTTTTTAACCTTTGGTCAACTGCCCAAGGGATGAGCTCTATACCCCATAATTTCTGTCTTCTACGTTTGTTACGGATACACGGCTGCCAGACGATGCAAGTTATTTCCAACTTAAAGGAAATATTAACACAGAAATAAAGATATATTGCACACCATACTTTTTGAAGCGGGTGTTGTCTTTTTTTGATGCAGTTATGAGTATAAGCTTCCGCAATATACAAAGGTTACACAGTAAGTCCACCTTAGGTCTCAACATGTAATATGTGATAGATAACCTCGGCATCGAGTTACGTTTAGGGGCACAGCTGCTGAATTGAACGTCGTTTACCCTCTCAAAAAACTGGAGGTGAACTCAAGAAAAGAGATTAGGTACAATAGTCTTAAAATTTCGCTCTAGAGGAGGTAGAGTGTCCACGCTTGTGTCGTTGGAGATCTGGGTGTAGACAAGTGCGTGTGAGAGTGTGGGTTAGTTCAAGTCACAAGGAAAGAGTGTAGGTGCTTCGAAGTATATATTTTGCATCGTGGTTGCTGTACTGAGCGGTTTTGTTCTTCGCTTGTGATTGACGACGTGGCGCCATCGATAGCTTACCAAAAAGTTTTAAACGCTTGCAAAAAATATTTATCGTATTGGCCAACTTTGAGTAATCGGACACCCACCAGCAATTTTTTGAAAGTTAGGCCCAATTATTTCCGGCCCAAACAAGTAATGCCACCCGATATCCCTCTTTGGAGCGTTACTCGAACCCACACCAACTACCTGCTATGGACGTGCCCTTCCCTAAGGGCAGCGAGATCCCAACACCTTCGCGGCACAGGCCTGCATCCTGGTAGACCCCCCGACCTCCAACAATGGCTGTGGGGGCCCCACCACCGCTGTCTTCTGGATTTCCTACGAGAAACGGGCGCCAAATTTTACCTCTAGCATTTTATGCCAGATGGCATACTATCGCAATTAAAAAAAAGTGTCGCATCCCTGAAATTTGTCAAAAAAGACAATGCCCAAACCTAAATACTTCATATCGTGCTAGAATACCTGTGTGGAGTGCATTCGGCTTGAACACACGTATTTACGGGTGGATAGTCATTCCCGCAAAGCTGTTCATCTGGCATGTACGTTCCCCTTACTGGTAAAATGATTTCACTCCGTATGGAGCGACAAACGTAATCTAGAGCGGCTGAGCTCTATGCCCTTAAAGAGGCAATTGTTTACAATCTACGTCACGAGCCGCGTCATTGGAGCATCTTTACAGACTCCAAGGCAGCTCCCCAAGTTCTGTCAAGGAGGAGCAGGTCTTCCCCCCATCATATAGCAGCCATCGATGTCTCCTACCTTCTCCACGTCACTTGCATTTCTGGACATACTATAAAATGGCAACAGATACCTGGCCATAGTGGTATTAGAAATCAAAAATCCTATGAAGCGGCCCGTATCGGCCTAAATTACGGGAAATACCTTAAGTGTTCTTTGCCACAACAGATCATTCAACCATGCGCGTCGCTTTGCGGTAACTGAAAGAAACCGGCTATGTTGTAACCAACCGAATAAGCAAGTCAATATGCACGCGATTGACCCGGAGTTGAAATCAAGAGTTGCAAGACAGCTCCCTCGTAGCCTAGAAAGATTGTACCACTGCCTACGACTGAACTCGGTTTCCAACAACAGTTGCCTTTTTCGCGTCGGACTGACGACCAACCGTACAGTGACAACTGTTATTCTGTAAAAATTGTCGAACATATCTTATTAGAATTTATGGCCTACTTGGCACCAAGACACTTTTTTTCGAAGATATTGAATGCCTAGAAGCCTACAAGAGCCGGTAGCTTTGAAAACTATCCCAGGACCATGGACGTGCCTCTTTAAGCAGCGTCTGGCTCAAAAAAATTTATTTTCCTATTTGGAGGACACTGGTCACACTTTAAAATTGTAAATTCTGTTACACAATCTGAAACATCATCTGTCAGGCACGTCAACCCACGCCATTGTTTTTTTCTTTCGGCCCATTTCTTTCTATGGCTTTTTTTTTCATACAACTCCGATCCCTAGTGGGGATTGCAATAGCCAGCAAAACTCTCTTCTTTTTCACTAACAAACCTTGTCTCTCTCTCTCATAACCGTTCTCGACTGCTTTTAGAGAACGTGGGGATAATGTTATACCACTGCTTTTTAGTTTAATTAGGCATGTCGGCGAGGACGACTAATGATTCAGGTTCCTGGGCACCCTGATTCCGCAAGAAAATTTGCTTTATGAGCCTAGTTAGGATATCGTTTTAAGCTAACTTTCATGTGCCGCATGGCAGAAACACGAAATAAACAAGAAGAATTCAGAGTATGGGATCAGATTCATTATCATTTGTCCCTCAATCTCCAAGTGCCCATCCACCTGCCTTGTCGCTTAGTACTGTGATAGCGAGTTATTACAAACGACAAATAATTAAGCTGGTAATTGCGCCCTAAGGACTTGACAGTTATTATTTTGTTCCTAAACACGACCTCGAACATTGATTTTTCAAACGGGTCTGGAGCATATTGTTATTGATTACAATAACAATCCCGACGTTTTCCTTTTTGGGAAACTTTCTTTTTTCGGAAACAGGCCTAGCAAATCTGCACGAGAAGAATCCCCATTTTATCGATTCGCTGACATTCTTCTTATTTCAAACAACCGCAGCAGATGTACTAACTGTCGTACAACACCTAAAATTTTCAACCTATGCACTCGAGAGCATTGAACCTATAACATAAAAATTATTTCGCGCCTACTCTCTGACGTAGTTTGTCCCAATATTAAATCGGTGTTCAAATATAGTGTACCACAGATTTAACTTAAGCTATGCAAAAAATGCGACTCTGTAGAAAAGGTAGCTAGCACTAATGCCCCACAGCCGGACTAAAGGTATCTTACCTTTCGTGTAAAATAATTGAGACAATCAATCTTGTGCTGCTTACCAGTTATCTTATAAATTTTATAAGATCTCCTTTTTACATTGTTGTTTTTTGAAGGCAATTAAAAGGACCTGCCGTAGTTCCGTTTAGTGATCAACCTAAACACTCATTAAGAACTGATGTTACGCAGTGTTAGGACTGGGCATCCCACCACAGTCACCAATGTCGTGACTCGCATGCCAGCTTGTCACCGATTTTGGGAATCAGCCATGCCACCGGTGCCACCACTGTTGCGACTGGGCCGCCTACCGCAGTCACCAATGTTGCGACTGGGCAACCGAGCACAGTCCCCGGTGTAGCGACATTACCTTGCTCCGTCCGCTATCGACGCGGCGCAGAGCAGAGCGATAAGGTTCTCGAGCCGACGAAAGTTTGAGGCAACATTTATATACAGTATGTACAAGGGCAATAAAAGCGTAACATGGCTCGCACAGCGGCGACAGCAACTCTCCACTCGGTGCCTCCGAAAAGTGCCGCCAAAGAATGCCAACGATAAATGCCTCCGGGCGGGTTTTTATACCCCCGGAAGTCCGTTGTGGCTCCTAAAAGTTGGAATCGCTCCAATCACGACTCACGATGGCTGACGAATAGAAGCGAAGCGGTTGCGTCAGCCGAGCCTCCGCGATGAAGAAAGGGAGGGCGAGGCCTATACCGTCTCCGCAAGGCCGCCTCCAGGCTAGAAGCACGTTGCTTGCCGGTCGTTCACCCGATGCATGATTCAGCCTAGCCGCCGCGATGCAAAAGGAGAGGCGACTTTGCAGCGCTGCAAGTCTGGGCCTGTCGGCTGCGGGCGGTTTGGTCCGGTTTGGACAAGGCGTGAATCGGCCCGCTGTTGGGGCGTTGCACCGTGCAACGAATTTGTGGCTGGGAGCTCTGGCACAACAGCAGGCTCTATTTTATAAATTTGGCATAACCGTTGACAATTTCGACCATATTATCCTCTTGAGAAAATTAGGTTCTTCTTGAGCATTGGTGAAAACCTGTTTGTATGATGGGACAGGTTACCTGGGTTTACGGCGTTTGCTCTAACCACTTCGCAAAAACATTAGCTTAGGAGATATCATTAGAGGACTGCGGTTGAACGTACTAGACAATTCAGTCTAAGAAAAAGAGTTCGCGGAAGGCACGCTTCTAAAAAGTCTAATGCATCATATATGTGCAGTAGAGTTGCGCACGAAGGATGCAGAAGGCCCTGTGAGACGATGTGGAGGATACTTCAACAAGGTGGAAATTTGGGCTGGTTGGTACATTTTTTGATGAGCGAAAAAACAGCGCGAAGAACGGGACAAGGAAGGACAAACGGACGAAGACCTGGATATTTATATCTGAACATTTAACATTGGCGTAAAAGATCGTCCAGGACTCCCTACGAATTTCAAACTTGCAACGTTGTTTCCACCGGCACTCGCGGCCAGAGCTTAAAAGACGATGCCATCCGACAGCCTCAGCTGAGCTCACAAAAACAAAATTAATGCAACCATTGAATGCGAACTGTCTACGGATTCTTTATGGCTGGAGAAAACAGCAGGCTGCTTTAAAAGTCTTGTTTTCTTTGTAATGTTAACGGGAATTTATTTATAGATATTAAAAGAGAACTGACACGAAAATTTTATGTTACACTTTTATTGCTTTTATCGATGCTTAATGGTCTGGCCAACATGAAACACCACTTCAAATACTTCAGCGCGCGATAGTAATTACATTGAAACGCATGAAAATCGTTTGTTTCAGATTCCCGCGCTTTCATCCCGAACGGCGCATATGACAGGCTCCCTGCCTGACCTCACCGCTTTGTGCGGACGTCACCGGCGCCCGCTTGAGAGGGTGTTGCGCCCGCTCGCCGCTCGTGGGGCCGTGCGCGTGAAGCGACGTCACGAGTTTTTGACGAGCCCTGTCGCGTCACTTATTTTTCCTCTCCTGGAGTGATGTCACGCTGATGTCTATTTGCTGAGTGCCGCTCCGCGCGCTGCTCCGTCGGCGCGATAAATGAGATCCAATTAAACTATGTTCTTCGCGTCGCAGGCCGCATATATTTCAATATTTCAGCCAGGGTATTCTGTTGAGTGAAGGAAGCGAACTGTGCAATAATATTAACGCCAAAAATTGGTGTCAGTGCTCCTTTAAGGAATGTCGTGCGGATGGGTTTTCATGCTGCCGGACATTCGGTGTTACAATAGTCATAGTCGTCATAACCTCGGCAGGTGTGTTGTCTGGTTCCCCGCCAGCGCGTGCCCGCGTTCGCGTCCATATGAGGCGTCGCAGCCAAACGGCACGTAACGACAACGTACACAGCCTTCATAGCCAATACAAGGAGCATTTGTGGGTGGCATGTTGAGACTTTAGCAGAGATTTGTTACAATTGTAGTATCACAGATCTCGGCAACGCAGAAATTGTATGTTCGCACAATGGAAATTGCGAGCCTATCCATTTGACAGGGATTCCTTGATGAGTTTGTCAAACTTCTTTTTGTGTAAGCATTGGATTGACGGGCTCAAATAAACAGACTAATCAAAGTTTTTGCTGCCGATAAAGAACTTTTTTTGAATTAGGAAACCTGAGTAACAGAAGAAAAATTATCACGCGACATTAGCGGTGGCCGCCATAACAGCAGAGACACGAAATGACGGGCCCATGTGGTTCGACGATGTCGAAGAGTTTATTGACGCATTAGAACTTGCGTGTGTTTCCATGTTGTTTTATCTGTTGGGAACACCCACTACAGGCAACAAGCTCTTCCGATGTGGTTTCCCGATGTCGAATATTTTATTCGTTCATTACAACTTTTATTATAATTATTTTTTGGAGAGTTGTTCAAATGAGTTTTGACTTCGGTTTCGTGCAACGCGTCCAGGGCTTCCGACGTTATCTGTGATGGGGCATAGCCGATACCTGGGGATCGCTATTTTCCTTAATTCCCATGCTGTGCTTCAGCAATTGCCCAATAGAACTTCCTACCACCCATTCTGGCGACCAAGTATCTTTCATTCAGTGACGAAGGACGAGACTAGCCGTACGCCGCGCTCAACGCCTTCCGCGCCACCGAAGATGCTTCTCTGGGAGGCGTTTCCCTGAGTCCTTAAGAGATCGGCTGTCTCTTTTCTGTAGTAAAGGGAACTAGAATATTTTGGCAGTGGAAAAAGCGGCCGCGTCCGAGTGAGGTAGTGTCAACCGCACGACGTAGCGCTCGCATGCAATGCCCGGGCGATTTTTCACCCTTGAAAGCGGCCGGCAGGCGTGCGTCGTGGCAGTGCCGGATTAGGAAATTTTGGGGCCCGGGGCTACTGCGTCCTTGGGGCCCTAATGATGATGACGACGACGACGACGATGATGATGATAATGATTCCGCTTTAATAGGCGAAAAATTTTCAAGCCCATGTTATGCTCTCTGATCAGTGATAAATTATACATAACTTTACGCTTTCCTGAAACTAATTTCTTGGCTTGATGTCTAGTATTATATAACGGATTTTATCAGGCGTAAAAGTTAGTATGGTTGATTGCTGGTTCATCACAGATTCACAATTAATCGAAGCGCTGTGTCGGCCTGCACCCGCCATGGTACAGAAGAGTATTTTCTTACAAGACGCCTATATTATTTAGTCTGTAAGGTTTTAGTTTTATTTTAAAGTTCTCCGCCTGCATATATGCGAGGGCTCAAAGTCCGCGCAGGCAGCTGTCACTCACAGGCATCTGCCAAACAGTTCGCCGCCACGGCTTACGGACCAAAATCCTTTAGGTTACCCCGCGCAGACGAGAAAGCACTCGGCGGTTAGAACACGCGCCGCCTTTGAAAAAACTTGGGAGGGGGGGGGGGGGGGGGAAGTGCAGGAGGGCTCTGACGGGTCGTGCAACGCAACCTTCTTATCGCAGCACGATTAGCACACAGACGATAAGCAGAAAAATGTCGCTTTTTGGGCTGGAAAGCGGTCCGCTTCGTGCGTGGGTTTGAGCACGCCGTCGAACTTTCAGCCGCGATGAACTCTGGTTGCGCAGCTGTGATGGTCTTGCTAGTCGGCAAGCCGTTACACATTAACGGGTCCCCTTTGGGTTGGAGAGCGACAGGTGAGCACGAGAGATGGCGTCAGACAATAGTTTAATAGGGATAGAATGGCTCTGCTCACCCCCGCGCTGCTGCTCCCGTCGGTGCCGCGCAACAGTTCCAGCAGTCAGTAGTTCGTTGTCGATCGGTCGGGTCGTTGTTCGGTCGTAACTGGCAGTGGAAACACGCTAAAGCTTCTCGTCTAGATTCAGGGTCTACGACGGAAGCGAGTATGGGTGGACCTCTCGTTTTCGAGTCCTCAACACGCCTGCCGCGTCCACTGTTTTCCCGCGCTCCTTCGGTGGTTCCTCTCCTCCTGCCGCCTCGCCCAAGCTGGACCAGATCTGCGGATCGCCCTTTGAACCGCGCCGTCCGCCGGCTTATTCCAAAGCGAAAAGCGCCCACGGGGACAAACAGCTTACCGTCCCCGAGTCGCGGCGAAGGTCCGTTTTAAGAGCGCATCGAAGGGGTCGCACGCCGGATGTGTTTTTAAGTGGACACAGCTTTCGTCATCCCAAAAGGAAACAGATGTTGTTGTTGCTTTGTTTGGCGTCCACGCCTGAGCTCTTCACACCGCCTAGACCTGCTGATTCCCCAGCTCGAAGGGAGCCGCTAAGGTCGGGCTGGCCCGGCTGCCTCAGCGTCCACACGGGGTTGGCGCCTAGAGAGTTACGCTACGAATGGAGTCGCGCGGACATGTAGCTTCCGCAACGCTTGTTGCTCAGACAGCCTGCAGAGGCTGCAGCACAGAGGCGCGGGCTGAAGTCGAACCACCCCGCGATTGGCCTACACAACCTTTGAACATTTAAATAACCATATGTACGCTGACCATTCAGCAAGAAATATCGAGTCGATATCAATCACGCTTATGCGATTCAATTAAACCGCTGGCTTTATTGAACGGGTCGTTATCGCAATGGACTTCCATATCAAGCACTATACATTGAAATTTCTGGCAGAAACTGTGCATGAACCCGTAGGGCTGTGCCTAAGTTGTCAAAAATTACATATAACGTCCCTCAGGCTTAAACAATTTACAATGTCTTTCAGACATTATTTCATTATTTGCGTGCCTAACCCTTTCTTATAACGAAACGTGCCCGCGCCGAAACGTCCGCGTACTTAGATGTCCGTGTACCGAAAAGACTACCGAAACGACCTGTGCCGAAAAAGACCGGAGCCGAGATCGGGGCCTTTTTTATGTGGCTTCTTAGGCCCGGTACAGCTGTATACCCACGACTTTTGGTCCAAGACGTCTTCTCATAACCCTCGGTAAAACAAGGAAGAGGAGTAGGAATAACTACATTAAATTGAAATGGACTCGAAGGTTGTCAACCATAACATGAGGGGCCCCCACTCCTCCCCACTTGTCACGAGTTAGTAAATTTCGGTGTGAGGGTGAGGTTGAAGCGCCTACCTTCAACTTTCAATGCGGGCAGTGAGCACACTCACAATATTTTTTTTTCATAACATCGAGCGGGGCCCCTGATAGCTGGGGGCCCAGGGCTGCAGCCCCCGTAGCCCCCACCTTAATCCGGCCCTGCGTCGTGGGAAATCCTCGAGGGGCTGCAGTACTTTTTTCGTTTAAATTCTTCTCTACTTTCGGGAATGCACGTTTTAATAGCGTTGAGAATGTTTTGATATAGCAATGTCTTTATGGGGAAGGCAGCTATATCATATATTTACTGTTTGAATTCATTTTTCCACCACATTTAATCAACAAAGCAGACCACGTTCGCCGTGCTTAGGGATGGATACTAGCGTGTGGATAAGTTTTCGTGCGCAGCACTCTGGCACCCGCTCGTGTGGTTTCGCGTCCTCGCCGGCCTCGTGACCGAGTGAGCGACAGGAAGACCGAAGACTAAAACAAAACGAAGGAAGAGAGTGTGGCGTAATTGTGAGAGGGAGCGCAGTTTTCAAAGCGGGGCAAAACGCTCCTCCGAAAGTGTGAGGGGTGGGAAGTTTACCAACCCGCGCCAAACACTTGTGGGAAAAGGGCCCTCCACGAGTGGTGGCGCCCGAGAAAGGAGACGCTAAAACAGGCGTCCATGAAAGCGAGTCTTGTTTTTTCACGTTCGCAAAAACCGCAAACACCCGTTGCGTGCTGCACGTTCATCGGGCGGAGGGAGGGGAGTGATTTAGTCAAGATAGGAAGAGAGAGAGAAAAAAAACATCTTTATTTGCCGTTCTATAAAGGCCTCTGCGTTGCGGGGGGGGGGGGGGGGGCTGCTGTTACTAGTCGCCCCCAAGAACTGCTTCAAGGTGTGGGAGGAGGGCCTCCCAGTGCTCCTCTTCTGTCAGTCTTAATGAGGAGGTGGTCAAGTGCCTGACTGAGGGTGGGTACCGGCCGGTGCTTTTCGTTCGCTTGCGGACACCGAGTTTTAGCTGTTTTGGGGGGTCCTCTGGGGGGGACGAGCCACTTCGCCAAAGTGCCAGGAGAAGGGGAAGGGAGTCTGTGTTTATGTTCCTTGTCTGTATAATCTCTACGAAGTCCCACATGTGCCCCTGGTTGTTAAAGTGCCCGTGAAAGCAGCGTGGGCAGCTATGGCGGCCAGGTTGATTTGTTATGCAGTGGATCATGTGCGGGGTGCGTAGGATACCTGCTTGAGCTCGGCGGCGGCTGCAACTTGCCTCCGATCGCCCCTAAGAGATCGGGGAACGCAGAGTGCATCTTGATTTGTGCGCAGGTCAACCAAATTTTGGTGCCTGACTTTTCTTTCTTCTACGCGGCTGGTGTGGCGGTCGTATTCCTACGGGAGTTTAATTGGAGGCTCAACATGCGGAAGAGTGTTTCGCGCGCGAGTTGGTGAGCCGCCACATTTCCTGGTATTTCTTGAGGACCTGGGATACAGCGGAGTTCAACCGAAAGCTGTGGTTGGGAGATATACTTCGAGAATGTTGCGTATATGCGTGGCTATTTTGTTGCGGCAGAAGAGGCTGATCGCGTTCTGGCTGTCAGACAGTGTGAGCAGTTTCCGTCGGCCGGTTAAGTTCAGTGATGGCATCTGCTATGTCTAACGCTTCGGCATGACCGGGATCACAAATTCCCGGGAAGCGACGAGTACTTTGTCCGTTCCCCTAGCACGCGGCGGTAGCAACTATCCCGTCATTTGATACGACGGCATCGGTGTAGACAGGAGTGCAATCCTGGCCTATCTTCTGCGCCGATGAATGGCGGGCGGCACGCGTTCTGCGGGCTCTGCGCTACTGGTCATTTCTACACTCATTCGGCGGGAGATAGGATGTACAGTCAGCCTCGGCAGGTGCTCCCAGGAGGGGGGTGGGGGTGCGTTCTGTAATGTAGCCTTCTGGTTCCTCAATTTGTGCCCTTAGTGAACGGAGTATAGCTCGTCCCTGTCTAGAGGCGCGCGGCTGAGAGTCTTGTGCTTCTTTGTGGATGTCTATAAGGAGTGAGATGGAGTGTGAACTGCCATTCGTCGAATGTCGTGGAGTAGGGTGTAATTTGTGAGCCGCAGGGCAAAACGAACACCTTTGCGCAGTTGCGTTTCTAATTTGTTTATCTGGGGTCGGGTCAGCCGTATGTGCATGATGCGGCTGCGTGCATGATTCGGTAAATGATGAATGCCTCGAAAATTCGCTGTAGTTTATCTTCTTTTACCCCATGTCACTTCCTTGAAATGCGTTTCATCATGTGCGTGATTTGATTGATCTGAGTGGTGATTTTTTAAACCCAAGCATCCGCTTTGCTCTGTTTTGGAAGCCAAAACCCAAGCACTCGCAATTTCCTCCTCCTTTGCTATGGTGAGGCCGTCTAGTGTTGATTTTATCAAATGGGGACTATGATCAGAGCGGCCGGCTGGACCATCCTTTACGACGATGTATTCGGTGTTAGAGGGGGAGTAGCCGAGAACAACGTCTGTAAGGTCCACTGATGAGGTCAGGGGCCAAGCGCCCGGGCGGCGCGTGAGAACCCGCCACTCTGTCTGGTGGCTCAGCACTGTAGACTCTACGCTGCAGCCGTCGCCAATTCGTCACGGCGCGCACGGGAGATGGATTGTCTGGCATACCGCATACCACAGGGATAATCCCCCATTGAGAAGGCAGCGGATTCCGGGAACCATCGACGCGACGCGCGGAGGTGGTGGGATTACCAGCGTCGAAGCGCGCGCCGCGCGAGACACCATTGTTAACGCGCCCCGGCCGGCACAGTGCGCCGTCGCCGCCTTTCGCTCTCACCTCGCGGGGTCGCGCGCACCTGCTCGCCTGCAAGCGTGCCGTTGACCCAAACATGGCGGCGCCTCTTTGAATATTCCGTAGCGTGCTGAGTGACAGCTGTCTACGTGAATTTGGGCACTCCCTTAGGCGTGTACGAACGCTACAGGGGCGTTCCCGAGAGAGTGGGATCTCGAGGTGTTATAAGGCCGAACTTGGCCGTTAGAAATCGTTCTTGTCTGAGCGCTAAGCTCGGCAGTTCCCGGCGGGACAAGGAGTCTCGACCGTTAACGCTAGGTTGGGATTTGTGAGCCCCCTAGGTTAGAGGTTAAGATCGCGTCGGAGGTTTAGGGTACAGCGCCGTACCGGGCAACTAGACGGATCTTGCTGCGAGGCAGAGTCTCGGCCCTCGTTTCTCGAGCGGTTTGTGTACGCTCCGAGGTTAGGAGAGTTAGACGAAGTTGAGAAGCTCAAGTGATTTTTGCGCACTTGGAGCTAGCGTCTAGCGGAAGTTTGAAGTTTTTCTTTTTATTACTCATGTACCCAGTTTTCCTACTGTAAATAGCTGTATATAAACTCTCCGTTTCACTTAATCAACCCCAACGCCTCGAGTTCGTCAATTCGACCGCCATCTCGAAGAACTTCAACACCATCGCCCTGCCAGCCTCCTGCCAAATCAACCGGAGCCTGGGCGATTGGGTTCGTCATAGACACCGGACTTCGGGGAAACGAACCACAACCATCTTTACTAACGTATTTCATGTATGCGTTGACAATATCAATTGCTTCCTGTTGTTTGTGCCCCTGATGTCTAGGGGAGCCCTCCCAGGCGGCACATAAAGTGTGCCCCAAGACCGGCTCGTCTATGGCCGCTTTCTGGCATGTCCGGCCAGCATCCAGGTTCTGGCAGCCACTGATCATGCGTTGAACGGCCAAGATTCGGCAACCAGCGCTTCGGTATTTTTCCGTCCGCCCGTGTCCGGACGCACTACGGCAGCTAACCGGCTGCCAGATATTCACTTCTCTTACGGCTGCCAATATTGAGAAAGAGAACGGCCGAAGTACGGCCTTAGGGCATCCGTTTTTTCTTCGGGAAGCGGTAATCGACCGAAGGACGGCAAGCGACCGGCCACAGAATATGCGTATTCTTGCGGCAGTTGGTGTTCGAAAGGAGACCGGCCGGAGCGCGGCTGCCGTGCATTCGTTGTTTCAACGGTGAACCGCGCGTCCGGCAGTAGAATATTCGTTTTCTTCGGGCAACCAGTGTTATGAAGGATACCGGCCGAAGTACGGCCCCAGAATATACGTTTTTCATTCGGTTAGCTGTCCTCGGCCGAATTACGGCAAGCGAATGGCCACAGAATATTTGGCAACCGGTGTTCAAGAGGAGACCGGCCTATGTAAGGTATCTGGTTATACGTCATTTTTTCGGCAAACGGCATACAGCCGAACAACGGCACACGCCTGGGCGCCGAGAATTCATGCACAGACGTGTTTGGAAGGAGACCGACCGGTTTTTTCCTGGGGGGCAGAAAAAGCCGTTAGGGAGCCGAACGACGGGGACGCGTTTTTCATCCGCTCCGTGTTTCTACGTTTTAAATGAACGAACATCGTTTGTCAAACAGTAATGAGTGTTCTCGGTGAACGGGCAAGGTGCAAGGACTCACTGGACATTAGCAGGGAACCTTTTAGGCCATCGAAATGTCATTTATTGCCACAAGAAGACTGTGCCACACCGACGGGTGAGCTAAGCCTCGCCAGTCATCGCCGCTACCACGCCTCTGCCGCCGGCTTCGTCGACGCATCAGCTCGAGGCTATTCGCCCCCTCAAGAAATGGAGAGCATTGGAGACATCGACCCGGCAGAGATGTCCGATCCGAGATGAAGATGGTTCTCCAAAATAACTGGCCTTGAAGGGCGTCGAGCAAGCGGCCACCACGCAGGAGCTAAACCGCCACCATGTCAAGGACTCCCCAGCAAAGAAAGGCAAGTGCGGGCAAAAGCGCAAGTTATTCTGCTTACAATTAAACTGCAACAAGCAATGTTGCACTATGTTGTTGGTGATAAACGTAGAAGAGACTCGCTCGTGCATTGGTAGGATCAACGTCATGCTCTGCACTGTTACTTCAT
This sequence comes from Haemaphysalis longicornis, assembly GCF_048455015.1. Classification (NCBI taxonomy): domain Eukaryota; kingdom Metazoa; phylum Arthropoda; class Arachnida; order Ixodida; family Ixodidae; genus Haemaphysalis; species Haemaphysalis longicornis. The sequence continues at coordinate 286,254 of NW_027526306.1, forward strand.
GAAATTTTACGACTGCCTATTTAGAAAAAAAAAATTATTTTAATTTTGCGATAACAACAGAGCCTTGTCACTGACGAAGCCTAGCTGTTAATTTAGTTGCGATGTTTGAAGGTGAGCTTAGCTACTCTTGGGATATGACTCATTTGGTTAAACATAATCGCCAGCATCCTAGCAAACACGGATTTTGTCAGGATGTTCTTGCTCAACGCAGATTGTTGAGTTCACGCACGATTTGGCTCTTGAAATAGATTAGCCTAAAGTGGTTTACTGTATATTCTCGGACAGCAAAAAAGCAAATGATGGTGTTCCATATCACCTACTGCGTAGTACATTTCATCCTATGAACTGAATGAATTGGTTTTTGCATTGTTATTACTATTGGCCCTATAGCTTTGTTCAAAAGTACTGTGTAGTTTACCGGACTATAGCGAATGAACGTGATTCCGTATACCTGCAGCTTTATTCGAATTTAATAACATCCTGGTGTGCTGATTCAGAAAAGTTTTTAGATGTTAAACAGTGTGTTAACGGCACCTTTACAAGAAAACCTTCATTCCAATTGAATACGTATACCGTAAATTACTCTGTTTACCCAGTGCGGAAAGCATGCTTTGCAATTCGTCCCCCGAGTTACTTAGCAAGGCAACGTCATCAGCAAATCTGAGGTTACTGAGGTATTCTCCATTAACCCTTACTCCACCTGTTCCCAATCCAACGTTCTGAATACTTCTTGTAAGCATGCTGTGAATAACATTGGAGAGATTGTGTCTCCTTGTCTGACACCCTTCCTTATAGGTATTTTACTACTCTCCCTATGGAGGATGATGGTAGCTGTAGACCCACTGTAGATATCCGCTGAAGAAGAAAGTGTATGACAGCTGCATCTTACCGGTACTCACCTACGGGGCAGAAACTTGGAGGCTCACTAAGAGGGTTCAACTTAAATTGAGAACGACTCAGCGGGCAATGGAGCGGAAAATGATAGGTGTAACATTAAGGGACAAGAAGAGAGCGGAGTGGGTCAGAGAGCAAACTGGTGTTAAAGACATATTAGTAGAAATTAAGAAGAAGAAATGGACGTGGGCAGGGCATGTAATGCGAAGGCAAGATAACCGCTGGTCATTAAGGGTAACAGAGTGGATCCCTAGAGAAGGCAAGTGTTGCAGGGGGCGGCAGAAAGTTAGATGGGCAGATGAGATCAAGAAGTTTGCGGGGATAAATTGGTCACAGTTGGCACAGGACCGAGGTAATTGGAGAATAATGGGAGAGGCCTTTGCCCTGCAGTGGGCGTAGATAGGCTGGTGATGATAATGATGACCGTAAATTATGCTGCTGTGACAACGGCCGAGGAATATAAATACCTAGGAGTTTATTTAGGGAGTGGTTAGAGGTTAAATAGGCAGGTTCACACCATAAAAGTTACGGCTGCATATGTTTTTGGCTTTCTGAGACGAAATTTCAGTGATTTTCCATCTAACTGAAAAGAATAACCGTATTTCACTCATGTGCGCTCAATCTTGGAGTACGCATGTGTTTTCGTGGATCCCTACACCAAAGAGTTGTTGATACGCTCGAAAACATACAGAATATGTCAGTGCGATTCGTATTAGGTAATTTACACGCTCAACTTAGCATCAGAGAAAGTAAAAGTAAACTGAAATGGCAGGACTTGAATGATCACAGACGAAACGACAGGTTGAACTTTTTTCGTAATATCTCTCATTCGAAAACTGGATTAGAAGGGGAGAAGTATGACCAAGCGGCATTCTACATATCGCAAAGTGGGACCGCTAGTTTAAAGCAAATAATTAACTTTCCTTTAAAGGTGACGCCTTGCGCGATTAATTTATTTTACATCATTACTGCAGTGTAATTATCTTCCACGTATGATTGCATTAACTGTTTATATTGACGATTTTCAGCGCGCTTTGTAGAATTATTTTGTTATTTTGTCTCATATTTAATGCTTAGTGTTATGTATCTCACTTCTGTAATGCATGCACAGGCAAGCAGGCATCAAATAAATAAACATCTAAATAAAACATTGAATAAATAAATGAATAAAAATAAATAAACAAACAAATAAATAAATAAATAAACTTCCAGAGGCGCAAGTTTGCCTCCGACGGGTTGAGAACCCTACGCATTCAACCTTGACCAATAAAACATTTATTGGCCTATTCGTTGCAGTATGCAAGGTTTCCTGTATGCATGCTACCATTGCCATGTTATTGGTTTGAAACAAATTTTGTAACTCTAATTTTACGCCTTTCCTTGCGTGAACACAGAGGGATACAACTGCAGCCACCTGAAGCAGGGCGTCATTCGCAACGCGTCTAGAATTTTTTGAACGTAGTATGACATTAGAAGAAAATTAAGTTCTTTTGGACTATTAAGTGGTGCGGACGTATACTCATGAAAACAACATTAAAATAGATTGAAAATGAAAGTACCTGTTCGCTCCTTCTTAGGATCAGCCCAGCGCAAGATCATCAGAAACGTTGATCGAGTAGACAATGTCTTTGCAAGAAAAATGGGCAAAAACTGGACATACTTTTTTGCGAAGGAGTTATATTAAATGCTCCTGAGTGTTTTGTTGAGAACCAAAACGCTTCGTAAAGGTATTCACGCCGGTTTTATATACATCAAAATTGGTCAAGCAACTGTTATAAAAATAGTTTATGTAGTCATAGCATGAAAGTGTTCCAGAATATTGCCCTAAAAGAAATTGGCTAAAAGCGGCGCAATTTATCTGTCTGAAATTCAACCCACTATAGTATGCGCCCTCCGCCGCCCTCCCCCTCCCCCCCCCCTCCCCTTTCCCCGTTTATTGCAGGTAAGCTGCCCCACAGAAGATATCAGGACCTGGACAATACATCTATTTAAGCTCTACAAAGAATTGAATATTTTCTGTGTTCGGCAGTAAAAGAGGCACAGCAATTAAAGGAACGACAATTTGTGAGCACTGTTTAATAAATGAATTTTGCTGTCAACTGAGGCTGGTAATTAAGCAAGGCTGCGCTGAAAGCTTGACGGCTGGTGGTTGCGCGCGAGCTCACTTTGATGTGGCTGCATTGGACCCAAAATGCTGGGTTTGTGCTGCTTCTGCACTGCGCGAATGAGTCATCTGCTTGCGCGACATGCAGTGACCGGCCTCAGTACAGTTAACGTACTGTGGTTGAACTCCAATGCCCGTAGCACGGCCGTATTTCCGGTAGCTTTAGTCCGGCTGGAGTCCGACGACCGCATCTCGGCTGTCCTCCGGCGGCCGTACTTCGGCCGTACACGGGTTGCTTTGGAATGGCCGGAGCCCTACGGCTGGAATCTGGCCGTATGACCGTAAGCCGGTCGACTGGCCGACGGACACTGGCCGTTGGACAGCCATGGGAGTACGGCCGTATACGGCCAAAAGGCCCACATTTGGACATGGGCCGAACATGGCTGCCGGAAAACGGCCGGACAGAAAATCACCGGCCAAAGTACACCGGCCTGTTTTAGGCCGAACAGTCCTGTGCTACCTGGGCTGACAGCACCACAAATTCACATCACCGTCATAGATTTTGAAATGAACGTCGGTGGTTGAGCCTGGTCTGGCGGGCAGATCTTTGAGGACTATGTTAAAAAATGTTGGAGAACGAATCGAACCTTGTGGTAGTACTTTACTTGATTTGAAAGGACCTACCAAGCGGCCGTCTACAAGGACCTCCGTGTTTCGGTCGCTTAAAAAGTTCGGTAGGTAATTATATAATCGCCAGCCGCATTGGATGCTTTTGAGGTTTTTCAAGATGACTTTATGGCTTGCGCGATCGGATTCCTTGTAGATATCGAGCGCTATAATTGTCCTTAGTTGTGTTCTGCTGGGGGAGTCGCAAACATCGTTCATGAGGCGGAGAATGCAGTCTTGAGTCGACACGTGCCGCCTAAATCCTATCATGTCTTGGTGCAGCACTGCCTTGATGTTTATTACCCACGTAACGCGCTCTAGAATCATCTGCACGAGTTTGCTGCAGCATGATGCTAGTGATATTGGGAAGAGATGCTCAAGGTGATTGAGTGGTTTCGCTGGTTTTGGTATGGGTGTCATTATTGTTTCTTTCCATTCTTTAGGAAGAACGCCGGATATCCACGCATCATTAATGTACCGAAGCAGTTCATTTATGGCGTCTTCTGGCAATTTTTGGATGAGTTCATACGTGATTCTGTCTTTTTACAGTCCCGTGTTTTTCTTTATCTTACTTAGGCAGTTCTTCATTTCTAACCTGGAGAACATTTCTTACGTTCATAACCTTCATCCAGTCATTTCCCAGGACCGAGAATTTATTCGGCTAGATTTTCCACCTTGTAGCTGTCAGGGTGTATCGTTCGGTGAAACTCCTTAGCGAAGTCTTCGTCTGAAAATCCCATGTCCATCTGGATCTTCTTCGTTGTGTGCCTGGGTCTGGCTTTTCCCAGCCCACTACGCAAGATTTGCTATGCTCGCTTCGTGTCCAGTGATTTGCTGATTTTAGTGCGGCAGAAATCCACCCACTATTTCGAGGCCATTTCACTTGCGTAGCGTACCATATCCAACGTTTTCCACGATCTTTTTGAGCTGTTTGCCTCTTTTATTCCTGCTCCAGTTCTTCTTTAGTTTCTTTTGATCGCGAGAAGGTTTAACAAGTGTCAGTCTGGAACAGCCTCCTCAAATTTAGCAGGGCAAGTCGTAGTGTGCTTGTCCTGAGGCCGAAGGACCAGTTGGGTCCAGTTGCACTATGGAATATTTGTTGTCTGTGCGTTTCCTATGGACCATCGGAATTTATCCCAGTCAGTGTGTTTTATTCTGGCCGTATTCCTCTTTGCTGTCGTTCCCAGGTCTAAATCCGCTAGAAGTACGCAGTGATCGCTCCCTCGGGTTTCTAAGGTGTTGCTCCATAAGATTCCTACTTGTCCCTTGTGCCAGGTAAGATCGGGATTAGAATCTTTCTGTACAGTGTTCCCGGATCTGGTGGGCAGCACTAGGTCATTCGCAAGAGTTATTTGGTGCTGTTCCATGGCATGGTCTATGAGTCGCCCGGATTTTGATGTTGAGGTGTAGCCCCATGACATGTGTGGGCTGTTAAAATCTCCTGCAATGACTACGCCTTTGTCTCAATGCTTCTGTAGCAACCCATGAAGCTAATTCTTGGGGCTTTCATGCTCCTGGGAGCCAATAAGCGTTAACTAGGATTACATGAAGATCTACAAATCCGGATCTACTTCTACGTGACATGCTCTTGTCTGTCATTGTTGCAATGGGTTGAATCATGCTAAGTGGCTGCGAGTGATACGTGGACCATCGTGATACACATTGTGGGGGCGCTTTTTTCCTCCCTATTGCCTTTCCTCGTCTTTTGTACGATATCCTTGTTGGAGCCCTGCGATACATATGTGGTGCAGGCTGGGAACCTCTTTCCCTCTCACAGTCAGCTCCCCTCACCCTTCTTGGAGAGGGGCTCGTAACCGGTGAGTCCCAATTGCCCCCGTGTTTCTTGCAGGCGTATAATTTGTGTTTTTCTGTAATGTATCCAAGTATTTTTCCAGCAGATTCTTCTTACGCTTGAGGGCGCGACAGTTCGATTGCAGTACGGTCAGGGTTGATCTAGGGAGGAGCTGTCGTAGTACTGAGAGATCATTCGGGCGGAAAACTCTAATTATGACCGGACGTGCGGTTATCGTGCGCTCAGTTCCTTGCGCGCATTGCTGTGTATCAGTGACACAGTCTTTGTCACTCATCATTAGGTGAGTGACTGGCTTCTGGTGCAGATGATTCAATGGCTCCTCTCGTAAGCATGATACCTATGCGGGCCTTAATGTGCATTAGGCTTTCTTTGCAGCGTTCGGAGAACCTGGTGACTACAATGTCTATTACGTGCAATGCAATGGTGTCTAATGTAGTCTCGATTTGCCACTGATGAGTTGCCTCTACAACTGCCTCGACTGTGCATAGCTACTGCCCTGTTACAGCGTCCATTTTCGAGCGTAGTCCTTGGAGCAGGAGAAAACATCGCTTATGGGGGTAACAAGCGATCCGCTAGCAGCATTAGTTTCAATTTGAATGGGTGGCGGTACCCATTGGTTGGTTTTTGGACTGGCTCATTCGTTGATAGGGTGCGCGAGTCTCAGTCTAGTCCTAATGCTTACTTGTATGTTTTTGTGGCTGTTATTGGTATGATGTGTGTGTTTAGGTTGTTGCCCTGTAGGGGAGCGGTGTACGGACGGATTGGCTGCTTCACCTCACATCCGGCACCAGACTGTCGCAATCTCTAAGGATACATCGGTAGAGTGATGGTCTGGTGTGAGGTACCCGTATTTCCTTTGGATGCTCCACCAGTGCTAGTCTCTCGGCTTATTTCGGATGAGTCACCTCTAAGTGGGGGAGGGGGGGGCGGGTCTCACCGGTCGATCAACCGCAGTTCCCTGGAAGTTACCGCTGACTGGACCTCCTGGTGACTGCTGCAGTTGTACACGTAGTTGCAGGCGAGGTTCTTGTGCGTCGAGCTTTCTGTTCCTGCGCGAAAGGCTAGGGCCGAGAGTAGGGGGATGCTTTAGCCATTGTTCCGAAAATTCATGAGTTCAGGCTGGTTTATCTTCTCTTTTGCGGGTGTTATTAGCGGCGATAAGGCGCTTTCGACGCCTGTTTGGCAGTCTGGCATTGTCGTGCGCGGCAGTCCTCCCTCTGCAGTCGGGGTCTGTAGCAGGATGTTCACTTTTGCAGTTATAGCAGCGCGTCTCGCAAGAGCGGGCCAACTTCAACCCCGGTTTGGCGGCAAATATGCCTCCGCAGTTGGGACAGGTCACAGTGATGCCTTTTCGGGGGCATGCTTCGGATCTGTATCCGATAACCATGCAATTCAGGGAAAGTATGCTTCCTGGGCGATGATGATAGCAGCACATGACGGTACGGTGAAATAGCACATAGTTGGGCACCCTGAGGCCTTCAAATGTCATAATGATGGTGTTTGACCGACCCATGGGACGGGCGAACAGGGCGAATAGAATACAGGTTTTTTCTGATTTCAGGTGTTGCCGATGCTCTTGTTGTTGGGTTGTTTCAGCGGAGATTCCACGTACAACATCCTTGCAAGAGTTCTATAACTGGCAGTGTAAGCCGAAAACGTGTGTCCTGTCTTCTAGAGTTACTTGCTTGTTGACTAGAATTTTATCCTTGGCGGACATGCGGTAGGGGCTGATCACCGTGAGGTTCAGTCTGGGACGAGGTTTGAAGTAGGTGTCACGTCGTTCCGCCGAGTTCAGTCCCGCAGCATTCATAACGGCGTTGGCGAGAAGTCCGCGTGGGACAGATTCTAAGTCTGTTCCGCCGGTGAACTTCGCGATAGTTGTAAAGCTTATGGCATTTTTCTATCATCTGCAGGAGACTGTTACCCAATCGTCTCCCATCTTCATGAGGAGAGAGCTTGCACTAGCACAGGTGTTCGAAGAAATCCAAAGGGCTCGCGCTCTGGACGCCGGTATATGGGCGCACCAGGATCATGTTACGCTTAGCGCACGTAGATGAGAAAATGGGCCAAACCGCGTGAAAAGGGACTTTCCGTCGTCGAATTTACGGTGTCCAGAAGTGCAGGAGGATTAAATCGGTGTTAGAATCCCAAAATTGGCGTCAAAGGAAGCGTTGGCACGGAAGGAGCCAAGCAATTTGCAGAGTGGCGTGAACATGTGGCCGATCGAACAAGAGGGAAGACGGGAAAATAACTGGTAATATTCTTGAACTCATCGGAGAGTTCAGCCTCTTCAATCCCAGTCCGGGGGAAGGAAAGTGGGGTTTGAAAAGATAGGAAGACAGGAAAGAGGAAAGAAAGAGGAGAGTGAGAGAGGAGAGTGTGGTACAGCCTATGTCGCGTTTGTCTCGTCCGTGGCCCGATGGCTACAGATGCTGCGTTAGCCCAGTAACGACAAGGAAGTTGGGTAGCTGCTTGAAGACGTCCCGTGGGATGGCGTCCGGTCCTGCGGGGAATACGAAGGCTTCCAGCGTGTCGCTTGGTGCACCAAGGCGCTGCAGTGTGGCCTGAAGTTCATCCCTCGCGTCGTCCTGCTGGCAAAACGAGAGCAGTAGCTGCTCGAGCGTCTCGGGCTCTGATCAGTGGGCGCAGGTGGTTGTTAAATATCACCATCATCGGCCCTAAAGAGAAAGAAGACGAGCTCCTCACAGCGCGATCGCGTGATCTAGCTGTGTCAGCCATTAAAGAGAATTCCAATGGTTCCCCGGCCTCCCTCGTGTTTACAAGTGGTGCCGTGGCCAGGATTTCTACCTCCACGCAGCGAACGCCAACAACCTGCCTTGGAGCAGCAGGGAAGACGGCGGCGTCGGAGCAGCTGATCGACCTGGTCCATACAACGAGGAGGCTACGGCGGAAATCAATGGGATTCGACGAGCTGACTGAAACGTAAGCGAGCTTCAGACTACCACCTTCCAAGATGTGCAAAGATTGGTAACAAAGAAAAGGAAGGCTTTGCGGTCACAAATAACCCAGCTCATCAACGCAGCCGAACAGCAAATAGGAGAAGGACCCCGAAAGAATGGCGCTTTTCTCAACGCAAGCACAAATCAACGGGCTAGAAGCGCGACTACAAGAAGCAAACAACCAAATGGAGCAATGTTTAAAGGACGAAGTTGCAGACAGTGAATTTGAGAGGATAATTGAATACGACATGAAGATATTGGCTATCCTATCGAAGCTTGAAATAAGCATGGCGGAGTCCATCCCAACGAACGTGAATGCCAAGACTAACATCCAGACGTTAGCACCAAGCACTCAGCACAACGCCAGGCCAGATGACAGAGCTGTTCAAGCTACCGAAGCAGGAGCTTTTAAAATTCAATGGAAATGAGCTGGAGTGGAACAGATTTTTGAATCAATACAAATCATCAGTTCACGACAGGCCTAACATGACTAAAGCCCAGAAGTTCAACTACTTGACGGCTTCATTAACTGACACGGCAGCGGCTACAATAGAAGGACTGCAGTTTTCCGCTGAGAATAACTATGACCACGCAATACAGTTATTGAAGGACACGTTCGGAAGGCATGAAAGATAAGTGGATCTGCACATGAGCGAGCTGCTGAGCCTTCCAAAGGTACGATCAGCGAGGGATACCGAAGAGCTAAGAAACCTATTCCAAGCCGTACAAGTGAACATGCTCGCCCTCGATTCACTGAATGTAAAACCCGAGTTCTAAGCCCCAATGCTCATGCCAGTGCTGAAGAGAGTTATTCCCTCAGAGTTGTCAGTGGAGTACAAGTTGAAGGAGATTGCTCAGAGTACGCAGGACAGCGAAAGGGAAGAAGGAGAGCAAAGCGAGTCAGCAGGAAAAACAAGTGCGGACGCCCTAACACGACTGCTTGAATTTCTTCGGCATCAAGTAAACTTGAGGGAGGAGACAAAAAAAGAGCAAAAATCGGGGACTCCCAAACAGACAAGAGAAAGTACGAGACAGTTTCCAACAACAGCGAGTTTTTACAGTTCATCAGAAAGGGTGTGCTTCTTTTGCAAACAAAACAACCGTGCGACAGAAGATTGTCGGCGCAGCTTGCTGATGGGAGAGAAAAAGGTGGCGCTCGCAGCCAGCAGTGCATGCTTCAGGTGTACGCGGCCTAACCACACGGCTCGTGTTTGCAGAGCAAATGTGCGATGCAAACAATGCAAAGGAAGGCACGCGACGTCAATATGTCGGACAAAACGAGAAGCAAAAGAAGAACAACATGCCGCAATAGAGCAAGCACAAGAATCGACCGCGTGCAGCATGCATACCATTGAACGGAAGGAAAAGCAATGCGTGCCCCTAGAAACTCCTGTAGCTTGGATAGAAGGAGAGTCATCAGGCAAGTACGCTTGACTGTTACTTGACAGCGGTAGCCAAAGGTCATTCATCACAGCCGGACTGGCGGGATCAATAGGAGCAAAGGCCATCAAACAAGAACGGTTGACGATCGGATCGCTCGGCGGTAATCAAACGGTGAAGTTTATGGGCGTGGTACAAGTAAAAGTAGAGCATCAAACCAAAAGCTCGGAAACTGTTATTGAAGCACTAAAAGTGGATGTGATATCCCATAACTGTCTGCCAGGACCCACAAAAGAAATCAGCAAAAAAATGAAAAAACCAATATGGAGATAGCAGACGAACCACGCAGAACAAGAACGCCGAGATCGATAGGCTTGCTAATTGGCTCTGATATTTATTGGGAGTTTTTCACGGGACAAATAAAATGACTAGGTGAGAAGCTAATGGCTGCGGAGACAACGCTTGGATGGATAGTTCAAGGACCATGCCAAAAAACAAGCTGAAAACAACAAAAGGGCAGGCAGTCATTGTACTTCACGTTGAAGCGGCTGACAAAGGAATTCCGGACGAATTGCAGAAAGTTTGTAGTTTCGAGTTGATCGGCCAAGCAACGAAACATGGTCAACCGAGTTTAGAAGACAAAATCCTGGAGTGGTTCGAGGAGCAAATAACGATGGACCATAATCACTACTTGGTAGGTCTACCAGGGAAAGAAAACATAAATTTGAACAACAACAAAAGAATTGCAACGAAAAGGCTAATACAGTTAACAACCAGGCTGAAGAAGAGTGACTCTATCAATAGATATGACGAGGCGATACCGGAATATTTCACCTATGGTGAAGCCGAAGCAGCCAAAGAGGAAACTGGACAAACGGGCAATCTTTTATACTATCTGCCTGAACACGCAGTGATTCGGGAGGAGAGAGCACACACGAAAGTTAGAATCGTTTTTCATGCGTCGGCATGCTCGATGGAAAGCAGATCACTCAACGACAACTCAGAAGCAGGCCATACCTTCATCGAAGACATACTGTCACTTTTCCGAAAAGAAAAGACGGCACCAAACCGGAGACTCGGAAAAAATGTTGCTGCAGATGAGCATCAATGAAGACGACCGAGAAATTTTGCGTTTTCGATGGCAGAAACACGACGACCAGAGCAGACTAATGAATGAACTTGAAACATGGAGAATGGCAAGAGGGACATTAGGAACCACAGTGAGCACATTTGGACTTACGGACACGTTCAAGGACTATCTGAAAGAAATTAATTCCGAATTTACAAGAACAATAGAAAAGCTACAGGTGGCAATTTATGTCGACGACATTATACTCGGAGCGGCTATGATCGGTGAATCCATCAAATGGTATGACGACACAAAAATGGTGCTTCAGAGTTGGGGACGATTTCACAATCATCGTATAAGAAGCCTTGATACGTCCACAAGCGAAATATAAAGAATGACGATCACAGTAGAAGAGCTGCGAATCATCGCAACAGAAGTGAAAGGAGCATTAAATAGTCGACCCTTAACCTATGTGTACAGCGAGCCTGGTGAGCCCATGCTAATAAAGCCTGCGGACATCATTGGAGCAAAACAGCACCTCAACGAGGCACAAAGTATCATGGCTGGAGATACCGAAGAAGGACGGAAAAGCCAATGTAAGATCACAAGGACTTGGTCGGCAAGATGGCACCGAGAGTACGTGAAGGAAATCGGAGAAATATCAAGCACAAAGGAAGAGATCGGCCAAACGTTAGAGGAAGGCGACGTCGTTCTACTGGGAGGAACCGGACCGAGAAACACGTTTAGCCGCTCGAGAACTGCTTGAAAGACGCGCCCAACAGGCCACCCTAGCGCACTTTTGGCGGGTGGGAATCTGCTAAATATCACCGTCATCGGCCCTAAAGAGAAAGAAGACAAGCTCCTCGCAGCGCGAGCGCGTAATCTAGCTGTGTCAGCCATTAAAGAGAATGCCAACGGTTCCCCGGCCACTCTCGTGTTTACAGTGGTGGACCCCGGCTGCCCAGGTGGGGCAGGCGACCTCCCACGTTGCATCAATTAAGCCACCGGAGAAGCAGAAGCGACCAGGCGTTGCCAAGAATGCGTCCGGGCAGGACCCGCGGGGATTGGCCAGTGGCTACTCGGGCATCTGGATGCATGGCTTACACCACTCGGGCCACAAGAGTCCTTGCAGCGTTGAATGACGCCGCATCTAGGAGGCTGGGAACCCTGCCTAGCAAACAGCACCAGGCAAGGGTCCCAGGTACATCGGTCCTTCGGATCCTTCATCATCCTCCTTGTTGCGTGGCTCAGTGAAACCACGTGACATTTGCGAGGAGTTTTAAAAAAGATGTACAACAACATGCTCGGCGGCGCCGACACTCTTCAATATAACGGCAGTGTAGCGCGCCGCCGCCGTGCGTTCCCTGATCACGTGATCACTTCCTGAGATACTGCAGCTATGCACTTTGACCGAGAAGACTGCAGTTTGCGTTCCGCACAAATTTCGCATTAGGGAGTGTCATAATCCTCAGCCGTTTTTTAACAGCAAAGCTGTTCAGAAAATTAGAAATTTCTGTGTCCGCGGTTAAAACTACCAAGAAATGGCCAAGCGCCTGCACTTAAGCGCGGGCCTCGCGGAGACCACCCGGCAGTTACCACAACCAAGAAAATGCCTGCCGCTAGAGTGTGCGTGCCTCGCAACGACCGCCCAGCGTCCCGTGCACGTTTGTCATGCCAACAGACCCACCTAGAGAGATTGGCCAAGATTGGCCAAAAAAAAAACTCTAGCGTTCCCCGTAATCGTGGCAACACTTGCTCAGAACAACAAAGACTCTAGCGTTCGCATATTATCATGGCAACACTTGCTCAAAACGAGCAAGCCGTTGTCCAGTGACTAGCACTTCCAAAAAGGGAAAAAAAGCTCCCTTTTACAACAACAATGATGGAGTGCATATCGTTGGGGAAGCGTAGAAGGAGCAAATCGGCAGCAATCATGGACTTAAACCGCCGTGATGGTCGTCAAGGTTGCGCACTGCTTCGCTACCTTCAAGTCTTACGCTTTAGTGTGTGTTTCGTACCCTTTTTTTGCTGGTTGTTCGCTTATTGTTCTATCAGGTCATGCATACCGACCAAACAGCGTCATGCTTCACGCACGCTGGAATACGTGAATGTTTGCGTTTGTTTCCGCAAATTTGATCCACGCTAGAGCACTGCACGGTCCACAATTTCTAAGCGCGGCCCGCGCCGGCCCGGCTTAGACACAGGCCCGGGCCAGGCTTGATAAAATATTTAGGTGAAATCCCAACCGAAACCCATTTTTAAAATATGAGCCCGAGCAGTGAGCGTGCGCTACAGAATGTAATAAAATAAGCCCTATCCCGCCAGGCAATTATATCAGTTCGAGTCTCACAGAATAAATGAGCACGAAAAACCATTTTTGAAGCTGAAAACGCAAGCACAAATTGAATATATTAGATATTATTTCCTTAAAACTTGCGCCGAGCTTTGTACAACGTAAATATCCTGACACAGAAAAAGAAATTGCTAGCCATATTGCCGAATTTTTTGCATCGATGCTGTAGAGACTTTTCACTTAACCTTTTTGATTTCGTTCAATCATCAATGAGCAAACTTTCTGTTTACCAACAGTTGATTACTTGCGACACACTACTGCCGGTCTTCGAGCACTTCCCGGAACTGCACGGCCCAGAACATAGGACATTTTCATTAACGCCCGAGCCCGGCCCGGGACCGAGAAAATTTTTGATTTATTGATCATGAGGTTTTAATTCGCCGACGATACACGGGCGATGAAGCGCGCCGTAGTGGAGGGCTCGAATTAATTTTGACCACCTGGGCTTCTTTAGCGTGCGCCGAAATCTCAAACACACGGGCATTTTTGCTTCTCACCTCCATCAGAAAAGCGGCCGCCATGGCCGGGAATCGAACCCGCGTCCTCGGGCTCAGCTACACAACGCTTTAGCCACCAAGCCACCGCGGCGGGTCCGAAGAAATGTGTGCCCCGGGTCCTTGCAGTGCAATAATCTACACAGAACAAACGACAGATGTTTCTAAAAACTTCAGTAAGGTCAGCCAAAAGCATCAGCATTCGCCACCGTAATTCTCGGAAAAGCAGCACGCGGCACATTTTGTAGCGCGGTTACTTTAAAACTCCAGATTTCATTGGCAGATAAATAATCTATAAAGATAATTACCACATTACAAATGCAGGAGTTTATGAAAATTCCTGTCCCACGATATCTAGCAGCCGTAAGATATTATTGAACAGTTAGAAACTCGACAATTAGAAGCAGGCCAAAACAAATTGCAAATGTAAAAACTTTGTCGTCAAATCAACATTTATTGCTCCTTCTACTCCTAGCAATCACAAATTTATTAGGGGTGCAGCCCCACCACACACTATTGCACAATCCTTTGAAATTGCATGGGTCATGGCCCTTCGGAAAATAGATCAGCCTTCTCAAGCATAAAAGCCTCTCCATATTACAAAGAACAACGAAAAACTTTCAAGGATCAGTGTAGTGACTGCTAGGCTGCTCTTGCAATTGCACACAATTGAAGATCATCCGCAGCGGCTTGAAAAATTTGCCATCACATCGTGAATAACCGAACAGCATCATAGCGGCACCTAACTCAACGCGAGCCGCCTCGGGATCTACTCAGGCACGGCACACCGGCGACTCGCGTGACGGTTAAGAGGTTTGCTTTCAAGGGCGCCCTGGGGAGCAGGCGACGCTCTTTCCACTACCCAAGTGTAAAAGTACCTGGCGCTTTGAAAGGCGCATGAACGCAAAACCGACCGTTCGTGAATTAAAAGAAACCGTATGAGATTCGAACCAGCACTGTGAAGCAACACTTGCGTACTTCTCTACACCTATGAGCCATAACACATACGAGACTTAGCAGAAACAACAGATACGCACGCTTGTGAAAAGCCTACCACGACCTGTACTATGCGAATTAATTCTTGGATTCCAGCATTACGCGCTGCTAAGCTGAGCATTTTTTGAATAACCGGTTGCGCAGCAAGCCAATGTGATGCCGTTTGTGGAGTAAGCAACATCTAATGAACAGCGAATGCGCTATTTCGGGCCGCAAAAATGACCTCAACTGTGCGGTGCGGTACTTCTGCTAGTCAACCAGCGAAATTCGGGTACCTTAGTTTGACAATTTACGGTAAGCGTTTCATTACTTATTGAATGCGTTAACTTGGTTGGCTCTTCTCCTGCCTTTAAATGACCTGAAGTTTACAGCGCAGAAGTAGCACAGACTTATGCAGTTTACATCTCCAGTAAAGCGATGTCCACGATCGTAATAAACCAAATGCGTACTGCATCGGCGCTATTAAAGGGGTACTTTCACTTCATCTACTTTACTAATCTAGACACAGTCTGGAAACCAACAAACTAAAACCACATCCTTACGGCAGAAATCTTGTCCGGGATTAGTTTTACCTGAGCGAAAGAATTGCAAAATCCCTCCAGCGGCCGGCAGACTGACTTTGTTGGAGGGTCGGTGTTCCGTGCAGTAGGCGCTGTTAAGCCAAACCGCATGACTGAGCGTGATACGAAACGTGATAGGAAATCGCCAAAGAGGATGCAGAGAGGAGGACAACACTTTATAGTTGATTTTTATACTAAATGAATTTTCGTCAACTTACCAAAGTGGTCGAAACATTGCCTAAAGGCTTCAGATTTTACTTTCCACGAGTATTTTCAGAATGTTTACAAATCAGTCGAGTGTTTGTTAAAAATTCCCTTACATAACAAAATTCCCTTCCCTACCTGTCAAAATATCCTCTGGACACTCAGTCTGCTCACATGGCTTGAAAGTGAAAGCATTTCGGTTTCCGTTGGCATTGTGCGCATACAGAGCCCCGACACTACTGCTGTAGTGGTGTGACTAAACGCCCAGAACTTACACACAAAATTTGCACAACGTGAGATATCGACGCACGTTCTGCTTCGAGACGCAACTAGAGCCATAACGACAGCTCCGACAAACACGAGACGTATTGACATTTCTCCTGGGGCATATGTATCTCCGATTCGCTCCCACTCATGAGACCAAGAAGGTATCCTGCAGTGTTTTTTTTGTTTTTTTTGCAACGTTGCATTTTTTGTCCTCGCAGCATTTCGCTCGAAAGCAGTATTAAACGCGTACATGCGTAGTATTTGGCCATCTTGTGCTCAGCAAGCCAAGCTTTCTACATCATACGGCACGTAAAAATTTTGCTCTAATTTGCACACTAAGCATAAACAGAAACTTCTATAAGTGAGAAAACATGGCAATGGCTTACACAACTATTTTAAGAAACTTTTAAGTCAGAACAAAAACAGTGCGTCAACGATGTTTGACATCGCATAACGCCGCGGCGGTTGTTCTGACGCAGGCTTTGAGTATGCAGCTGGCTGCAGCAGGCCCTTCCCGATCATTTGGACATCAGCGTATAGAGAGACAATAATTCCCTGTTTGAAATGTAGACGCTTGCTTGACAGTAGGACATGGAGTGATGGTGGCATTTTTAAATGCCTTCTAGCGAGGACTACTTAGCGCAGAATAAATGTGTTGGAAGTACCGCGAGGTATTTGACAGCACATAGATTTTAGCGCGCTCTTATTTGCAGCCACAATTCTGCTGCGGATTAGTGGCCGACATGCCGTATCACCCAAACCTTTTGTTGAGTGTTCTTAACTACGTGTCTATAGTAATTTTTTTTCGTTGAGACACCGACACTCCATTTTTACGAACAACCTAAACTGGACAACGAATATGATTACATTATAGGCAAGCATATTTTCACATGTTTATAACGACAGTTAATTGAACGACTGAGTATAAAGAAGGAGATGCGCATTGTGGAGCCACTATCATGTTTGAAGCCATTGGCGCTATAATTTCGTGGTCGTGTAATAGTGCAATACGGTACTTTTAATAGCATCTCTAGAAACACAGGCTTATTTTAAAAATAGTTTGGAGACGCCTGGTGTTGCACCAGAGACCAACAAAAAACAAGTCCACTGAAACGAGTTGTTGTTGTAGGCTCCTTGTAATGAACGTGCTTCTAACGGCGCCGGTCGACGTATGTTGTGAATAATTAAGCGGGACAGCTGCAGGCTATCTTCGGAATGACAAGCTACATCTGAAAGAAGGTGCCATTTAGGAGCTTCATAGTGAGAGGGCAGTGTAGCACGCACTGTAGTTTACACGGCGCGCGGTAATGTAGGAGGAAGAAAAGAGAAAATTTTGTTTTAGACTGTGCGGCAATGATGGAGATGACCGGTAGGAAGCAAGCAGCTCTATCCATATTTGATTGATCACAAACATGTACATAGCGAACATCTTTTCGGTCGTGCTGTGAAATTTTGGTGAGTTCATTTGTTTGTCTGCCGATTGTATGCTGAATTGGTGCGATGAACAATCTTGCATTGTACGAGGTGCGATGAGCCACCAGGGTTAGATAGGAAAGTCTTGTGTTCCTGAGGAATTTTCCTGATACAACGTGGCTCAGGGTGAGGGAACACAAAAGCAATCTAACCACACCAAGCGCAGTGGCAGCTGGCGGCGCTTCGGTTATGGCGTAGCGTAATGATTTTTTTTCAAAGTCACAATAAATAAGTGACTGCCAGAAGGAGTTCCCGGCAGGTGACTTTAAAGGTGTACGCCATCACGATAATCAGAAACCGGACATGACAACTTCGGCGATGGGCCACTGCCTGCTGAGCATGCGTCTGCCGCCCAGTCAGGCATTGCAGGCGGGACTGCATTTGGGGGCGAAGCAATGCATTCTACACAATCTTGGTTGGGGAGCGGAGTATAGATTTTTGATACTCCCACATGAGCGCGTTAACGATGTGCATGTTACGCCGTGCATGCTTCTGTACGAAAGTTTGTACAAACACGAGAAACCACTTCGTAATTCTACGTGTGTGAAGGCGAGTGGTGGAAAGGTAATAGCGTAAGGCAAATTGAGATGCTTAGCATCGAAAGGGTTCAGGATGGTTAGCGGTCGATAGAGTCTGCAGAAATGCCATGGTAGTAGCAATTCTTTGAAACCATTTTGCTGGGAAGCTACGCCAATGAACGTCAGCGCCGACACAAGAGAACGTGTTTCCACGAGATGTACCGCGTCAACAGGCAGAAATGGCAGGGAGAATGCGTCTGCATCAAAGTACTTCCCATTGAATATATAAATAACTGGAATGTAATAATTTAATAGGCAGAAAGCCGAGTGAGCAAGGCGTCAAACA
>NW_027526306.1:306850-581493 GCF_048455015.1 Haemaphysalis longicornis
ACTGACGTTTCAGGGAGAGGACTCCGGGAGTCCTCTCCCTGAAACGTCAGTAAACTTATTTTTATTTTCTAAGTCTTTCTCGGTTGTCTCTGTCTCTACTAACCTTATATATATATATATATATATATATATATATTTATATATATATATATATATATATATATATATATATATGTATATATATATATATATATATATATATATATATATTTATATATATAGCGAATCAGAACAAGAGAACAGGAAATCAGGGGCTCGTTGAACATAAGACAGAAATAAGGGTTGGCAGTCAAGAAAACCTCGGAAAGCAAAGGGGATGGTGCGGTAGGTCATTGAAACAGATAAACAATTTGGAAAAAAAGAAAAATGTGGAGAAAAAAATGCCCGCCGGCTGGGATCCGAACAAACCACCTCCAGAATACCGGTCTGGTGCGATGAGCACTCCTCTACTGGCGCGGCTTTTTTCCCCTCCACTTTCTGGGGTATATATGTTCAGGTATTTTTGTTTCCGGTGCTTGGGGGTGGTAGCCAGCGCCACTCGGACTACTCGGGGTGAAGGGGACCTTCTCTTTAAGGCCGTGACTCGAGTGTCTACGACATGTCGACAGTGGTCGACCAGCGTTAAATCATCTTAAGCTCCCTATTCTGATTCGCTACATGCATAGCGAGGGCCTCTGTCCTGGCAGTCTTAGGGCCATAGGGAGCTTAAGAGGGTTTGATTCGAAAGCGTGATTCAAAGTACATCTGTTTTATCTGCCGCAATGACGTCGCGATTTGGAAAGTACGTAATGATGCGAAAAGGCTCTGTAACGCACTGAACCTCCAGGGGTTAGCCAGCTCTATAGGCAAATGTAAGAAGCTTAGCTTGGATATATTTTCACTGTTAACACTCATAAAATTGACTGGCCGTTACGAGTCATTGTTTCTGAGAATGGGACGTGGCAGAAAGCTGTTGCCTTTTTTCATAAGTCTAAACTAAATCTACTAACGATTGCGGGCCTTTTTCTCGTTAGAGACGCAAACGATATCTTTGCGTTTATTTCAAGTAGTCACAAAGGTTTCAACGCCTGCTCCGTTGACATCAAAGACTTGTGTTACTCCTTGCCGCACGGTACGTTGCTACGTTGCGTTGAGGACTGCATTGATGACTTCGGCTGTATTGCATTCCAGAATACCCACGACATTTCTGTGAGCACCTTTTTAGCACTTCTCGGCCTGTACTCGAAATCAACGTTTGCGTCTTGGAACAATACCACTTACATACAAAAAAGCGGAGTCTGTATCGGCTCATGGATCGCTCCCGTTATAGGCGACATCTTTTTTGCCTATCATGACCGTATCTTTCCTAGCCGCCTAGATCAAGCATTCGTTCCAAAAGTTTTTCGCTTCGTAGACGACTTCTTGATTCCTTTTTCAGCTGATTGTCAGAATTTTGAGAAGTTGGAGTGTGCTGTTACGGATGTGCTCTGCATTTCTGATGACTGCCTAGCACCTCTTCTCCTCACCCACGTACTTCCGATCGATGGGAAGTTGAGAGTTTTGTATCTGAGGCTAAGCATCTCTACTAATCACCTGTGCTGGATCAATGATCCCCGCGCAAAGAAGCCCCTCCTGCCTTTTATGTCGACGCATTCTAAGCTTGTTAATCGCGGAATTGCAAATCTATGTTTCACTAAAGCCCAGCACAAGACCTATAGCCACTCTATGCGGCCTAGCCTTCTCGCACAGTCGTCTTGCCTGAAAAGCGCTGGCTTTCCGGAGCCTCTATTGGTTTCCGTGGCGGAAAATGTGAAAGAAAATTAAGCAGGGGGAAAATCCGATGGCGGACTGCGCTGACGAGAAGAAGCCTCTTGCGGTGCTGCCATATTTGCACAAAATATCGCACAGTTTGAAGAAGATAGGCAACAAAGTCAATGTTACAGTGGTGTTCTATACCCCTGAGAAATTATCAGAGCTTTGCAAGCGCGTGAATTCCCTGCCAGACGACGAAAAATTTGCACCACCAAGCACAGAAAGCCTTTTGTGTCATGTACTTCTGGCGTTGTTTATTTCATTCCGCTTACGTGCGGGAAGAAGTACGTTGGCGAAACGGGGAGGTGCCTATACAAAAGATTAAAAGACCGTTATTACAATGCTAACACCCCAGTACAGGGCCATCTGGGGATACACTGTCGAGATTGTGGTTGCGAAATCGTAAAAGCTGAACAGATACAGCGACTGGGTGAACTTTTGCACCAGCGTGCCGTCGATAGCACTTTCCAAAAACGAACTCCATTGTCTGGCTGGGTCGTGACAAAGTTCAACACGTGTATAAGTGAGGCCTCATGCCCATCGCTTTCTTTATATTTTTTTCTGTTGCCCCTTATGTATATATTATAGGCGGTATCGTCACTAAAGCTTGTTGAAGTCAGAACTTGTCCTGTGTTCGTCGTCCTCGTCTCCCGCGCTGCGAACCTTTTGCCAAAGTTCCAAAATAAATTACCCTCATGCCCAAGCTTACACTTTACTTATTTATTTGGTGTTTCGGTATGACATTAACAGTCTCGTTCTCTTTGTTTCTGTATTGTAATTATTATTGTCATTGAAATTGTCATTGTAATTTTATTTGTAATACTGTCATCATTGTAATTATAGATGTATAGCTGATAAGAACTGTAAAACGAGGGGCTCGTTGAATAAGGCAGAAATAAGGGTTGGCATCGAAGAAGAGTACACCATGAGTTGCAACAGGGTGATTGTTTTGGGTATCCTGAGAAATGACTACGAAGAAGTTGAGCTTAGACAAACGGGCAGGTGCATGCAAGTAGATCCCTGCTACTCTTACACAGCGCCTGTAAACGCCACATTTCAGCGCATATACTTTGAATGCACTATGTTTTGCAAGTAACCATTTGAACGACGAAACAACGTTCATCGGGCCTGTGAAATGGTTTGAAAGCAGGAATACAATGCTCGCGTGCCTGCATGCGGGCAAGGCGTGCAGTCGCGCACTGACGTGCGAATGTCGGCATTCCTGGGTGTCAAAGCGTAGCTGCACGGAAGGAGCTTCTGAGACACCCGTCGATGGGTGGGCTATAGTATTAGTAGCCTCGATGAGGCGATGTCGATGTGAACTCGACAACAATGGTCTGCGAAAACCTGTCGACATATCGTACACGGCATACATGCGGTGAAAAGTTACATCTCCGAGATTAGGCGAAGTGGCTACTGTACAGAGAACTGACAGCTCAGAGCGGTTAGCCGCCCTGCAGGCATGCAAGGATTAACCCGTGTGTAAGAAGGTTCTGGCGTTCTCCGTGAGAAGGCATGCAGTGTTCATGCGCCTGAAGGTGTCCACGAGGGAATGCGCTGAGCATCTGATGCCCGACGTATACTCTGATTTTGAGGTGAAAACCACTGTCCGCGGTGGTTCAGTGGCTAAGGCATGCGCTGTTGAGCACGATGTCGCGGTTTCAATTCGCGGCCGTGGCAGCCGCTTTTATGATGGAGGCGAAAACCGAAAACGCCCGTGTGTACGAGATTACGAAGCACGTTCAACATCCCGAGAGGCAGTCCTCCACTACGGCGCGCCTCATCGCCTGTGTTACGTCGCCGCGTTAAACCCTACAATCAATCAATCAACCGAAGTGAAAACCAGTGTTACGACGCTACACAAGTGGAGAAGACAGACATGACGGCACTGGATTTAGAACTCAACAATGGAAACGAACTCCCCTGGCTAAGTACAAATTTCCTTCACTTTCGCATGCGGACAAAGGCCACACCCAACACGTACAAGGAGGAGAGCATGGCACTGTTTCCCACTTCAAAAATTGAGCAGAAATTCAGAGAATTATCTACTAATGCGTACCATTCTTATGCCGCCTGTCTTGAGTGTCACTTTCTCACAGCCATTTTTTCTTGTTTTTTTCGAAATCCTGTCTGACAAATTATCTCCAATTACACAAGTATAACAGTAACAAGTGAAACTTTTGCCAAACCTTCAATATTGTGGAAATGACATGCGTTATACGTTATGGCATTTTCCGTAATTTTTTATTATATTTGTTATTTTTTCCATTTTTTAGAAAGTTCACCCGACCATTTCTGTCACTTTACGTTACTATAAGGATTATATTTGGAACTCTTGCAAAACCTGCATTATTGTTGAAATGCAAGGGGTTTCACGATTCGCCAATTTCCGCAACTATGTCTTATTTTCCTTTTTTTCTTAGTTTTTCAACATTTCATTCGACCAGTTATCACCATTTACGCTACTATAACGACTACAGGTGGAACTTTCGCAAAATAGGCATTATTGTAGAAATGCCATGCGGTAAACGTTTTCAGTTCTCGTAATTTTTATTTTTGTTATTTTTTGGTTTTCAAAATTTACCTGAACCAGTTATATTCATTTACGTTATTCTAACGACTATGCTTGAAACTTCTGCGAAATCTGCATTATTGTGAAAATGCAGGGCGTTACACGGTTCACCATTTCCCGTAATTATTTCATATTTTGTTATTTTTTAGCTTTTGAAAATTTTGTTCAAGCTATTATCTCCATTTTACGGAATTGCAACACTGACAAGTGCAGCTTTCGCGAAAGCTACATTATTGTGGAAAAGCCATGCGGTGTACGTTTTGACATTTTTCGTTTTTTTTTTTTTGATACTTCTAGTTTTCAAAATCTTTCTCGACCAATTTTCTCCGTTTACGTTATTCTAACGATTTCATTTTGAAATTAGACGAAATCAACAATAATATGGAAAATGAGGGCGTAACAGGGGTCGCAATTTTTCGTAAATGTTTTATTTTTTTCTTACTCTTAATTTACTTTTGAAAATTTCGTTCCACCAATCACCTTCATTCACGCAATTGTATCAACTACAGGTGCAACTTTCACGAAATCTACAGTATTGGGGAAATCTCATGCGGTATACGTTTTCACATTGTCCGTAATTTTTATACTGTGGTTATTGTGAAGTTTTTAAAAATTTCTCTCGCCCAATTATCTCCAGTTACGCTATTCTAACGATTACGTTTTCAACTTTGGCGAAATCTGCAATATTGTAAGAATGCAGGACGTTACACGGCTCGCCGTTTTCATAATTATTTGACATTTCTTTCATTTTCTTAGTTTTTCGAACTTTCACTCAACCAATTGTCTCTATTTAAGCAATTATAACGATTACAGGTGAAACTTTTGCAAAATCTACATTATTGTGTTAAGGCCATGTGGTATACGTTTGGACATCTTCCGTAATTTTTATATTATTATTCTTTTTTTAGTTTTTAAAAATCTAGCTCGACCAGTTATCACCATTTCCGTTATTCTAGCGATTACATTTATAACTTTGGCGAAATCTGCAATACTGCCGCGAACCATGAATTGGGTTTGTTTATTTATGTTTTGTTTTAAGTGCGAATGCACTTCTTAAGCGAGCCTGAAGCGTCCGCCGCCGTCCTCATAGCAACAGCTGCGGGTGCGCGCGCTCCTCGTCTTCCTTGGCAACGGGGGGAGATGGGCGCGCGCTGCCTGGCCGCTGACATGGCACATACCCACGTGGGGGATTGGCCAGGAATCTCCTCGTCTTCCTTGGCAACGGGGGGAGATGGGCGCGCGCTGCCTGGCCGCTGACATGGCACATACCCACGTGGGGGATTGGCCAAGAATCGGGCGTGAGAAGGGCTAATGCACCCGCTTAAAGGAGTACTCACACGAAATGTCAAAGCTGAGATCCGCTCTAGCAATCAAGTACAACGACACACAAATAGGTGTCTGTGAATAAATGCATCTTTCTTTCTTTGTAGTTGTGTGTGTGTGTGTGATCTCTCTTTCGCGAACATTACCGAACCGCGCAAATTCAACTCGTGCATTCGCAATTTCACATTCTTCCCCTCGGAGAAATGCGGGGAATTTTTTTTCCGACCGGCCATGCCCGTCTCTGTCATCTGTGTTAACTGTGTGCCAAAAGAGCGCGTGTTATATTCTCTATTTCTATGCCGCACGTGTTTCCTCTTTTGATAGAGAGAGCGTTTCGAACTAACGTCAACAGCCTAGAATAATCTTCTTTGATCTACAGCATTCTGGGTGCACTTCGACGGTTCTAGAAATACTCGCGCCCAGAGATAAATGCCTGCGGAGCAGACTCCGCGGCATTCGAATCGTCTTCGCACGTCACGCTCGCCTTCGAACGTCACTTTGTTGATTGCTGCTTCGCCGCCTGTGTATTCTTTGAGTTGCTAGGGGAGCACAACTTCGCTCGAATATAATTGTTTTCTTGGAAGACAACTGCGTCGTCTTTGGCTGCGTGACAATATTGTGGAAATTCAGGGCGTTACACGGTTCGCCATTTTCCGTAATTATTTTATATATTTTTTAGTTTTTCAAAAATTTCGTTCAACCAATTCTATCCCTTTACGCAATTATAACAATTACAGGTGCAACTTTCGAGAAATCTGCATTATTGTGGAAATGCCGTGCGGTATACGTTTTTACATTTTCGTGTTTTTTATATTGCTGTTATTTTTAGTTCTTCAAAATTTAGCTCGACCAATTATCTCCATTTACGCTATTGTAACGACTACATTGTTAACTTCCGCGAAAACTGCATTATTGTAAAAATGCAGGACGTTACACGGTTCGCCATTTTCCATGGTTATTTTAATTTTTCGATTTTTTTTAGTTTTTCTAACTTTAACTTTTCTTCAACCCATTATCTCCCTTTACGCCATCATAACAATTACTGGTGAAACTTTCGAGAAATCTATATTATTGAGGAAATGCCATGCGGTATACGTTTTGACATTTTCCGTAATTAACTACATTTTTGTAACTTTTTAGTTTTTCAAAATTTCGCTCGACCAATTACCTCCATTTACAGTATTCTAACGACAAGATTTTTAACTTGGCTCAATCTCCAGTATTAGAAAAATGAAGGACGGTACAGTACTCGCGATTTTCCGTAATTATTTTAGAGTTTTCCTTTTTTCAGTTTTTCATAACTCCGTTCAACCGATTATCGCCATTTACGCAATTTAAAGATTACAGGTGAAACTGTCCCGAAATCTACAGTGTTGTCGAAATGCCATGCGGTATACATTTTGATATTTTCCGTAATTTTTTATATTCTTGTTAGTGTTTAGTTTTTCAAAATTTCGCTCGACCAATTCCCTCTATTTACACTATTCTAACGATTACATTTTTGACTTACGCTAAATCTGCATTATTGAAAAAAATGCAGGACGTTACACTGTTCGCCATTTTCGTAATTATTCTATTGTTTTCTATTTTTTCAGTTTTTAAAAATTTTGTTCAACCGATTATCACCATTTACGAAATTATAACGATTACATGTGAAACTGTCGTGAAACCTACAATATGCCATGCGCTATAAGTTTTGATATTTTCCGTAATTTTTTATATTCTTGTTAGTTTTTAGTTTTTCAGAATTTCGCTCCACCAATTCTCTCCATATACTTTATTCTAACGATTACATTTGGAACTTAGGCGAAATCTGCAATACTGTGGAAATTCAGGGCGTTACACGGTTGGCCCTTTTCTGTTATTATTTTATACTTTTCTGATTTTTTAGTTTTTCAAAATTTTGTTCAACAAATCAACTACATTTACGCAGTCATAACGATTACAGGTGAAATTTTCGCGAAATCTACATTATTGTGGTAATGCCATGGGGTATGCGTTTTGACAGTTTCTGTATTTCGTTTAATTATTGTTATTTTTTAGTTTTTCAAAATTTCTTCCGACCAGTTAGCTCCATTTAGGTTATTGTAACCATTACACTTGTGAATTTCGTTAAATCTGCATTTTTGCGGAAATGCACGGCGTTACACGCTCCTGGCTTTGAGGGTACACGGTAAAGAATGCTACGCATTAAAGGGGCCCTGAAAGGCATTTTGAGCACACTAAATGAAGTAGCGCAATCGTTAGATTGGGTCGTCAAGGTCATCTGGGCCAAGTATTACTCTTTTACGCGCAGCGGAAAGCTCACACTTTTGTTGCAAAGTTTGTCGCTTTTTTCTCACCCTTTCCTTCGTGTTTTTGGACGCCGCCATCTTCACATGTCTACATCATCGATTCCCCGATGTTCGTCATGAGCTAGACATCCTGCTATTAGGCGGCTTTTTCACGCACTTCCGGCAAAGAGATGAGTCGTCTGCTCAGCGTCGACTCGCCGGCTGATCTGCCAGCGTAGTGCCGGAGTGCTTGGACATTTTACGACAAACGAAACAAGTGTAAACAAACGCTTAACCGTTCGTATTGAATGCAACACGGCCATAACACGACATGGATATTCTCTTACCGGAGTACGTCCCATAAAGAAAGCGTCGAAGCCCCGTGGCACTTCTTTCGTGCAATCGCAGAGAACGCCCTGAGCCGAATGCCCAGGTTTGACGGATACATTTTTTTCCACTTCAAAACAATCCAGAGATGCGTTTCGAACGAACACAACGTCACAACATGCGTTGCAAGTCTGAACCGCGATTGACAGACGATGGGCTGCCTCCTCCTGCCCCTCGTAAATTCGGCACTCACCTCGCGCGCGGTTTGCCGGGACGAACAGCAAGTCACTTAACTCTGGCGCGCAAGCCGAGATGGCTTTTAGCCACGCACACTGCACATACCCCATGCGAGGTTGAGTCGTACGTCGCTCGAGAAAGATAATCCAGGCCATGGGAAGCACTATCCACCCGCAGAAGCACAACGTCGCATTTCATCGCGAAACAAAGGCGTCCACAACACACACACCATCGCCTCCTGTAATGCCAAACGCATCTCGCACTTCCAAATGAGAGTCAGTAGTATGCCTGCAGTGCCCATATGCCGCGAGGTGGGGCCCCAAGCTGAACCGGGATCACGCAACCGTAACTGACCTCTGGGGCGGTTTGTGCCTTGTTGCCAAGGCAACCGATGTTTGAGATCGTCAAAGAAAGGCGCTCGCTCCAGCGCTAGAAAGCTCAGAGCCGCGCCGGAGCATGTTTAGCCAACGTTGCCGCTCTCCACCATGCGTCGCCCCAAGTTGAACTGGTCACATGATTGAAGCGTTTTGTGCACGGGTTCTGTATCGGCTTAAAATGTCTTTTTCACATGGCGCCGGCACGAATTACCACCACCGCAAAATAAGACCCGGCACCAGCGGGGCCACATCTGATACGGCGCTTTTTGGATAAACAGTGCGCGGTGCATGAAAGGGGCCGAGCGCAAGATCCTCCCCAGCGGCTGCGTGTTCGCCGCCGATTAAAAGTCACGTGCTGCACTGCAGCAACGCACACCGCGAAAGGGCAAGGCCAGGCCACCGCACACATGCGGCCAGATTTTTCGTTCGCTTATCCATCCTTGAGCGGAGTGCGGAATTCATGGTGTCAACAAAACTTGCCCGTAGCAGACGGCAGTCGGAGGAGCGTAATGCGGAAGTACGTCACCGCTGACTAGCGCAGCATCATGGGAGGCAGTGCTTGCGCGCCGTCAACAGTTGAAAAGAGGAGGAAACGCGGCGCGACGATAATGCGCGGTTTTTGATTTACGATTTCTCAGCTAATACTCATCGCTTTAACAAAATTCTTGCGGGAGGAGATTGCTAATACATGGTCTTATTTGGTTACATGTAGATCCATGCATCGGCGGAAGCAATTTCAGGACCCCTTTAAAACTATGAACCAACTGGCCCAGCTTTCTACCTTAGTAAACTCGTAGGGGTGTGCAAGCTGTTGTACATAGTTTGACGTACACCCAAGAGCAAAAGTTTACGGACAACGAAAGCAGCAATTTTGCGATATTGCAATTTTGCGAAAACAGCATCCTTCAAAAAAACGTGAAAGGGAAAACAGGGAGGTGCCTAATGACTGGCAGTTTACGATGAAAAAACATATCGTTTCTGAGCCGTTCTCACGCCCTAGGAGAAAACGTTTAGGGATGTCGATGCTCCATTTACTGTATACTGAAGGACAGCGAGCTCCCACTGCTAAACTTGACTTTGGTCATAAGTGATATCAGAATAACCTACCTCAGATGGGCCAGCACTGAAGCATCTGCGAGAGCGCGTTTGACGGCTTCAAAGGCACTCTAAACTGAAGGATCCAAATGGAGGGAAGAAGATGACATTGGCTCCAAAGAAGCCTCTCGATTGGCTTTAGCCGCGCGACACAGTTTCCTATAATGCGGTTACCACAAACTACGAGCCGAAAAACTAGCACAATAGTTTTTTTATGATCACCAGCACATCTATGACACTATCGTGGTGCAGCTCGTGAGGGCTGAAGCAGCTCGTGAAAATATTCTCCAACTGCTCGATGCATCTGTAAAGGTGATCATGGGGGTAAAGCAAACTTCCATTATCCCGAAGCCTTGTGTACTTAGCAGCGCCTAGCCTCAAAACGGTGTATTTTCCTGTGAGTAACAGTGCACAGCATTCCTCACACTCTGTGTTGAGGACAGTTTTCTTGGCAACGTACCCGCAGACATAGAAGATTAACCTCTTGTCGCTTTTTGCAATGATGTATGCAGCGTGGTCTGAACTTATATCGGGCTGCTGCTGAATGTGAAGTTGCGCCCCAGACAAGTCCCCATGATCAATCAATCTCTCAAATAGCTTCTGCTTGTCTGACACGGTACTTCTTGCCATATCTGGTTAAAATAGTGCACTCAGCACACCTGGCTCACAATTTCCATTCGCAACGGACCTGGCAAGGCCATAGAAGCTCAGGCAGCTGATAGTTATAAAAAACTGCTGTGGCATTGGATGCGAATTGCACCCAGATGGCTGCCTTGTTATTCCAAAAAGATGCTCCACGGGATCCTGGCTAAGCTTTGATGTCATTATATACTTGAACTTTACACGCTTCGTCAAGTAGTCAAGCAAGCAAAGAACGCTCGAGATGGAAACTCGCAAGCCAACTGCTGTTGATTGTGACAAGAAACCGTCTTCTTTGCCGACATGAAGCTCCTATTCCGTAAGGTACGCCAGAAAGGCAATCAGCTTGTCTTGTGCAACAGATCCAGGGCGAAGGGCTTTTTCAGGGTACTTGGACGTCATGACTTCAATCAGGTCCCGTATCATCCTGAAGAAAGAAATACGGTTTGGAAGAAACCAGCATTTTGAGTAAGTATAATACTTCTTAATAATATAAAAAACTTCCGCCCAAATTTGCATTAGTGTGGAAATGTAGGGCGTTATACGGTTAGCCATTGTCCGTATTTTTCTCATATTCTTGCTAATTCTTTAAAAAAAATTGTTCGACCAGCTATCTTCATTAACGTTATTATGAGGACCATAGGTGGAACTTTCGCTAAATCTGCTTGATTGTGGAAATGCAGGGCGTTACAGGGTTCGCTATTTTCCGTCATTTTTTATATTTTCCTATTTTTTAGTTTTTTAAAGTTTCGTTCGACCAATGATCTCCATTTACGCTATTTTAACGATTACAGGTTGAAGTTCCGTGATATGTGCCTTTTTGTGGAACTGCATGGCGTTACTCGTTTCGCCATTTTTCGTATTTTTTTTTAATTTTTTATTATTTTTTTTAATTTTCTGCGACCAGTTATCTCTATTTACGCTATTAAGGGTGTATGGTAGGGTAAACCGGCCAAAAAAGCGAATTTGCAATTTTGGCGCAGAAAAATCGAGTGCAGTATGAGGAACAACACCGTGGAAGCGCGTCGTCAAGTGCCCGCTCAAAACGGTTTAAATGCCGCGCCGAAGTGTGCCGCGCGCCCTGGCGTTTAAAAATGGTGGACACAGCTGAGACATCGGTTCAGAGGACGGTATGTTTAGCGTTGTTTTTCGCGGTTCGCTGCATTATTTCACGTTTTTTTTTGCTTGCGTCTGTGTTTCCAGTATATGTAGCGTATTAAATCATCGTATATTTTTGAAATTACTAACTTTAAGAGACTTGCCGCTAGTGGTGCTCTTGTAGTATGTACTATTTTTGTGAATGTTCCCACGTTTACGGTCGTGGTCGCGTTGCCTCCGCTTCGAGTTTAAAACGCACTGCGATACCGGAAGATGGCACGATCATCCAACAAATGGACCAGAAAGAGAACTTTTAAAGGTAATCGGTTTACGACCAAGCAAGACAGCAAGAAACCGGCTCGACGAAGCGCAAGCTTCGCGAAACTAGGTGAGAGGCATGGTGGTGCATCTTTTGACGTAGACGGCGCAAGTACAACTGGTTACCGCCTGATCGACATCGCTCTTCTCCGTAGCTTTTTGCAAAACGTTGCTGTGTGTAAAAAGTGCAACAAGGGAGAAATTATTTTGGAAAAGGCTTTTGACAGGCGTAGCGGTTTGGCGTCCTCTATAAATTTCACCTGCAGTGAGTGCGATGCTTGCAATGTGCTCGAGACATCCAGGCGCACTTCTGGCAACATCTTTGAAGTGAATGAAAGGTTCGTGTACGCCCTTCTTACCTGCGGAAAAAGATTGGCATCGGGTCGCACCATGTGTGCTGTGCTGAATCAACCGCCACCACCAACAAAGTTTGCGTCGTACAACGCAAGGCTTCTTGACGCATCCACGACCACAGTGAGAAATAGTATGGAAAAAGCTGCCGAAGAACTTAAGAAAGAGGCCTTCTACTCTGATGGAGACCTGGAAACTGCGGTCACAGTGGATGGAACATGAATGAAGCGGGGTTATTCTTCACTACATGGTGTCGTAGCAGCAATATCGGCTGACACAGGAAAGGTGTTGGACTTTGAAGTAGAATCCAAGTTTTGCCACATCTGTGCTCGCAACCTTCACACAAATGACAACATGAGTGAATGTAAAGTTACCTACGATGGGCCATCTGGTGGAATGGAATGTGCTGGAGCTGTAAAACGTTTTGGACGCTCTGTTGAAACGCACCAGCTAATGTACACAAGTTACATTGGTGATGGAGACACTAAGGCATACATTTCTGTCAGAGACTCACAGCCCTACAACAAGGCCATAGAAAAGCATGAATGTGTGGGACACGTGCAGACGCGAATGGGCACGAGGCTCAGGAACATAAAAAATTGGAAGGGGAAAAAGCTCGCCGATGGTCTGCCACTTTCAGGGAAAGGATGCCTCTCAGAAAAGGACATCGACTCCCTTCAGGTTTACTATGGCAAAGCTATCCTGGAAAATGTAGATAGTTTAGATAACATGAGACGAGCTGTGTGGGCAATATACTTTCACAAGTTATCAACAGATGCCCAGCCCCAGCACGGACTCTGCCCAAAAGGACCATCCTCATGGTGTGGGTCTAATCGCAGCCTTGTTGAGGGAAGCGAAACCTACTCTCACAAACACAACATTCCTGAGGCAGTGATGGATGTCCTCAAGCCAGTGTTCAAGGCGTTGTCAGATCCAGCTCTTCTGAGGAAATGTCTCCATGGAAGAACCCAGAACACTAATGAGTCACTGAACCAACTCATCTGGTGCCGCTGCCCCAAGACAACATTTGTCAGCGCTGACACGGTGAAAACAGCTACTAATGATGCTGTAGCATAATACAATGATGGCAATTCCGCACGGAAAGCAGTTCTGGAAGCCCTTGGAATTGTTCCACGTGTGGTTTGTGACATTGCCTTCAACAGGATGGATAAAGAGCGTGTTGACCGGGCAGAGTTGTATGGCTCCGTCGAAAGCAAAGAAAGACGACGGGTGAAAACGAACGCCAAGAAGGGTTTCAGAAACACCTCTAAAAAAGCCAGCAGCGAAATGTATTCTCCTGGTTCATTTTAAGCATACTTGAGCAATACGCAAACATAACACTTCGTTTTTCTCAAATTGAGTTTTTTGTAACTTTTTAAACTTCAATGTACCTTTTCTCGGAAAGTATTGATGTGATTACAGTGAAACTTTGCACACACGTTCTACAGCTAATCGTAAATATTCTGAACTAAAACAATTACGTTACCGTAAATATTACTACTGCAAAAAAAGTTATACCTCAAGGCACCCTCTTACAGCTGTGTGCATGACGTGACATTATTTTTTTGCGCCCATACTCCAAGTAAAGTATCAAATGTCTTTAGTTCAAATACAACCAATGGTTATTTAGAATAACACAGCGCAATATCATCACATTCCTCTTTTTTGTTCCAGAGAAAAGGTACATTCAATGAACAAACACACGTGAAATTTGGGAGTGGGCCACAAGAAAGATACACAATCTAGACCCAGACAAAGTGCTTCATGTTTTACCCAGTGGCATCTTGTCTGCGCACAACAAATTTGATGCGGATATCTGCACGCGTTTCGGAAATATAACGTTAAATTTAACATGTATCATTTACCCCACCATTTAAAGCGATTACAGGTGGAACTTCAGCGATATCTGCATTTTTGTGGAAGTGCAGGGCGTTACACGGTCCTGGCTGTGGGGATACTCGGCAAAGAATGGTATAGGCACTACAAATTTCAAGCAGTACGTAGCGTCAAATCACTGCATGATTTCTGTTGCGTTAAAATTTCTAAACGTAAAATGACGTTTTTAAAGTACCAAAAATAGAATACCAAAAATAGAACTCGATTCACCCAAAAAATATCAGCAGTGGCTCTATGCTTCCAAATTTGCTTTCCAGCTCAGTCCTGTAGAAACGTAATCCATTCAAGGCAGAGTCGCCGAATAGCTGGAAAGCGTAGTTAACTCTCATTTTTTCGAAATTGTCTGGGTTGATATGATGCTTAGTAATTCCTGGCATTGCTTGTAGTGTCACGTTCGAACCATCACCCTCTAACGCTTCTCGCACAGGTCGGCGTGACACCTGAAATGCACAAAAACATGGTTTTACTTTATTTCGGAACGCCTCACATCTGTCAGCATTTTCAACATAGTACTGCCGAAATGAGCACTGCGAACATCAATAGAAAGGATGGATTGTTACCTCACCGGCTGGAGTCTTGTAGTTTGACGTTAGTAGTCCATTCCTGAGGCACTTCACCAGGTGTGGAAAGTCTGGCACAAAATAGGGGGAGCATTGGTGGTCAACTGGATGCTCGACGTTGCAGTTTGTGAAGGATGCAGTTGCACGAATACCCATTAGTGACCACATTTTTCGGTTCCAGGTCGCCCCATCACTCGTGACAAAATCTACAAATAACCCGGCCTGCTCTGCCATGATTACTGCTTCCGCCATTATTTTGGCCAGCATGTTGCCTTTCACGTTTCCATGGGTGGCAAAAACGGCTAGAATCTGTGACCATTTGCCGACAAATGGCACAAAAACAATGGCCATGCCATGGTCGCAAACGACATGTTTGTCGTGGTCAGGAGTAAAGGAGACAAGGTCAACAAATCCTTCAATGTGAGCACCAGATGCTACCGAGAGGTTTTCGGAGACCTTCATCTCGTCCACTAGTAGGCCACCGTGCCTGCTGAAGACATCCATTTTCTGTGTCGTGTCTTTTAAGATGCTCAGTATTTTCTTGTTGAACCCAAAGCCTGTCCTATATGACTTGACATACTTGGCCAATGTAGCCTTCGTTAGCAGGGCAAGAAAGTGCTGTCTGCGCAAGTGCTCATAGAGCCTGGACCCTTTCATTTTCATCATTATGCACTCGAGGATCCAGCTTTTCGAGTACATCATCCCTTGCATGCCTTTGCGCTTAGCTAATCCAAACATGTGTAGGGCTGCCTCGTTCTGCTTTGGTGGCAGGCTCTGAATGTCGGCCTTGAAGGCTTCATCACCTATCCGGGAGTTTTCGGCCTGCATTTTGTGAAGCTGCTGTTGCAGGGAACAGACGCGGTAGAGGAGGCGCTTGGTTTTCTGGTGCGAGAGTCTTAGATGCCTTGCGATGTTTCTTTTGGCTCACTTTCTCTTCTTTAAGCGGGATCTCCTCGCCTGCAGTGCCTTCTTCATGTAGCGGCATGGTAAGCACAGGCTACCTGCAAGTATGGGAGAATACAGCCTCCAGAGGAATGTATCAGGAAAGCCTACTGCTATATCAAATACATAAATAAGGCCACTGAACACAGGTGACTTTGTATATACAGTCAAACCAGGTTATATCGAACTCGCAAAAAAACGCCCGCGAGTTTGATATATGGCATAATTCGATATATGCATTCTGAAGAATTGGACAGCATAAAAGCACCTACCGTTTATGAAAGCACTTTATTAATGAAACAAACTCACTTCCGCACGAAGTAGTCCTGAATTTTCTCCTGTTTAGGCAGCTTCGCTGCCTGCAAAAGCACGCACATTTCTACATTGTCCAAGTAGTCGGAGCACCTGAGCCAGCAACCTTCCACCTTTGCGCAGAAACGACGAACTAGCGCGAGCGCATTAATAACTTCTGAGGCTGTAGGCAAAGGCTCTTCGTCGTTTTCCTCGTAGCCGCTTGAGTTCGGTGCACCGTCTGAAACGTAAACTTCGTTTTCGAGCTCACCCGTGGTCGCGACACCGTCATCCACGCTTACCAACTCGTCGGCCGTTGATCCATCAACGGCGTCCGGAAACTCCGAGAGCTCTGTAAACACTTCCACCACAAAGAGCGAGGTGAAGGAGCTCCAGAGGAACCGCATGGCTAAACCACTTTTCGAGGGTGTGCGGCGGGTTTCTCCTCTGCCGCGAGGGAAAGCCAACTTGGGGGGGGGGGGGGCACTTTTGCGCCGCTGGCGTTCGATATATCGGTAGTTGCTGCTATTTCTGTTCGATATAAGCGTAATTTTTGCCATACATTCTCATAGAATACATTCTGTGCGCAGAAATAGTTCGATATAGAGGATAATTCGATGTAAACGGGTTCGATATAGTCGGGTTTGACTTTATACCATTTTGGGGCAAAACGTAAAGCAATTTTGTAACGAGGTGGACTTTTTATGCGATTAATTCTTAGTTAAATAATTCAAGATTGAATAAGAACGTTCAGTTGGCTCAGGTTGCTTCGGAGTTGTTTTTTTATTTTGTGTGTGTGTGTGAGCATTACAATAAAGCCAATAAAGCAGCAAGCGGGTTACCGTATTTACGAAATTTCAACATGCGCCTTTTTTTTAGAGAAACGGGCCTTCCAATCGCACGCGTGTTGGATTCAGATACACACCGAAGGTATTTTTTTCTTTCATTCACCTAAATCGGGTGCGCGTTAAAATTGGATAAATACGGTACTCTGAAGGCACGTTAGGCGTGACTCTTGAGCCTAGCAGTCTGCATGCATAATTGAAATAATGAAGCTGTTGGAATTCGTATAGTATATATAGCCGATTAAAAAACAACACAACTGCTTACATGTTTCTGTGGAAGCTCCTGAGCAAGACTTGCTGAATACGATGCCTTGCACGAGGCGAGTAGATGCCTTAAGGTGCTCTTTGATATGCTCCAAATATGTTTCGTTGAACTCCTTCTCTTCCATCACTCCCTTGCACAGGATGGAAGCGGCCGCTTTTTCCATAATTTTGGCCGCTTCTGTCAGTGAACCTACGCACATTCCTGCACCTTCCTTCCCACGATAGTAGATACGAGCAACAACTTCTCCCGCTTCATTAGTTGTAAATAGCAGACATTTCCCATGGGCCACCGCAAATGGGTTTCTGCTTACACTAGGTGTGGCGTAGACAACTCCCTCGAAGTCAGTAACGGGAAGTTTTGTCCATCTCTGCGGGATGTCGAAGTTGTCTGAAATATCTTGAAGCCTAATCGGCTCGTCGAGTTCAACCACGTTTGTGACGGAGGTATCATCTTGCGGACACGGCTCGTGAACATCCACATGCGACAAACGCACTTTCTTACTGGATGGACCTGGATCCTCCGGTCGCTTTCTTTCGGGTCTTTTTTTGGTGACTTTTGAAAGATAGGCCGGCAAGTCAGGAAGCAATGTCGGCACCGCGTCAGCAGCTAGACCAACCGTGCCTCAAGGAAACCTCACCTCCTCGCCGTTGATGATTTGCACGTAATCCCCTTGGATGTAATGGGACTCGAAGTGTCTTTCGCACACGGCAGAAGAGTCGTACAATGGCTTGTCCTTTTGGTGAAGATTTCTCTCCCACTGTTTGCGACGTTCCTAGTCTTGCGGAGCGCGGAATAGCGACAGTGTGCTCCCATCCACTTTCCTGAACCCAGGGTACCCCGTCTTGCATCCCGGGGCGAAGCAGTGCGTTTCTGTTTTTTTTCTTCTTTATTCGTACGCGCACACATAAATCATGCATTGATTTAACCTTCACAAGAATATCTCTTTGAAGTAATAAATGGTGTGGTTAAGTGCATTTCCCTTCTCTCTGGTTTTGCTATTTGTAGAGCGGTGTGAGTGAATTTAAGTGACGTCGTATGGGTAATCGTTATGGGTTCCGTTTACAGCTTTGCTTTCCATCCACATTCACGGGGTGGATTCGTGAGATTTTTTATTTGTTCGCTGGAGTTTTCTGGTGACACCAACGCTCGCGAATAAACCCTTGGGGGGTAGAGGTAAAAAGCTTTGCTTTAAAAACGCCTGTTTAAAACAGCAAGTAAGAAAAACCGGAAGTTAACATGGGAAGCCTACCACAAGGCGAAAATAGAACTCAAAAAAGCCATTAGCACTGCCAAATATCATTTTTTTAGCGTCAGCTTACCTAACATGCAGAAGACTAATCCCAAGCAGTTTTGGCGAACCATAATTCCGTCCACTTCTTCTTCATAATTTTACCCAGCAACTCAGACGAAGCGCCAAGCGATAAAGATTGTGCAAACGTACTTAATGACGTATTCTGTTCCGTGTTTACGAAAGAGCGCACCACTACCTTCCCAGCAGACCATACTGCCATTTTGATTAATATTACAATTACAATTCGCACCAACGGAATCACCTGCCTAATCAAAAACTTGAAGAATTCTTCAGCTGCGGGGCCCGATAACATCGTAATAAAAATAATTAAAAACACAACGGATGTGACAAGCGCATTATTGACAATGCTGTTCTCACAATCACTATCATCTGGCCATATACCCTGGGAATAGAAACTTGGAAACATCGTCCAAATCTTTCAAAATGGTAACAAATCATCGCCATGTAACTATCGTCCAATATCACTAACCAGCATTGCCTCAGAGAATATGGAACATATCATTTTTACAAATGTGATAAATCACCTGGAAAACAACAACTTCATACATCATACATCAGTCACCGCATGACTTCCGGAAAGGGTTGTCGTGTGAAACACAGCTCGCTATGTTCCTTCATGATTTGCACACAAACCTTGATAATAACATTCAAACCCACGCTATATTTCTGTACTTCGAAAAGGCATTCGATAAAGTTCCTCATCGTCGTTTGATGCATAAATTAAAACAGCTAAACCTTGATTTCTTTGTATGAGCCAGGATATGTAACTTTCTGACTAATAGAAAAGAATATATAGTCGCAAACAACACTGCTTTCAATACTACCAAAGTGCACTCTGGAGTACCACAAGGCACTGTACTCGGACCACTTCTGTTCCTAATATATATCAATGACTTGCCTTCCCGAGTAACTAATACAATTCGTCTTTTTGCGGACGATTGTGTGATATATACTAGAATAAATAGCCGCGACGATCAATTAACCTTACAAGGGCACCTTTTAGCTATTGAAAATTGGTGTAGCGACTGGCAAATGTCGCTAAATGTACGCAAATGAAAACCATATCTTTCCATAGACGCGCAAACACACTTAAAAACAGTTACTCCCTCCACGGTTCGGTACTCCAACCTACTAACTCCTACAAATGCCTGGGTGTACATCTAACAAATGATCTGCCTTGCTCCGTTCATGTTAAATTTGTCGTTTCTGCAGCAACCACACCAACGCAATTTAAAACTGGCCCCTCCAGAACTAAAATACTAGCCTAGGCAACACTAGCACGCCCAAAATTAGAATATGCAGCCGCTATCTGAGATCCGCACCAAAAGTACTTTGTTCAGGCATTGGAAACAGTACAAAATCAAGCAGTCTGGTTTGCATTTTCATATTATTCATCTTTTACGAGCGTAACCGATCTAAAACAGCGTGCTTCTCTTCCACTTCTAAGTCACCGCCGAAAGCTTGCCCGACCAGCACTCTTTCATAAATATTATTATACACTGTCACCTAACAAATACGTCATAAGGCGCGCAAGTTTTTCGGGCCGAAGCAAAAACACATTCCAAGTATCGTATACGCGGCCAAAAACAGTTACATTTGCACACTCTGTTTTCATTCACACAGCCAAAGATCGGAACGATCTTTCGCAGGAACTGGCACAGATTAGAGATTCAGTACAGTTCAGGCAATCGCTGTTAAAAATACAAGCCGATTGACTTCGCTTAGTTTACGTGCAATGCATTCTCCCCGATAGCACGTTTTCGATCATCTGCATGTCATTAAAATTGCTGTGATCCTTCTTTTGGTGTCTTGGACTTCTTTTTTAATTCCTTACGCTCTTTATTTTTCCCCTTGTGACCTGCTGCCCTACTTTTTAAATGAATTGCTTGTCAAGTTCGTTCATATCTCGCGTGATTTTTCACCTGGTGAATTTTTTATTCTGTGTATGCCATCAACTCTTTAACATTCCTTCCGCTTTTTTCTTTTTTCTTTTTGTGACCCGCCCTCCCCTGCAGTTTTTCGAACCAATTGTTTATCGAATGCTCTGTTATCTCGCGTGGTTTTTTACCAGTGATTTTTCTTTTGAGCTCACCCCTCATGTAATTCCTGGTGTCCAGGCCTTTGAGGTACTAAAATAAATAAATAAATAAATAAATAAATAAATAAATAAATAAATAAATAAATAAATAAATAAATAAATAAATAAATAAATAAATAAATAAATAAATAAATAAATAAATAAATAAATAAATAAATAAATAAATAAATAAATAAATAAATAAATAAATAAATAAATAAATAAATAAATAAATAAACGCTGACCCCGATCTAGATGAAATTTTTGACGAGTTAGTGAAGATCTCCGCTGGTCAATCTAAACTGATCACTCATGCTCAAGATATTAAGAAAGAACTGGTCCCTACGAACAACAGCATTTCCGAGTTAAGCGAAAGAATGGCTGAACTCGAACAGCATTATTAAGATCTCTTGCCACTAAAAACAGAACTAGAAAC
Source organism: Haemaphysalis longicornis (assembly GCF_048455015.1). Taxonomy (NCBI): domain Eukaryota; kingdom Metazoa; phylum Arthropoda; class Arachnida; order Ixodida; family Ixodidae; genus Haemaphysalis; species Haemaphysalis longicornis. The sequence continues at coordinate 327,876 of NW_027526306.1, forward strand.
GTTAAAAAACGAGAGTACTAGGTCGGCGCAAGCTATTAACAAACTGGAGCTACGTTTGGACGACGCAGAAAACCGATCGCGACGCAATAACCTCATTTTTTATGGCCTTGCGGACCCCTCGGCAAATGAAACGTACGCGGAATCAGAAAAAAATGTTATCAGCCCCTGTCGCAATAAGCTTGGGATGGTCATAAAACCAAAATAAATATAAAGGCGCACTGACTCCGTCGTCACGATCCCAACCGCCCCCGCCCCATAATAGTAAAGTTCGCAAGTTTTAAAACTGAGGCCTGAAGACGGAATTCTTTCACAAGGCCCTAAATTTAAAGGAACAAGTTTAGCGTGGGTGAAGATTTCGGATGTCGGGTTCAGTACGCCCGCAAACAATTGGTCGTTTTCGCCGAAACTAAATCTCTGCCTTTCTTTTTGCGTTATAAAACCTTGTTCATTGATTCAAAACGATATTTTTTGACGAGGATTCTCAAGAAGTGAAAACAATCTCATAGCAGCCATACTGCAATAAAAACAGGTTCCGCACCCTTCCTGTCCCTTATTCCTCTAGCTCCATCCGAACTCAACTATCCCTCTCCGCAGTCTTCCCAAATATTCGTAGTTTTCTCCCCAAGCCGACACTCGTATCTAACCTGGTCTTGTCATCCAATAGAAAATTACTGATCCTTAAAGAAACCTGGCTCATTAATGGCATCTCAGATGCAGAAGCCCTAAATGAACTGCCAAATTTCCATGTGTACCGAAAGGATTGCACTGGGTCGCGAGGTGCCGGTGTTTTAATCGCTATAAGCAATCAGCTATCTTGTTCGGTCGTAGAGATTACCTCCAGCCTTGAGATATTCTGGCTACTTGTGCATGCTTCACCTTAATCCGTCCTTCTAGGTATTTGTTACAGACAACCGCAGAGCAACCCAACCTTCTCCCAGCAACTTAGTTACGTGGCAAATAAGCTAACTTCCAAACACCCAAATGCTAATGATCTCCTCTTCGGTGATTTTAATTTACCTCCTATCGATTGAGACAGCGAACATTTTTAACTGTCTCTCCCGCGGACACCAAGGAATTTGTAGGATTATGTCTGAAATATATTCTCACAAAACTAGTGTCGCTACCCACTCGTTTTGAACGCAATTCTGATAATATTCTAGACCTGATACTAACTAACCACCCTCAAAGCCTGTCTTCTATATCCTATCTGCCTGATATAAGCGACCCTAAAGGGATACATGCAGATTTTGCCTCCGCGCTTAACCCCCGCACTACCCAGACGAAAATGATCACATTATACGAGAACGGTAACTATCAGGCTATTACAACGGACTTGCGGCTTCTCATGCAGTAAATTTTCACCAACGATCCACAAACTGCAACTGGTTGATTTTTAAAGTAAAAATAACCCATCTAGAGAAGAAGCACATGCCTGAAAAAACAATCCGGGCCAACTGCCAGAAATCCCGGTTTACCAACTCATTAAAAAGACGGAAATAATAAAGAAGCGTTTTTTTTCGCGCAGCCAAACAATGGCAGAAATACTATGCTGCAGAGAGCGACTATACTGTCCCTATAAAAAAGCGAAATAAAAATTCTTCAACAGTGATCTGGCCAGCATGCTAAACAATAATCCCCGGCGTTTCTGACAGGTGATAAACCCTGACCAACGACGCATCATCACACTCGCAAGCGATAACGGTGAGGTCGTCCCCGATGCCGAATCTGCGGATCTTTTTAATGCCGCTTTTTCGTCTGTCGTTATTGAAGAGAGGCACGTGCCATATTTTCCTCTGGTTGAAGCTACTGCTACCTGCATGCCCCCTCTTAATTTGTTAATAGATGGCATTGTATCTTTAACCAAAACTGCAAAATATCGTCATCTTCCGGTATCAATGACATAAACATGAGTCTGTTAAAAAAACTGCACATTTCAGCGGTATGTTTGGGTTTAATTTTTTCGCAGTCCCTTTCCACAGGCGATGTACCATAGGACTGGAAGTTGGGGAAGGTCTTTCAAATATTACAATCAATTAATAGAAACTTGCCACTCAATTGCCGTCGCGTCTCTCTCACGAGGATTTCCTGCAAACCCATGAAAAACGTCATTTATTCCGAACTAATGAATTTTCTAGATTCTATCAACTTTTCTCCATATTCCCAGCATGGCTTCACTCGGGGCGTTCCTTGCGAAACTCAATTGGCCATATTTATTTTTGACTTCCATTCTAACCTTGACGCTAACCTCCAAGCAGATGTCACTTTTCTCGACCTCGCCAAGGCGTTCGACAAGGTACCCTACCAACGCCTATTGCTAAAACTCTCTCAGCTGAACTTAGACTAAAATATTCTAAATGAGATAAGACAATTTCTAAGCAACCACTCGTAATTTTTAGTAGTAAATCATCGTTCTTCAACTTCACATCCAGTAACCTCTGCTGCCCCACAAAGGTCTGTTCTCGCCCCCCTTCTATTTCTCATTTACATCAACTACTTTCCATTGCATATTTCAAGTCGTATCCGTGTATACGCTGATGACTGCGTCATATCACTAACAGATCTGACCACCTAGCCCTACAACAGGACCTTCTTCATATTCGAGAGTGGTGCGATGCGTGGATGATGACACTTAATCCTGCCAAATGTAAAGTTATATCGTTCACCCGCCGGCGCAATTCTTCAACCTTTCCGTACAAGAATTGCAATGTCACAATAGACCTAGTTCCCTCATTCCAATACCTCGATGCTACCTTGTCCAATGATCTTTCATGGAAGGCTCATGTAACCAACTATCGCCACAGCCAAAAAAATTACGCCCACCTCCCCTCGCGGGAACCCTGGTGTGATGCGACGCTGAGGGGGTTCAAGCGCAAGCGGAGAGCAACCGTCGACCGAAAGGCCGCCGGAGAGCGGCACAACCGTTATATGTGCAGCGCGCCCGAAGGAAAGGAGACCGTGGAGAGAGAGAGTACTGCACATGCGCAGCACCGCGCGCAGCGCCGCCCACCGCCGGAGTGAGAGCGCGCTGGGCAGCACACCCACAGATGTTGAGAGAGTGTGTTCACTCTCACCTGAGCACGCGCCGGCGCCAAGGCGTCTGCCGCGGCGATGACGCAACACAATCCAACACAATCCACTTTAATCCAATCCAATCCAAATCCAAGCCAAGCCAAGCCAAGCCAATCCAATCGAATCCAATCCAACGCCACTCGTGAGAGAGTATTCGCTGTCGGAGAGGAGAGGGGTGAGCGGAGGAGAGTGCGGACGGCGCCGACGACGGACGCACGCAGGAAGGACAGGGCCGTCGACGAGAGATGCTCTCAGCGTCGCACCCAATAAAACGCTTGGCTTTCTCAAGCGTCATCTCCGCCTTGCTCCACCAATTATTTATTTATTTATTTATTTATTTATTTATTTACAATACTGCCAGTCTCTTCCCAAGACCATAGCAGCTGGGCTTGCAGATTTTACATACACCTAGTCTACACAAACAGCAGAAACATGCGGTAAGAAAAAGAAAGAAGAACTGCAATCTTAAACGCGGATGAACTTTAATGTATACACAGCAAAATACAAAATATGTTTCAGTATAGTTATACATAAATATATTTACAGAATAAACGATAAACACAAAAAACAAATTATTTCAAAACACACATTTGTAGCCGGAAATACATAAAAACACATTTCAAACCTCAGTAATGCTAGCAGAAAAGGAATGTTACATGAAAAGAGATAAAACACTACAAATAACTGCACACATGTAGAGTCCTCGGCCACTCAAACGGTTCACAGGGAGGCTGTTGTTGCATTTTCTATTTTTGAGGCAAAGTCCTTTAGCGAATTTGTGTTAGCTACGGAAGGGTCTAAGCTATTCCATTCTCGTATAGCTAGGGAAAAAAAAGAGTTCTTGAAGGTGTCGTTCTGCAAAGAATATTCTTTTAGAGTATGGGAGTGTGTATGCCGGGTTGTGCGGGATTCTGGTAGGAAAATGTACCTGGATTTGTCGATTTTTAATGGTTGTGAATTAACTGAAAAAGAAATTTCAAGCGTGCCTGTTTTGCTCTAGCCGCGATTGTTGGAAGGCCACATCTTGATAACATATTCGTCGGGGAACCAGTACGCCTATATCTATTGCAAATGAATCGCGCTGCCTTCCTTTGTACTTTTAAGTGCGATGCACTTTATAAGCGACCCCGAACCTTCCGCCGTCCGCATTGCTCCTCCTCCTCTCCCCTAGCAACGGCGCGAGGAGCGGAGAGGAGCGTCTGTAGCAACGGCGCAGCGACGTCACACCCCACGTGACCCGCGCGCGCTCCGCCTCCCGCGCCGTGGCTGCGCGCGCCCGCGCCGGCTCCCGCACCGCTCCTCGCGCCGTGACGTCACACTCCCACGTGACCGCGCGCTGGCGCCTTTGCGTCTGCTCCCCCTCTCCTCGCGCCGTGACGTCACATGCTCTGCAGCTGGCGCGCCTCTCCCCCCGTTAGGTTTGCACTCACCCTCGGCGCGCGCCTCTCCCCTCGCCTGACAGCTCCCCCTCGCCGGTACTGCGCCTCTCAAGGCGATGGCAGAATTACTACGCCGTGTACTCTCGGCGCAAGAAATGCATTCGCACTTCCTCACGATTCTCTTCGGGGAGGTGGGGGCACTTTTTTTCAAGTTTGTTTACGCTAGTGACTGTTTGGGAAAACCATATTGTACTGGCATATTCTAGAACCGGTCTCACATAGGAACTCGCGTACCGGTCCCATCAAGGAACTCGCGTACAAACTTCAATACGCATGCGCCATCTGGAACCCACACCAAGTTTATCTTATCAACGCACTTGAAGCTGTCCAAAACTACGCCACCAGATTGATGCATTCTGCATATTCCTACGATATGAGCATTTCATCCTTGAAAGCACAATCAGGACTGGAGCCTCTCTATTTTCGCCGCCGCATCGCAACCCTTTCTCTTTTACATATATTCTTTTATTCTTCACTACACTGTGCACCTTACATCACCCCACCAATGTACTTACCTCATCGCACCGGTCATGTAGTTCAAATTTCAGGTCACAGCACCCGGACCACCACCTTCGCTGCGTCCTTCTTTCCACGCGCTGCTAAAGACTGGAACGGCCTTCCCCGCCAAATTACCGCCGTCAGCAGCCCCCATTCATTCACTACCAATGTAACGACTTATTTGTCCTGTTAATGCTTGTTTGTGGCTACAAAACCTGTTTCCCGTGCCCACACCACCCCTTATATAATACCCCCATTTAGGGGCCTTTAAGTAAAATAAAATAAAATGAAATGAAATGAAAAGACGCGAGCGGCGTTGGAACCCCCGAGGGGTCGGTAATCTCGCCGCTACTCTTCAAAATCGTAATGATCCGCGTGGTCGAAGCGGTGGCGCACGTCGAGGGTGTCCGACACACCATCTACGTGGATGACAGCACCCTATGGACGGGCGGCGTTACGGACGTGGGCATCGAAAAAAGAATGCAGTATGCGATAATGGCCATCGAGAACAGCCTGGAAGGGGCGGGCTCACAGTGCTCATCGGACAAGTTAGAGCTTTTGACGTACTCTTTTCGCAAGCGGGACAGACAACCGCCGCCCCCGACCGAATGCGACGCCTAGAACTAATCACAAGGACGGGCCAACGAATCCCCGGGGTGCAGGAGATCGGGGTGCTGGACATGCTAACCAACGGCAAAGGCAACAAGGGCAACCTCATGAGTAATCAGGCAACCAAGACGGCAAGCACGATTCGACTGCTACAGCGAGTGTCAACCAAGAAGTCGGGCATGCGCGAAGAGGGGCTGTCGAGACTGGTACAGTTCTTCGCAATCAGCCACGTCGCCTACACGGCCGCGTACCACAAGGGCACGCAGACCAGAAAGACAAAATCGACATGATGATACGAAGGAGGCATAAGTGAGCGCTGGGCTTGAGGGAGTCAACGAGCGCAAGAAGACTGTTGCAACAAGGCAATGTAGCGACCCAGACCAGAAAACACAACATCAGAACCTCACGTCCTGCTTCACAAGTGTATTATGCTCCGCTCGTGGAATTGCCCCAAAGCGCCCAGCAACCATTCCAACGGTCGGAGAGTTCCTGAGAAGGCAAGCAAGCGTCTTTCGTCGATACACGTGGTTGAATGCTGACAAAAAGCCCAGACTACTGTAAAACAACGAAAAGGAACTATCCGTCCGGCGAACCCGCCAGTCAAGGTCAGCGCCTCCTCCGGGTCCTCCGCCGTGACTGGAACGTGGGCCCATATTTTGCACACCCTGGATAATCCAGGACCGACGGCCTGGAGGCACGGAGCCTGCGCTGTGATTGGCTCGTGTGGTCCCAGTGAACGGCCCAGGAGATACCAATGATATAGCCCCTGGTTACACGGCCTGTGCTGTTATTCGTTAGTGCGGTTACCACCAGAGACCCCGTAGAAGGAGCTGAAACATTATTTAAGGCCGTGCAGTCCCATTGTTTGGAACTCGACCCTGTATACGGACCATGCAAGCCCTCTTGGATATAAACCTTGCTGCTCCTTGTCGCTCTGGCCCCTGAATCCTGGTCCGTTGCGGTGGGTCGCGAGAACGGACCCCGGCTACGACAACAGGACGGCGAGTGGTTGGATCAGCGCAGCGCATCAGAGTCATCCGGTGCGGGTGAGTAGCTGGCTTTTCTTCTATGAGGCATCGGGTCTTTAGCCTAGGTTTTTTGCTAAATTCGATAGCGGGCTTTAAACTACCCAGGGATGTTGTGGTTGAAATAATTACTCCGAAGAAAGCAGCGCTGATCATGGATCTGAACAAGTTGCGGAAGCCCTATCTCGTACTTATGTGCGAGAATTGGGGAAAACATGAAGGAAGCCACACATCACAGAGGCCATTCGAGCTATTCGTGTCGCGAATGACGACCTTGAGGAATGCTGGAGTATCATCGAAGAGAGGCGAAATGAAGCCAGGTTGCCCCAAGAGAGACAACGTGAAGAGAAGCGGCTTTAGAGAAGGTGAGAGGAAAAGCGCCTAGAGGAGGAGCGAGAAGAGAAACGGCAAGCGGAGGAACAGGAGAATAGGTACCGAGCGGAGGAGCAGGCGATTCAGCTTAAGAAAATGGAGCTGGGAGAGTCGTCAAGGCAGGTTTGAGAGCGGAGCGCGGAGAGTACGCGCAATGAGACGAGCACCGATACCATAAAGATGAAGAATCTTATGTCACCTTACAAAGTTAGGAAGGACACAGTTAGGACTCTTTCTCGTCAACTTTGAGAGGACATGCTAAAAGATAAACAGTGTCCGCGGTACATGGCCCCAGCTCGTGCTGACGCCTTCACCGTGCGAGGCGGCTCATGTAGGGGCGAGACTAACGGCAGAGCAGGCGGGGAACTATAAGGCCGTAAAGAAGGCGCTGCTTGTCAGGTTTCGTCTTTATGCCGGAGCATTTCGGCAGAGATTTCGTCATGCATCGGCAGGAAAGGCAGGGTAGTCGTTTCGTATGTCAGCGACTACGAGGAAAAAGATACTTTTGGCCCCTTATTTGCACGCACTTAAAGTGAACGGGAAACCCTGCCAGCAGGTTCTCAGGGATTCCGAGACTAAATTACATATCATTCACCCGGACCTCGTTAGAACGGAGGACTACACGGGGGAATGTGCCTGGATTAGGCAAGTCGATGAGGCACAAAGCGTTTGCTTGCCGGTGGTGAACGTAGCGATAGAGGGTTCCTTCGGCAAGCTTGACTCAGAGGCAGCGGTGTCGAAGTACCCGTATTTGGTTTCTGCGCTCTATTTCTGCAGTCTACGAAGATAAAATCACCAGAGAAACAATTGAGGCTGCAGAAATAGAGTGCCGAAAAGAAAACTGTGTAAGCGCACCCTCGCTATCTCTCTCCCAAAAAGAGAGTAATTTTCTGTCCCTCAACTAGTTCAGCACGTGTTTGTGGCACATTGCGTTGGTGCAGTGTGGCGATTGCCTGGGTTATGTATAGCATTCATTTTATTTCTGCTTTCTTGTATTTCTGACTGTCAGCCTATTTCTGCGATATGCCGAAAAATACATTTCAGTTGTAAGTCAGCGCTTGTGGTTGTCACTTTTTTCTTGTGTTTCGTCTGTGTTGAGCTGTTCCCATCTTTGTACAATTCAACAACATTTCATAGTTTGTTCCACCATACAATGGTATCTGAACATCGTACAAATGATAAGTACCATTATCTCAATAAAGAGATGGGAGAAGTCGTTTGCCTGGGTCTCATATCTCGCGTTATACGTTAACGTGTCAGCTGGTTCTGTTGTGAGCTTCATCCATGAATCAAAAGGATAACAACCTTCACTAAGTCTCGCTAGTTGTGGTGCTGCCTGATTTTCTTCGAGGGGTTCGGGAAGATCGAAGCTTCTGTAGTTTTCTTCAAGTGCGGGCACGTTTACAGACGCCTGCTCGTCCAGCGTCTGTGTGGTCACCCTGCGCCGGTTCGCAACCGGCTCCTGCTTACAAACGTCTGTGACAATTCTTTTCGATACAACCTCCGGTATGACGTGCATCGGGTATCCCTCGAATACTGTATAAGGGTAGCATATGGCTTGAGCCACACTTTGTCGCGAGGAATCTCGTCCACAACACCGTTTACTATTATCTTGAACGAACGCTCAATGTAGTTATCGGACCCGCCGCAGTGGCTCAGTGGCTAACGCGTTGCGCTGCTGAGCACGAGGTCGCGGGTTCCATTCCCGGCCGCGGCGGCCGCTTTTCTGATGGAGGCGAAAAGCAAAAACGCCCGTGTGTACGAGATTTCGGCGCACGTTAAAGATCCCCAGGTAGTCAAAATTAATCCGGAGCCCTCCACTACGGCGCGCCTCATCGCCTGCGTTGCGTCGGCGCGTTAAACCCTACAATCAATCAATGTAGTTATCGTCAAAGTGCTTTTCGCATGCTACCGCATTTGGCGTCAGCTTCCTGTCCGCTCTCTTAATCCGCTTCTCCCACTGTGACAACCATTATGGGTCAGTCGGTGCTTTAATTAAAGAGCGACACATTTTTAACGGTACCCGATAGTGCACAGCGAAACAAAACACATGCTTTCCAGGAACTTCGCAGCTTCTTGACGCTTGCCTTAGTCTGGAGCTGAAGTTGGCACAAGCGGAATCAATAAACAGCTGCACAACGGCATCGGCATAAAACACTGTAGGCACAGAAGGCGCAAACACGTAGAACCAAACACTCACGATATAAAGCACGACCGCAATTATTAGCCAACGCAGCGAGCGAACCAAACGCACCCACACTGATATCCGCGGCGAAGCGACAGCGGTCGCACGCTCCGTATAAGCAGCGCCTCCAATCGGCCACCATGGGCATCCATCGCAGACGGCGCCACTTCCCCCATAGGAGAGAGCGGGCCCTCGGGACGCTAGCCAGTATATTCTAGGCACTATAGCTGAGCCGCCGGCGCCACCGCAACCTTCGCCGGTCACTTGAGCAGAACTGACTGAAAACGGTGTCTTGTGGCTGCGCTCTCGTAAGGTGGAACCCGCGGCATTTGGCAATCAGACGCGAAACTCAGACGCCTAATAAGTATCAGATGCTTAATAAGTATATTTGTCGCACTACCACGGGTTGTCTATCGCGTAATACGAATTTTGGCAACTTTCTTAATAACTCACACATGAACCGACCGCAAACAACTGTTTCAATGCTTTACACCCTAGCAATGTAAATACTGCAGAGTGTGTCGACAAATACGCATCACGCAGCCCGCAGACACCAGGGCATCGGACTAGTAAGTAATGCAAATGGTGTCTTTAACTTCGACTTATGAATTTTAGGGAGAAGGGAGCATCTACCAGCTACTGGGCTTAAAGGAATAAGAAAACGAGCCGTGGTTTCGTCAACTACCTCATTTTGAACACTCCGAGTGAGTTTATCGTCGACGATTAGCTTAAAATCGTTAGTGAGATGGTGGGATCATTACTAAATACTCTGTAGAAAGTCAATTTTGATAGTTATCAATGAGCCTCCTTGATATAGTAGTTGATGAGCGATCAATCGGACCGTGAAGGGTGCGCAAAAATACCCCAAAAAATCACGCAGTTCAAAAAAGCAAGTGTTACCCGGAAAAGTCCAATGTCCTGGGGCCGGGAAGAAGTCCGAATAATCAAGTATGTCTGAAAACGAAGGCCTCCGTGAAACAGGTTGTTAACTTTATTCGGTTTTGATGAGGATTACAATGGTGCGTCCTTTATCGGCAGGATTTATAAGTATTTTGGAGCAACTTGCGAGTTCTTCTGGGTCTTTCTTCCTCTTGTCACAAATGGTACGGCGGAAACAGATCTGCTTTTGGTATGGTGGTCGTATACACCGCGTTGTAGGGCTTTAATGTTCAATTTGAGGCAAAAATCACGCTACGTGGGAGTGGTCTAATGCTTACTGTTAGGTAAAGCGCGTCGGGTCGTAGAAGTACTCTCGTAGGTGTCTACTGCTTATTGCTAGGTAAAGCGCGTCGGGTCGTAGAAGTACTCTCGTAGCGTCATATTCCTGGCGAAGTTATCAGAGTCCTTAAAAAGTTAAAATTTGTCGAAACCACTAGTTGCCGAGCAAGCGTTCAGACGTTTTGACAGGGCTTTTGTCTGAGCTGGAAGGCGTGAGGTAGGGGAGGGTAATAGTAGAAAGGTTCACCCCATTTCCAGTGACGTTTTCTTTTGCGTTGGTAGACTGGGTAGAGTTAACAGACGGGGGTGGGAAATTTCGGTTTACGTTGACAGATTGAGGAGAGTAATCGAGTACCGGCGCTAGCCTGAGCTCGCGGCAGCTCAGGGTAGCGTAGCGTAACGGTATGCAATAGACAGTGAGCGGCGTCAGCAGCGCTACCCGAACTAAGTGGAGCTGTCTGGACGTAGCGAGTAAGATGATCAACGGCCGTGAGAATCCACCGCTGAGCAACGGGTGAAATAGGCAATGGACCGTAAAGGTCAATACTGTCCACTCCCAACGCTGTAGCTGGGCACAGAATAGGTTGGAGTTGACCGACAAGGGGTGCTGCAATGCGCTTGCAATGTTGACAGGGTCCGCAAAAGGCAACCTATTTTCTGGCACTAGTAGACTGTAATGGCCAAAAGAATCGACCTTGAATGCGGTCGTAGTGAAATCTTGTGAAATCCAAGCTGGCCTCTGGCTGCGTCCTCATGAGAACCTCGTAAGATGCGTCGTCAAAAGGAACATGGAGCAACTAGAACCCATCTGACACAATGGTGTTGGGTTTAACACGGTGCATTGCATCATCAACGAGCGCGACATACCGCAGTTGGCGACGTAGACGACGATTGAATTGTTGCGTCGATAGATGACTTCTTTCCAGTGGCTGTCGGCGCATTGATAGGCAGCCAATTCTCGGAAATCATCAGGCCTGACAACAATGGGTGCAATAGGCAAAGAGAGGGCTTAGAAGGGTGACTCTAAGCCATCCAAACACTGCATGAGTGGGCACCGTGAAAGCGAGTCTGCATCGAGGTACTTGAGCCCGGACCACCGTCCACCAACCCGTTTGGTCATTTCACGCTCTCCGCAGTTGTTCACCGTTCCGGTTAACACTGTCGCTTCAATGGATCGCCTCAAGCTGCAACAAAGTGTAATACAAACAGCTTCTATAACACAGAAATCAGGCACAATTTTATCACCCCATAAGGTTTACAACGAATGTATTCTTCGTCTTATGCTCATCGTCAACAACAGCCTACTCAGGTCCCTGAACGACGAAGGCCTCTCCCATTGACCTTCACCCCGCGTGTCCTGTGCTGCTCGAGTCCATTATTTGCCACTGAACGTGCTTATTTCATCACTCTATCGTTTATTGAAATTCTTATTCTACACAATTCCCTGCCTATCCATTCCGTCATTTCTTTTTCTTCATTTGAACAATGACAACGTCTACACGAATCCGTTCTCTGACCCGGAAAGCTGGTTTTCTGTCCCAAAGTTTTACTGGCAGTATTTTTTGTTGCATCGCCCATTAAGCCGACCTAATTTTGCTTCCAACTTGTTTAGTAAGGCCCCAAGTTTCAGCTCCACATGTCACAAACGCCAGTGTCCGTTACTATATTCCTCTGAGTGATGGAGGCAGGTCACTTTTCATTATTTAGGAGTGCTTGCCGAGTGCACCCCTGCCCATACCAATTCTGCTCCGGATTTCTCTCGTGTGGTTGGGCTTATCCGACCGTATATCCGAGCTTGTACTTTTTTTGTGATGCGCTATATATGCTAAAGGTTGCGGTTTTGGCAAGCTTATTGATCATTACTTCCGATTTATTATTAATTATTCTCCGCCCCAACGCCGTGCGTTATAATTGTAGTGCCTAAAACATTTTTGCAGGTGTTCGGCAATCTCACTTAGCAAGACTATGCCGTCTGGAAACCTCAAATGGCTCAACAATTCTCCATTTACCCTTAATCCTGTGCTTTCCTATCTTTCTGAATACCTCCTGAATACATGATTTGAACAGTTTTAGCGAGATAGTACCGTCCAGTCTTTCTCATTTTGGGATCGGGAGTTTGTCGCTTTGGTTGTGAAGGATTATTATACCCGTACATACCTTATATATGTAATCTAGATGTCTTATGTAGGATTTTTTGATTCTCTGGTCTTTTAATGCTTCGACCACGGCTGCGTGGTGCACTGGGTCGGACGATTCCTCAAAGTCTTATAGACGCTGCGATGTAATGGGGTTTAATATGCTCTGCGGATTTTTCAATGACCTGATTTACTAGGTGTGTGTGATCCATTGTTGAATACCCTTTCCAAAGCCCAGAGTGCTCTCTCGGGTGTTGGGCATTTAGTCTGGCACTTATGCAGTTAACTAATAATTTGGTAAACAGCTTGCAAATAACTGAGGGTAGGCTGGTGGGTCTGTCATTCCTAAGGTCTTTGGTATCTCTTCTTAAGCATTCTAAATGTAGTGCAGAACGTTTTTCAGTTTTTTCAGTACAATTTATTTTCCTTCCTTTAAAGATGTGGGTTTTAACCGTCACCGCCTGCAGCTTTTTCTCTTTTTCATGACCTTGAGAGCCTTTTCAACTTCCTGTTTAGTTACTAGAGGGATATCGCAAGCTAAGCTTGTGCGCTCATTTCCACTAGTGTAGCCTCGCTGGTGTATAGCCTAGTGTAGAATCATTCTGCTACTTTTATTATCTTTGCTACGCTGCGAGTGCTACCCTGCTCGTGTCTGAGTGCGTACATTCTTTCCTTGCCGATGGCTAGCTCCCTCTTGGTTGCGTTTAAGCGTCCTCCTATTTCTACCGTTTCCTCTTTCACTGCCATGGAATATGCATTAATGTCGTTTCTTTTACTTCTGTTAATCAATTTCGACAGCTCTGCTATTTCAATTTCATCCGCCTTATTTGAAACTTTCATGTTCACGCTTCGCAATTAGTTCCCTTGTATTCTGAGTTAGTTTTCCAGCTTGTTCCCGACTCACAGCTTCTCCAACAGCATAGGCGTCAATATTTCGCTGTACGCAGATGACATCTGCATCTGGGCCTCAGGCAAAAACCGCCGAAACATTCGCGCCGCACTTCAGAGAGCGATCCTGGCGATGCGAAAGTACCTCAGATGCTGCGGGTTGATCTTTTCCCCTCACAAGTATGGAGCGGTTGCGTTCACACGGCGTGACGTCTCACGATATACGCTCAATGTAGAATGTACGCAGATACCCTATGTCAAACACCACAAATTTCGCGCCGTCGTCTTTGACGGCTGGATGTCTTGGACTCCCCATATTCGGCAGTTGAAAGAAAGGCTCTCGTCTTTCGTGCGCATTTCCCGCATGCTGAGTGGACAGACTTGGGGATGATCCGGGTCTTTTCTTCTTAGACTCTATCAAGCACTAGATTCAGTGCTGGCGAGGGTTCTACGCGTGTGCCTGGGTCATCCCAAATGCACATCAACAATTGGAACATTGCGGGAAGCTCGGTGCCTCTCTGCGTAAGGGCTTCGACATCAAGAGTGCCTACGAACGTCTGTACGCCATGTCACTCGGTGCCATGCGCATCATCTGGCTGCCATTACTGCATCGTATGTAAAAGACTTGCTTTCAGCAAATTTTCAGCGACCTGTCAAGCTAGCATTGCACCGTGGATATTCGAACCAGAGAATTTAATAATGAAAATTCCCGGAATAAGCAAAACGTTGTCCATGCCCGCACCTGACTGAAGTTTTTCACCCTTGAATGTATATTTACCACGTACGCAGACCACACGCACGTTTATGCGGACGCTTAGTGACCGCAGTATCATCTGCCATTGGCGTGCGGATTCCGTCGGCCCAGTGCACAATCAGAAAAAAAAACTGAGCCACAAAACATCATCCACCGCTACTGAGCTAGCGGCTGTAAGGGCTGCCATTCCTTTGATTGGTGCACATCATGCTCGGCGATGGGTGATCTTCTTAGATTCACGGGGTGCTTTGTAAGCTCTGAGAAGGCTGTCCAACCACTGCAGTCAGCTTGTGTGTGAAATCAGTGAAATACACACAGCGGTAGTGCGCGCGGGCCATCACATCGTTCTTTAATGGCTGCCTGGTCATTCGGGAATAGAAGGAAATACTATATCTGATGCAGACGCCAGCGCTAGCCACTCTCTGCGTAACACGACACAGCTTCCTTTCTCTCGAGAGGATGGTTGTGCCCTTATCTATCGAACTGGGCAGCACCCTCGCAGCGGATATCCACATCTGCATGGAATTGACCCTCTCTGTAAATTCCGTGTTCCACCCGACCTACCTAAGGCGTGTACTGCATCGTTTGCATCTCAACGTGGCTTACACCCGAAGCTTCAAGTTCAAAATAGGGCGCGATGATTCACCACTGTTACCCACGTGCGCTATGCGCGAGACTACGGAGCACTTGTTGCGTATATGCCCGTGATTTTCCGCTTCGCGAGTAACAGCGGCGAGCTGCCTGTCTCGTGTACGACGTGGAGCAAGCCTTCAGTTACGTCCCTTTGTTGAACCCTGGGCCAACCACAATGACTCATCTTTAGGAACAAAAATTCTGTATTTTTTGCGAGATTACGGACTAGACAAAACTTTGTAATTCTTCCATTGTGCGCATGGCTACATCTGTACGCGTTTGCGTCGTCATGTACGCTTTGACTCCTTTTTCTTGTTAGGCGCTCTGCGCTTCCTGAGCTCCAATCGCTCTATTTTTTTCTTTTACTTAACTTAATTTAGAATTTTTTCTTCCCCTTCATTGCTGGCCATTTTTTATTTAACTTTTGTGTTCTCTCTATCGTTGCATTCCCGATCTCTGACATTCACTTCATTGCATTGTAATCACCCACATCCGGCGTAGCAAGCACTGCCGCTAGCATAGCTGACCTCTCCAGCCCACAATAAAGAGTTCAGTCTCTCTTTCTCTCTCTCTCTCTCTGATTTCAAGACTGGCTATGCGAGTTTGAGCAAGAAGGTTTGTGGCTTGCGGTTGGTTGTACACTTCAACAACGATTTTCTTAGTTGTTTGTTTTTTAGCCTTATACTTGTCACCAATGCTTCCCTCCAGAAATATTGATATCAGGAACACAGACTATGAGTCAAGACGCTTTTTTAGGAGTTTCTTTTACCAGGAAAACGGGCGTAGTTATCGCTCTTTGGAGAACTGAGGGCTGGGAGTGACAGTAATGAACCTCCGGTGCGGCCTCTTTTCATTCAGGGGCCAATCGTATTGGGGGGGAGGGGGTGCGATTTATCATATGGCAAGTAAAAGAACCAGGGGAAGGGGGTACTTTCTTCTCTAACTTTAGCCGTATAGTCAGAGATGTTCTGGTAAACAGAAAGGGATCCCGTCAGCCGGAGCTTGACCACGGCTCCAACAATCACCCTTTGTGGTATCTACCCTTCACCTTAAAACTCCTAGTCGCGGTAGGGCACATTGTTAGTTCGTTATTAAATTCTATGGTTCGAGTATCCACGGTGCAATGCTAGCTTGACAGGTCGCTGAACATTTGCTGAAAGCAAGTCTTTTACATACGATGCAGTAATAGCTGCCCGATGATGCGCATGGCACCGAGTGACATGGCGTACAGACGTTTGTAGGCACTCTTGATGTCGAAGCCCTTACGCAGAGAGGCACCGAGCTTCACGCAATGTTCCAATTGTCGATGTGCATTTGGGATGACCGAAGCACACGCGTAGAACCCTCGCCAGCACTGAATGTAGGGCTTGATAGAGTCTAAGAAGAAAAGACCCGGAGCATCCCCAAGACTGTCCACACAGCATGCGCGAAATGCGCACGAAAGACGAGAGCCTTTCTTTCAACTGCCGAATATGGGGAGTTTAAGACATGGAGCCGTCAAAGACGACGCCGCAAAATTTGTGGTGTTTGACATAGGGTATCTACGTACATTCTACATTGAGCGTATATCGTGAGACGTCAGGCCGTCTGAACGCAATCGCTGCATACTTCTGAGGGGAAAAGATCAACCCGCAGCATCTGAGGTACTTTCGCATCGCCGGGATCGCTCTCTGAAGTGCGGCGCGAATGTTTCGGCGGTTTTTGCCTGACGCCCAGATGCAGGTGTCATCTGCGTACAGCGAAATATTGACGCCTATGGGAAGAACCGTGGGCAGGCGCTTAAGGAATTGCTGAAAAGAGTCGGACTCAAGACGCCGCCATAAGGAACTCCAGGTGTGACAAGATGCTCGGTAATTGCGCCATCACGGGTGACCATATAGACGTACCGATGTTGTATGTAATCGCAGAGCTACTTGAACAAACGTCCTTGCAGCCCTACGAACGCCATGTCTCTTCGGATTGCTTCGTGTGCCACCCTGTCAAACGCTGCCTTGACGTCAAAAAAGACAGCTATGGTGATATTTCCAGCTGCGTTTTGTGCCGCCACCAAGGAAAGTATGTTATCTGTGCTGCTTCGTCCTCTCCTGAATCCAGACATTTGCGATAGATGAACGCCTAGATTTTCAAGGTCCCAAGCAAGCCGTTCTAACACCATCTTCTCCATCACCTTGCCAATACAACTTAAAAGTGAAATTGGCCGGTACGAATCTGTATATCTTGCCGGCTTGTTTTGTTTAAGGACCACTGCTATCCGGGTAATTTTCTAGCTGGCCTCAGGCGCCCTCTGTGCCATGATTTGTTGTACAGGGACAGGAGCTGATGAAGAGCTTTTGGGCCCAAGTGACGTAGAGCCAAATACGTGGTGACATCAGAGCCAGGGAAGAAGACAAATTGAGAAGATTCAACGTCTTGGTGAGCTCTTCAATGGGGAAATGTTCATCCTTCAGCGTCGCATTTGGGGGGAAGTGGCACAACACGGACACCTCCGACAGCACAACGTTGCAGAGCGGAGTGGTGATCTTCGTGAGAAATTCTTCTGCAGCACTCACTTCACTAACGCCCTTCTGATGAGCAACCATTGAGAACGGGTGAAGCGGACTTGACGGGGTTAACAATTTGCCATATGCCTTTCGTGGATCCAGCCGAGAGCAGAACTGGCTCCAGTGCAGTTTAGCGAGCTTGCGGATGGGCTTTTGGACATGTTTCTGCGTACGTCTAGCAGCTGGAATGTCGTCCGGAGACGTCGTCTTGCGTGCTCGCCACTCTCCTCTCATGCGGAGGGTGTGAAGGCGCTCGTACTCGCTGTCTATTGCTGATGCCTCTTTGGGAAGCAAACAACGTCTCTCGGACGCAGCACTCGCGTTAGAGACTCGCGTCAGCAAACTTTTCATGCGTTGTAAATGTCGCACTGCCATCCTCCAGGATATCTCTAAACTTCTCCCAATTCGTGCGGAACGCTGTAAGTTTTTGCGAACCATTACCAATTCCATTGATTACTGTGCAAGTTGGAAAATGGTTACTGCCGAAGATTTCCACATCAGCAAACCACAACGCGGATGTCACCAGGGAGACAGAAATCATTGTCACATCCAAAGTACTCGGTGTTTTTCCATGGACGAATGGGGCGCTGCCCGTGTTTAGAATGTGTAATCCGGCATTGCTAGCGATGTTTACAAGGCGGTTCCCCCGAGGTGTTGTTTTTCTGCGGCCTTAAGCCGCGTGATATGCAATAAAATCACCCGTAAGAACATGCGGTGATGACGTGTTGACCAATTTGGAGTGCAGACGCTTGGAGTCAAAATTCGCTCGTGATGGCATGTAGCCTGTGTCATGACTGTCTATTTCCCGTCATTGTGTTTCCCCATGGCCGCGACGTACTCATTAGAAGAGTCAGAGGGCAGAGTGTGAACAACAAATGTCAGATCATTTCGAATCGCCAATAGGACTCTGCTTCGGCCCCTGCCAGTCACAGATTCCAAGAGCGAATAGCCAGAAATCCGAACCTGAGCGCGCAGATTAGATTCAGATATTGCAATTATTGGGAAACAGGGCTTGTTGACGAATTGCCGGAGATCAGATAGCCGTGAATTTAGTAGGAAGGCATTCCATTGAACTATGGTAGCCTGATTCCGGATATTTTGCAGCCGCATTGTAGTGCCAGTGCTCAATGCCATTGCTGCATGAAAGGAGCAACTACATCAAGTAATGTTAAAATGGCACGCACCACTGGAGACGTGAAAGGAGCCAAGAGAGACCGTACAGCATTCAACAGCACTTGCCATGAGGAGCTTGAGGTGTGAGTGGGCTGCTCTTGCTGCCGGCTTGTTGGGGTTCGACGAAGACCGATGCACGCCAGCCGTAGTGGCGTTGAAGTCTCTGGAGCAGGATCCATGCAAGGAGCAGATGAGGTGATTGAGACTCCGCTATTGTCTAATCGCTGAGACGGAAGCGGTGAGAAGTCGGTGAAATCTTCGACTGCAGCCACTTTGGGCTGTTGATCCCGTCTCGTCCCGTGGGCCATCTTGGTGCCACGGTGCTTGGAGCCTTTACTAGTAATTACCGCTTCTCTTGCTACCTGGTAGTCAACGTTGTTCAGACTGTTATACTTGCAGATCGTCCTCTCTTGGCGGAGGGCTGGACAAGAGGCATGGGCAGCTTCGTGACTTTGTCGACAATCAGGGTGACATTTCATCGGAGCCCAAAGAGCTGTCAAGGTGTCATCTCGGAACGAGACCTCATGAATGAGAAAGATGCTCACCTGCTGGGAGGCCTGAGAAATCAAGGCGTAACCGCTGTGAGGCGCCTCACCACGCGGAGGCGCCTCATGACCAAAAAGTCATGAAAAAGAACATTATTCTAACATTTGAGCTACCCACACGTCCAAAATGCGTGAATGGAGGTTTTAAACATTGTAATGTCCGCCCCCACATTAAACCCGCACCGCTGCTTTAGGTGCCAGTGGTTCCGGCGCGGAACGAACTTATCCCGTGGCCGACTTACCTGCGGAAATTGCGGCGAGCAGGACCATCCATCGCAAAACTGCGAATCAGAAACCTTCAAATGCGCCAACTGCCAATGACCCCACACGGCCCACTCTCGAGCTTGCGAAAAGTTAAAACAAGACAAACAAATCATTAATGTTATAGTAACGGACAACATTACTTCCCCAGAGGGGCGAAAGACGTCCGCCTTTTTCCCATTGGGGTGGTACGCCGACCCAGCTCGCACGGAGGGCAAAGCGGCGTCTGGTTTTGGCAGGAACTCAGCACCACGAGTCGGACTTTGCCCACCCCCCGGGCTGCATGACGCAGCCGAAGCCGCCACCACCATTTGCCAGACCGCTAGCGGATCAAGTGGCAACCCACACGGACGGGAGCGGAGTCGCTTGCCACAAGGGGAGTGTAAAGCTCCACTCTTTTCATAGTAAAGATGAACTTTCTTGGAAAGGCATTGCCACCTACAATTTTTACTTTCTTTATATATACTACGTCCAGATATCTTCTATATTATGTAATATGTCAACATGTAAAAGTCAAATTCTGCTTGGCGTCAACATACCTGCCGACTGGGCTAAAAACAATGGTTTCAAACGCAGTCCAGAAAAACGTAGTTGCGTTGTGTTTTCCAACAGGCGCGGGATCCATCCGGACCCAGACATTACTCTTAATAGCGATTCGATTCTTGATGAAGGTGCAGAAGTTTTTACGCCTAATATTCGACAGCAAGCTAACTTTAGTTCCACACTTGAAACAGCTCAAGCAAAAATGCCTAAAAACTCTGAAAATTCCTGAAGTCCTTTCCCACCAATCCGATGGTTCCTACAAGCAACTCCTTCTGCGTGTTCCTACCGCCCTGGTGGGATCTCGCCTGGATTACCGCAGTGCCGTGTATGGGTAGGCAACAAATACGGCCCCAAAAATGCTCGACCCAGTGCTGAATTTGGGCCTTGGCCTTGCGTGTGGCACCTTCCGCACTAGCCCTGTCCAAAGTTTGTATGTAGAGTACAATAAATGGTCCCTAAATCACCCGATGGTGTACATGTACGTTTTGTATGCCTCAAAAATCATGTCTATGACAAATCATCATTTTAATCTGACGTTTAGTGATACACCTTCGTACCCGCTGCGGTGGCTCAGTGGCTAAGGCGTTGCGCTGCTGAGCACGAGGTCGCGGGTTCGATTCCCGGCCGCAGCGGTTGCTTTTCTGATGGAGGCGAGAAGCAAAAACGCCCGTGTGTACGAGATTTCGGCGCACGTTAAAGATCCCCAGGTGGTCAAAATTAATCCGGAGCCCTCCACTACGGCGCGCCTCATCGCCTGCGTTGCGTCGGCGCGTTAAACCCTACACTCAAGAACTCAAGATACACCTTCATAGCAACTCTTTTTGAATCGTACATCTGTCTCCCTGTCATTTTCTGTTAGAGTGAGAAAATAAACTTCTGAACGAGCAGTTGCGTTTTCAGACACCCACAAGACACCCATCATTCATTCTATTCCACCATAGCAACTCCGCAATGTGTCGCGTGACCTGTCTAACGCAACTTAGCAGAAACAGGTCGCCAAGAACTTCGATTAAGCAGCACTTCTTGTTTCTGCAAGATAAGTACCGTTGTGGTGAGTTTTACAGTGGCGCATCTAGGACTGCTACGGCTGTGCCTTGGGCTGCGCATGGAGCAAACTCCATGTCACTAAAACAATAAACTTTCTTAACAGTATATTCGAAGTGAAAGAGTACAATGTTTTGTCTTAAACCAGATAGTCCACCTTCAAATTTTAAAATACATCGCGTACACAGACTCTGTTAGCGTTGTACGCGCATTTGCATCCGTAAAGTGTTCTAAAATCTTTGTCAATAATGTTAGTTTTAAGCCTATAATGTCTGCATATGCATCAAACCTTAAAATAACGTTCTTCTGAGAACCAGGCCACTCTGTAATTGCCGGGAATGACACCTAACAACAGTATCCTACACTGACCTCTAGCCACACATAGGACGACACCTTCGTAAGACATGGCAAAATGAGTCGAGTGAATAGACAGACAACAAACTACGCCTAATAAAGCCACACTTGGGATCATACACCACTTGACACCCTCAACTGATTCACAGAGGTTGCCTTTGCTAGGCTAGAGATAGCACACACACATGCCACACACTCGTATCTGCTCATGGGTTGTTCAAGACCGCTGTGTAGCAGGTGCGGAGAGGCCCTACACGAAGTTCACATACTAATTCAATGCAAGGCTCTTGACACACACGACGCAAACACTTCCCATTACTATACAGCCTACACATCCCACTACACCCAGCGTTCTTCGTCTGACGATCGCATGTTTTCTGCCGAGCGTGTTTTGAAATATTTAGCAGAAGGAAACTTTTTAGCCATAATTTCATATGACACATAATCCCGACGTGGCCTTCTAACCAGCCATTCTCATTGTTTCTTAGTAATTTTTTTTTCTTAATGAGCGAATTTTAGTGTCTACGTCTTCATCCCTCATACATAACCACAATTTTGGCGCTCTTTGCCCCAGTTGGCCTTGGGCCATTAATATTCACTATTAATATTAATCACCATCATCACCCCACAGCTGCTGCTGAGTCTGTGACTGCCTTTGTCAGGATGTCATTTAATTTGTATTACGCCTCGCACTCATCATTTCGAAGAGCGAATTTGCTTTCAAGAATTATTTTAACTCGTGCGTCAGGAGGGTTGTTTCTATAAGTGTATTGCTGAGTACATCATGTGACATGTTGTAATATTTTAATAAGCTTCTTTGTTTTATTTCTGTCTACTAATGGCGCTGTGGAATTTTTGCAATGGTTACGCTCGATGCGGATGGGGATAATATTGAGACAATTGATTGATTCTGGGGTTTAACGCGCCGACGCAACGGAGGCGATGAGGCGCGCCGTAGGGGAGGGCTCCGGATTAATTATGACCACCTGGGGATCTTTATCGTGCGCCGAAATCTCGTACACACGGGCGTTTTTGCTTTTCGCCTCCATCAGAAAAGCGGCCGCCGCGGCCGGGAATCGAACCCGCGACCTCGTGCTCAGCAGCGCAACGCCTTAGCCACTGAGCCACCGCGACGGGTATAATATTGAGACAAAACAGGCAGCGCCCCTCAATTATTTTTTTTGCTTCGGACCCGTCTTAGATAACCTATCGAGAGTGTTTGTTACCTATACCAAGAGTTTGATAAGGCCACGAGCAGAAAAAGTCTTCAGAAGAATAAGGTCGTGACATTTCGGTATTGAGATGGCGGCACTTTATTCTGTATGTCATAGAGCAAAATTTTGGGGCAATAACGTAAAGTGTTCTATACATATTTGTTATGTTGTAAGGAACACGAACTAAAAATTCTTTTTTCCCTAAACTAAAACTATTTTTATAAATATTTGTCAACCACTCACTCAGTCATACGTCGCTTAGACTTAGTCTAAGTTGTGGATATGTATTTCTGGGGGACTTTTTGACGCTAAAGTTAATCAAAGCCAAGTGTTCTAGAAAGAAAATTCAGTTCTTTGCAAGCCGGAATTTCCTTGCAATGTTAAAGACCTGTTTATGTTCTACTCAGCACTAATTACAAGAAGCAATCGTGCGCATGCCATTTAGAGGCAGCAGGCGAAAGTTCCCAATTTTGTGGAAAAGTGACGTTCTTGTCCCTGTTATAATTCCTCCATAAAATGACCGCCCTCTGAAGATCATAAAAACGCATATTTGATCCGATCGGATTTGAACCCGGGTGTTCACAGAAGCGGTCAGAAGCTATCTGTGCTATCACCGCTTTTTTTTTCTCTATCGCCTGCTTTGGCGAATACAAAATGCCCAGGACACGGGAAAGAAAAGTATACAGTGAACCTTTATTGAAATGCGGAGATCTTGCTTTGAGTGACGGCATGTTTTAAAAGTCTGTACCAAGGATTCCATGCGTGCAATACATTATTTAGGACTACCCCGATATTTTTTTTTTATTTTCCAGGTATGCACTCAATGCTTCTCTGAAATACTGCCTTTCGCTACGCACATCCATGTCCGAGAACCTCGCAGCCAGACAGAGTACTTCGCAGTCACTACGTGAAGAAGCATTATCACGGTGTTTAATACAATCCTCGATTTCTAGAGGCACGTTCCGAATGCCTTGAGCATCCACAGGCAGGCACATTTGTAGCGTACGTTGGAGCACTTACCACAGCAACAGAGCATCCGAACAACCGACGAAAACATGCTCAATGATTATAGGTTTTTTGAAAATCAAACGGTCAATTACCCACGGAACGAATAAATATCTCTCTGAGAGAGATACAGAGAGCTTTCCGGTATGTAACTTGGAGAAAAAGCATCTTCACGCAAGGGTGTAATTTCATGCACCTAACTCTTTAACTGCATCTTTTCCTGGGCCCACCTAATAAATAACGCCGTTCATCAATTCGGGGATGACTTCAGCACACACACACATTTTTATACAACTTCTTTCTATTTATTTAATACAAATACTCGCAAGATGAGCGATCTGACAGAAAACGACACGAGAGTAGAACTTATCTTGTGCTCTCTAAGCACGTTGACAATGCAGAACAAAAGTTTCTTTAGTTGCCGTTTTTTTTCTTTCCCCCTGGCAAATACCCACTGCCGGATGGACCAGGAATTGTGAGCTTTCCCGAGCTATCTCCTGGCTTCACAAAACTTAGGGAACTAAATGTAAAACTTTTCAGGAAATGCGTGCCGCTTGGCACTTGAACGTCAAATCAGGTGATTAGAACACGTATACATCACCCACGTGGAACCCTGATTGTTGATTGATTGATTGTAGGGTTTAACGCGCCGACGCAACGCAGGCGATGAGGCGCGCCGTAGTGGAGTGCTCCGGATTAATTTTGACCACCTGGGGATCTTTAACGTGCGCCGAAATCTCGTACACACGGGCGTTTTTGCTTCTCGCCTCCATCAGAAAAGCGGCCGCCGCGAACCATGATTGTAGGAAAGCTGGCGAATGTGCCGTTTGCATGCGGCCGTAATTTCGCAGGAAACCTACAAACGAAATCTAATATTTAGGCGCATACTCGGTGTAGCAAAAAAAAAAAGGCCGGCCTAAACAATTTGTGCAAACAGGTACCAAAAATAAAGAAATATATGCAAATGCGATGGTGCACTGAGATAGCTTTAAGTACCGCCAGGCTTTTGCGGCCCAAGCACACTATGGGATTTAAACACCCCGAGGAATATGTGAGCTGGTTGCCTGCTGTGAAGACTATACTTGCTCCCATTAAGCATAAAAAAGCGCTTGTCTACGCTTATATTTTCTATATATTCGTCAAGGGGAAAAAGTTGACATCTCTGAATGCTGCTATCAAGAAAAATAGCCGAATAGAACCAGTTAACTATTCCACCAACGTTCTACAACGAGCTTTTGGCATTATTTTACCGAATCGAACATCGCGCGACAAAGATACCGCCTCGCGCCACTAAGCTCTTTGCTTCCGTTATTTGTGTGCCCGCTTTCATTTATAGATAATTCGGCAAATTTCCTGTACAAAGTGAAACGTCAGACCCCACCAATCAACTCATCAAAATCCAAACAACCTCCGGGAAAGCTTACAGAAAGAAATAAAAAAACTTCGGCACGCGGTAACATTTAGAGTCAGAATTTTCATCACCACCAACACCGTGCGTCAGAGCCGTGAGCGCGGCACAAATAGAGTGCGTGTTTTTTGAAAAATATAATCGATTCTCGAGGAAAGGACCCTCACGATGACCTTTGTCTATAAAAACAAATCTAACGCACACTGTATACATCAAGCAGGAATACATGCATTACTTGCTTCAGCAGTCATTATTTTGGGTCGTGGTTTTGGAGCCCAGCTGTGCACTCCCGGATTTCTGACTGTTTAGGAAATAGCCTGAAGAGACAAAGTGCCAGTACTAAAAACGCAGTTGCATGACACTGCCGCTGGCCTTTTGCACTTTGTCAAAGATATTTACCCGCATGCGCGAAGTAACGAGCCGCATATTTCGAAAATAGATGTTTTAGAGACGTGCTCCTCAGGCAGTGGCAGAGTAGCGAGGCAATGTCAATTTTTCCGTATCACCCAAATCTTTTACTCAGCATTTTGAATTATGTGTCATTGGTCATTTTCTTCGTCGAGACTCCACCACTCGAGTTTTACGAGCGAAGCACACTGCTGCCGGAGTATGATTATATCATAGGTAAGTTGGAATGTACTTGTTTATAATCACAAATTTATAAAAAATTTACAGCGCTACTGCTCATACTACTGGAAGTAACGCAATTATTGTTTTAACAAGGAAAACATTTGATCGATATAGTAAACTTGTCTAATATTTCTTAGGAATACACTTAAATAAAGCGGCTTTCAAAGTGGTTTTTGTGGAGTTGATCATACAGAAAAACACTCGGCGAAATTCTTCATTCTTTTAACGGAATTGAAGCATTTCAATGCACTAATCGGTTTTGGGATGATTGGCTTATAGAACACTAACGGATAGTTTGTCATGGCGAACTGTGTGCGGCGAATTGAGCGGCAGGGTTCAAGGAACTAGTACACGCCATGACCTCTGCCGGTGAGAAGGGCCTTGAAAGCCGCGGGACGCTCCACCTGGCATCATTCTCTCACTGAACGCAAAGTTGTGAGGGCGGTTTTATATTTGTATGCCTTGGGGGTTATTATTTATGTGAAGCAGTTACAGTAATCTTCTAGGGCGTGTAATTTATGCGACTGGAAATACCGAAAGAACTGCTCCAGGGTCGGACATTGGGCTCCAGATCTGCAACCCACAGAAGAGTCGTGAAGCGAGGGTGTTATGTGGGGCTGATTGTAATCGATTGGCATACACTGTTGTAACAATGCATTATGAGCCTATGTATTAATATTTTCATGACATTGCAATATATTGGGATCTGAATCTGTTGCACCCTCTTGTGTAGCACAGCCCTGCACTTCAACCTCATGGCACGCCAGTTACTTGTAGTGATGCCATAGTTCAAAGAGTCACACCCTCCTCCTTCCATTGTAGCAGAACTGGGCAAATCACTAGAATATAAATTTCAACTTAAATTTTGAATTAAGTTGTTGATCATGCTAAAAACGATCAATCAATTGTTTCAGGGGAAATTCTGCTATGGCATGAACGTGTCTTGGAAGTAGTCATGTCGTGTAGGCTTCTCGTGAGACGACCGAAAACTCCTCATCTGCTGTTAGAGAGCTTCTCAGAGAAATCCGCAGAAGGCGCCCTCACCTTGCAACATAAATTAAAATCAGAACTTTCTATCCAAAGCGGTACTGTTCCAGCAACGCTGTCGTTTGTCTGTTGCTTACGCAGCAGTTTCAAAATGGCGGGCTGTATGTGATCTGCCGGTATTTTTTTTTTCCTTTTGAGAAATAAGGGCAGAACATTCACAGCTTCTCAAAGTACTTGAGAACGTGCCTAAATTATGATTTCGGGCCACTTTTGGAGGAACGCATACTTCGGATTTCTTTCTGTGCAAGTTTAGCGTTATTCACGTCATTAGTTTTTTAGGCCCTCTCTGCCTTGAGTTCATATAAACAAGATTAGTTTTAATGAAGTGCATGAGGGGTTTCAAGCAACGTATAAGCTTTGATTTTTTTTTTGCTACGAGAAGACAGCCAAGAGAAAGAAACAAAACCGGAGGGGGAGCTTCGCTTCCTAGGGCGGCCAAGTAACGTCCGGAGCACTTGACTATGGCGAAACTAGCGACAGGTACCGCTACCATATCGTGTCAGCATCATGACTTTCGCGCGAACTTGTTTTCGGGCTAGCATTCGGCACGACCGCTCTTCTGCCACGCTCCTTGCTCGGAAACGAAGGTCATTGCGAGAGCGCGTCGGCGCAAAGCGGGTTCGCTTTCTCGCAACACTAGCAAAGGAACGTTAAAACACGTCATCCTAGAGTGCACCGCACTAAAGGCACCAATACCCGACACACCCTCCTATTCCCCCCTTCGTTTTAATGAACGATGGGAGATCCTTCGGCTCAGCTCCTCCGCAAACGTCCACGCGAGCCTAGTGGCCCGTGGGCGGGAGTTGCTAGCCCGGTACGGGGCCTGGGAATGAGGCTCCGCTCCCGTCGACGGGTCCCCCCCCACCGGAGGGGGCTCACTCTTTCGCATAATAAAGTTTTATCAATCGATCAATCAATCTCGACGGTGACGTATTTGTCCCTCTTGCTTGGAGGCAGAGATTTTTTGCGTCCCGCAGCGGTTGAGCGTTGCTTACTGAAGCACTGCTGAGCGACGCCCTTGTAGTCTTTCGTTCGTCCCGATGACACATTTGTGGCATATTGCACCTATTTCGTCGGCTTTTGCGCAGGCGGGCCTTGTGTGCTTTGTTCCTTGTGGGTATTTTTACTCCGAGGCTGAATATGAATTCCCCCAAGTTGTGATTCCAGTGAAGCCGCTTCGGTCGCCGCCGCCCTTTACCCCCCCCCCCCCCCCCCCCTTGCAACATCGCACTCTTAACAAGTCAAACAGTGCTGGGCACTCTGTCTAGGAGTAACAAAATTTTCTCCCATATTTCACTCCTTTTTAGATGCGACGCATCTCTTGCTCGGGGGTATGTCCCTCCAATGTCGTTGTCGCGGCGTTGTCCGCACGCTCACTGGACATGCGCAAACTCTCCTCCGTTCTTCTCGCCAACAGCTGTGTGCAACGCGCTCTCTCTGTCTCATTATCATAACAGCTGCGCGCACTTCGCTGACGCTTCTCTCTCGCATTTGCTCTCGCTGCGCATGCGCAACTCTCCTCCGTTCGTCTCCTCTCCTTCAAGTGCTGAATATAAAAAGGTGAGCGCGCTGCGCCGCTTCAGTCAAGTGCGTTTGCTTGACTGCGCTTGACTTTGCTTGTGCTTCGCTTCACGACGACGAAGACTCCGTTGCTTCTTCCGATGTAATGCGATGGAAACAACAGTCCCGTCAGCGAGTGGTTTGACACAATCGAGTACCAGCGTCAATCCAAACGCTGATGGCAACTCTCTCATGTCGCGTATGTATGTGCATGAAAAGTAAAATTACGCCCATCTTCCCGCGTATGAGAACACCCGCACGTGATGGAATGCATCATACGCGTTCCCCACACATTTCACGCGATTTAGAGAATCAACCCAATGGAAACGCCAATTGAACCCCCCCCCCCCCCCCCCTGATGTGTCGCATCACATCAGGGTCCCCTCGCGGGAAGATGGGCGTAATTTTTAAGCATTGGGCTACTCTCCCGGGAGTGGCACGTCGTCCGCCAAACGAGATGTGCAGGGATTCTCGGGAGAGTTAGTTACGTTTTTTGAGGCGCAGTACCTGAACCCTGTATGAGAATTTCAATACCGTCTTCAAGGCAGCTTCCTGTATCTCCTATTAAGAGTGAATACGCTTTTTTGGGTGCGGCCTTACCGGATACTGCAAAAGGGTAGCACTACACTCTCTCGGAAAGCATTCAGCTACGCCATAAGAGCGTTCCGCTATTCCCCGCGAGCAGCGTGTCTTCACTGCGCCTAATACCACCTCCCCAAGACGGCACTGCAGACAGTTACAAGGAAACAGCAAAGCACAAGTAATTTTAAAACATGGCTAAGAAATAGAAACGAACTCAGTCTATATATTTCAAAAAAATATCACACAGCGATCGGTACGTTGTGCACTTTCACACAAACAGGACTCTATGTGGAATTAAAATATCACAGCATAAAAAAAATTGCTCCTACACCACTGCCACACAGGAGACCTAGCTCCTATTTAGGATACATTCGGGGAAAATTCGCAAATAAAAATGCAGCAAAGCAACTGAGAACCCTGAAACTAGAAGTGGTAAATTAAGACAATAAAGAATGACTTTGTAGGGCGCTATGTCGGGCGAGAGGAAGGAGCCTCAGGCAGGACGACCGTTCGTCGCAAGGCAAACCCAGATTCTATTTTTTGAGCACCGGCGAGACCCCCGTGTCCTCGTGTGCCCGCGCGGCCACGCAGCCTGTGACCATGTCGATCGGGCTGCTGCGCGAGGAGTGGCGCTCGATCCAGCGATGTCGCTGGAGCTGGTGTTACAACTTTAACACCCACAAATAAAAAGGGACAGATATTAGCACGAGAAACTGCAATAGGAATCCGGAAGAGGGAGAATAGTTAACAGTACTAAATTAAAAAAAATGGCCTTCTGTATAATATTGAGTGCTTCACATAGACAGGAAAGCCAGTTCTTATTTAGGACATATTAAAAAAACATTTACAAAAAATTAAGTGCCCATCCACTCTGTGTAGAAAGAAGACCTACAGAGCTGGACGCATTTCACGGAGTGCACGAATCAAAACATGTTTCTTTGTACTTTGCGGTTGAGCATACTCCCAAGCAAATTAGCTGAAGGAAACTTCGAAGGACTGGAGCTTTACTTTATCGCACAACCATAGGGCTATCTTTTTCCATTCCGCGTCGTAGGCATCTTACTGTCTGCGTAACACACCAAGCCACTGCGATCGACCAAGAATTACGCCAGATGGGCCGTTCGACGTCCTAGTTTAAACCTTCCGCCAGCACAATGGTCATGTCATCAATGAAGACCAAGGCGCCGCCGATGATGATATTGATGATTGCTATTGGTTTCCCCTTTGAAGCGGGGTGATGACATGTCGTCTTACCAAAAAGGACTAATATAACCATGTGTTACACTCTTGGTTTAATACTAGCGCTGCTTAGGGCAGGCACTAAAGCTTATTAGGCACAAAATACTTTTTTAAGTGCGAATGCACTTCTTAAGCGACCCTGAATCACGCGTCCACCGCCGTCCGTCCGTCCGCACCACATACCCACTTAGGGCGATTGGCCAAGAAGAGTTCCTAATTTCTTTAGCACATACCCACTTAGGGCGATTGGCCAAGTAATCTGAATCACGCGTCCACCGCCGTCCGTCCGTCCGCACCACATACCCACTTAGGGCTATTGGCCAAGAAGAGTTCCAAATTTCTTTAGCACATACCCACTTAGCGCGATTGGCCAAGTAATCTGAATCACGCGTCCACCGCCGTCCGTCCGTCCGCACCACATACCCACTTAGGGCGATTGGCCAAGAAGAGTTCCTAATTTCTTTAGCACATACCCACTTAGCGCGATTGGCCAAGTAATCTGAATCACGCGTCCACCGCCGTCCGTCCGTCCGCACCACATACCCACTTAGGACGATTGGCCAAGAAGAGTTCCTAATTTCTTTAGCACATACCCACTTAGGGCGATAGGCCAAGAATCGGGCGTGAGAAGGGCTAATGCACCCGCTTAAAGGAGTACTGACACGAAATTTCAAAGCTGAGATCCGCTCTAGCAATCAAGTACAACGACAACACAAATAGGTGTCTGTGCATGGCACATACCCACGTGGGGGATTGGCCAGGAATCGGGCGTGAGAAGGGTTAATGCACCCGCTTAAAGGAGTACTGACACGAAATTTCAAAGCTGAGATCCGCTCTAGCAATCAAGTACAACGACAACACAAATAGGTGTCTGTGAATAAATGTATCTTTCTTTCTTTGTAGTTGTGTGTGTGTGTGTGATCTCTCTTTCGCGAACATTACCGAACCGCGCAAATTCAACTCCTGCATTCGCACTTTCACATTCTTCCCCTCGGGGAAATGCGGGGAAATTTTTTCCCCTGTTACAGGTGGTGACTGTCCTAGGCAATATTCCCCTCTCTGCTTTTCGTCCAGCAGCATTCTAATCTTCTTTTCGTCCTCTCGACAGCCTTGAAGTTACCTTCCTCTGTGATACCCTTAAATCCTAGGGCTTCTGGAAGCCCAATATTCCCTTCATGTAGATTTGGATGGATACCCTCACATTCTAACACTATGTGCCGCAGAGTTTCTGTTTCTTTTTCGCAGACCACGCATACCCCATCATTTTGTGAATACTTTCCCACAAAACTCTTAGTTCGCAGGCAACCTGCTCTAGCCTCAAAAAGCAAGGCACTGCCCTGGGAATTATCGTAGAAATTTTCCTTTCTGATGTTCAATTTCTCAGCCCTGTACATCTATAACGACGTCTTAGCTTCCATTTTTTTCCCTCCATTTATTCGTTTCAATCTGCCTCGCCTCTTTTTTGGTTAACTTGGCTGTTTTGGATTCTCCACTGTTCTTTCCGTATTTCATCGTTAGCCTTCTAGTCTTTCTGAACCACTGCGTGTCCACGCTTTTCAAGTATAGGTACCTAAAAACCTTAGCTGCCCACCTTCGTTGATCCATTGCCCTCAACCTCATCTCAAAGCATATTTTACTCTGAGCTTCTCTAACTTCAAACGACACCCAGCCCATATTTCCCTGAACTGCTTCGTTAGTTGTTTTTCCATGCACGCCTAAGGCCAAACGTCCCACCGTTCTCTGGTTTACTTCAAGGCCTGATAGAACGTCTGATTTTAAGCAGAGTACAGCATTCGCAAACGTGAGACCCGGAACCATTACTCCTTTCCACATTCCTCTTACTACTTCATATTTGTTATGCCCCCACAGAGCGCAATGCTTCATTATAACTGCGTTTCGCTTTCCCTTAACCTTAAGTTGCTCCTCGTGAGTTTTTAAGTAGTTATCCCCTTCGTTTATCCACACTCCAAAATATTTATATTCCTTCACTCTAGGTAATTCGCTTGCTGGATAGACACTACGCCAGTGGTAGCGTCATTGAAAACCATTATACCTGATTTTTCTGCACTGGAATTTAACCCGAGTTCGGTGGCTTCCTGGCCTCTAATATTTATTAGCCGCTGCATATCATTTTGGTTATCAGCTAATAGAACAATGTCGTCTACGTATAACATTCCCGGAATATGCTGTTGTATCACTTCGCCTTGCAGCATATGGGTTAGGCTAAGCCCTACTTGACTTTCTTCCAGTTTCTTTTCTAACTTTGCCATGTAAAGCATCAACAGTATTGGGCTCAAAGGGCATCCCTGTTTCAGTCCCCGATGGATGCTGACCTGCTGGGCGCATTTCTGTCCTTCCCAAGTAAGGTGCACTCTATTGTCTTTATAGATTGCTATAAGGAACTGTACTAACTCGTCATCTAATCCCTGGAGTTTCAGCATTTTCCACAGCCGTTCTCTGTTTACGTTGTCATATGCCCCTTTAATGTCCAAGAACGTAATCCATAGTGGTCTATTCTGTGCTTTCGCAATTTCAATGCATTGCGTTGAAGCGGCTGGTTTGCGGCATCAGAGGTAAGCGGCATCAGAATTGAAGCGGCTGGTTTGACCGTACGCCCAAGCAAGTATGAGTTCGGGGCAACACAGATCGACGTCCTCGGACATCGAATTGGACAAGGAGAACTAGCACCACTGGAAAAGAACCTGGAAAAGATCCAGACAGCGCCGGCACTGAAAACAAAACGGCAAGTTTGCGCATTCCTCGGCTTAATAGGCTATTCTCGCGAATTTATTCCGGACTATTCCGAGGTCACCGCACCGCTCACCGAACTCACCAAAAAGGGGAAAACAACATAGTCAAGTGGACTACCGCTCAAGAAGAAGCCTTCAAAGAGCTCAAATGGCGCATCTCCTTCCCTCCTATACTTACACTCCCGGACTTCAATAAGACATTTGTGCTCCGCACTGACTCCTCTCAAGCCAGCCTCAGCGCCGTGCTCATGCAACGCTGCGAGGGCACGCTTCACCCTACAGAATACGCCAGTACGAAAGTCGTTTCCTAGAGGCCTCTTATAGCACTATTGAAAGAGAATGTTTTGCCCTGGTTTGGGGAGTCCAAACGTTCCACGCGTGCATGTACGGACGACCGTTTATCGTGCAAATCGACCACCAGCCGCTCCGTTACATTCAGCAAGCAAACAGCTGAACAGTGGAGTACTCCGCTGGAGTCTGCTTTTACAGGAATACCAGTTCACAGTCGAACCTATAGACCTTTTTATTTTCGTCGTCCTGGGAGCTTCCATTTCGTCAGTGGGCTGTGCTAGCGGGCCTACAATTGGCGCAGTCGACAGGAAGATGAAAGTGCGCATGCGCAACACAGCCCAGAACATGCTCTGATCTTATTAAAGATTAACGGATGAAAAGGTCTATTAAAGGGAGCGAGAATGTGGGAGCAGACTACCTAAACACAGTGTAAACCCAGTTATACCTGTAATTGTGTACCGCGAGTAGAATTTTTAGTTTTTTAAGGTGGTTCCTGACCTCTACATTCCAGGCTTCTATATTGTACCGAACGCAAAGTTTGTAATTATGTGTAATACTGATTGTCCACTACATTTGCTGTGTATTATTGGCGTTAACCAGTTCTGGCATTCGCAAACTTTGTTGTTGCATGTTATTGTTTGTGAACAGCATATTAGTTATGTTTCGTATGAGTTTTATTGTTCCAGTGCATTCTATGTATTTCTGGGTACTGACCTACACTCATTGTATTTGAGCCTACGAGACTTTTGCACTGGAGTGAACCCGGTATTTTCATGAGTTACGCACTTGTAATGACTACTGTCCAGACATTTATTAAGGGCACTAGCTTATATCGAGTACTCAGAACTGTATTGTTCTTAAACTAATCAGTTGTCCATAGGATGCGTATTTGTTGAGGAATCTGTGACAACCCCTTGGACTGTACGCGACATATGTACGTGTCATTATTGTTATTTAAGATATTGTACTGTACTGGATTTTGTGTTAGTACTCACTGTTTTGCTCGCTAAGTGTAAACGAGGCGTACGCACGACTATCTGAGTTCTGGAAATATTATTGCATAATATTCTTTAACTGGGGGGCAGTGTCACAATTTCGAGGGTGCGACGTATAAAAGTACCGTATAGTTTTTTCATAATATTCTACAGCGCCTAATTCTTGTTAGAGTCTTCCGATTCATTCAGTTCGGTTCTATTCGCCCCGAGAAATCACTGGAACTCTATCCAACGAAGCCGCGGTAACGCGACCACTTGCCGGCTCAACGGCAAGAAAATACTAAAACAAAAGTTCCGCCGCTCAGCTTTCACCGAAGCTTCGAGTTT
Source organism: Haemaphysalis longicornis (assembly GCF_048455015.1). NCBI lineage: Eukaryota > Metazoa > Arthropoda > Arachnida > Ixodida > Ixodidae > Haemaphysalis > Haemaphysalis longicornis. Next base: position 362,209 of record NW_027526306.1, read on the forward strand.
TTCCTACGGGGCGAGAGTAGCTTTGCCAGTGCTAAGGCGCACCGATGATTCCAGAAGGGAGAAGGAGGGAAGCTATGCGCTCGGCGGTGGCTGGTGCGTTGTGTGTTGTGCCCCCTCTCTCCTGCTCCGGCAGTTATAAAAAGAGAATCCGCTCTGAAGCAAATTAGCTACGTTTGGACGTCCTGATGGGACAACGGCACCTGCCAGTTCGTGCACCACACCATCGCCGACCCGTGCCCTGGAGGACTCCAACGTACTCCCGGGCCTCGAATCACCGTGATCGACTCGGACGGCCTGGTCTACGACGAAGCCACGCTTCACAGGTAACCGAATCGCCTCCGACAGCGGTGCATCGTCCGGCACGGTCGGTGAATATTGTGGGACTCTGTCTCTCATATGCATCGAACTGTTCATTTTTTTATTAACTGCTCTACCTCGTAATACCTATTTGTTAACGCTCCTTACTGTATCATTTCGTCTAAGTTGAACTGTTTCTCGCATTTGTATTTGATCTAAGTTGTCTCTCGTTAACGTTACATGTCCTCGTGCTTTTACAGTGTTTGCTTGTCCAAATATACGTCTTTCTTTGTGTTCATTCGTTCAAGGCTCTGACTCATTCTCACCGCACTGGTCGGCGAAAGCCGCACATAAGACGGCCGCCCTCTTCATTACCTGTGCCTTGTAGATTCGGTGGGGTTGTTGCGTCTCTTGAGTCGACTCCTCATATCCTCTAACAGCGCACCCAATTACGGAATCGGTGACCTACTAAAAACAAACACGTTCGAGCTGACTGCTTCGTAATGTTGGTGGCAGCCTTCAGAACTGTAGCGATTAGAGCACTTGGCTTTAGCTGATGTAATGTCTCCACAAGCAAGAAGGTACCCTTCACCTTTGACGCGTATAGCACACTGAATGACCAAAACACAGACAGCAGCAATGGGAACCCAATCACATGTCCAAGGCTGTGAGGTGAAGTGTCTTGAAAGCGGCGGCCACTCCGGTTGATGCCTCGGGGCTCTCCAGAGAAAAGAAATTAGTGCCTTTTCACTTTGTGAAGAAGGATGACCTGCTAGCAGGACGCAGTCCACGGAGTGCGCGAAACAAAACACTTCGTAATTTGCGAGGGAGTATATGTCCTAGCTAATTAGCTGAATAAACCTTTGAACGACCCAAACTTTGTTTTTGTAGACAAACATGGAGCTGCCGGTGCGCCTCCCGCGTCGTAAGCATCTTAATATTTGTGTAACACACCAACCCAACGTTCTTTACCACTAGGGACATCGGACAGGCCCCATTGGAGCGGGTAACGTCCACATTTAAACCTCGCGCCACCACAACGAACATGTCATCCATCAGTACGGGCATGAAGCCTATAACTGCGCGTACACGTCCCGTCCCCCCTCCCACTATTCTCCACTACAAACCGGTGCACGCATAAACCGACAACCGGTCATGTCCCGTGCTTAGAAGAGACAGACGCGGTCGAAAATGTCCTTCAGAAAGCCCTTAATCCAGAGAAACAGTGGCTCACGCTGGCGTTCAAGCGGGCAAGTTGCTGTTTATTCGGGAGGGATTCGCGGCTACTCGACGACCTGAAACGTCTGGTGCTAACGGCTAACGGCAGCAGCTTTCCGTTGTTTCCGCACCCTTTCGCGCTTCTGTACAAGCCGATGCTTCTTCAATTCTAGCTTTCCTTCCTTCATACGAACGGCATGCATCCATACCATTAGGATTTTAAAACTTGGAAGCCATTGAGCTGCATTCTCGCGCACAAACGTGTGGCTCTCTGTTTCCCTTCCCCTGCGTAGGCATCTTACTGTCGGTGTAACATATCAACCGAGACCTGAACCACTCGATTAAAGAGGACAACTGACAAAGCGCTACGAGCCATGTCATTTCGACGTTTAAATCTCTCTTCTGCACAAACGGCATTTCATCGGTAGTGGCATGCAACCAAGCTGTTCCTGCACTCCTCCCTCCTACCGCCTCCAAACCGTGCAGGCATAAACCGGCAACCGGTGACGCCGCATGCTTAGGCGTGAAAGATATCCCCGAAAATGTCGTCGGAAGGCCTTCCAAGTTGAAGAAGTTTTATGGGCTCATGGCTGCGTTCCAACTGGACAAGGGACTCTGCAACCGGGAGGGATTCGCAGCTACTGGGCGAGAAAAATGTGATGAAGATGATGATGATAATTTGGTTGTATAGCGCAAGGCCGACTAAGGGCAAGGAGCGCCAAGTTCTTTAATGAGGACGAAGTTGTAGCAAACGTAAAATATTTGCTTCTTTCGTTGCAAATGTCGACAAAACACGATAGCCGACTGGCGCCCCGGCAAATAAATGCCTCTCTTCTCTTTCCCGCTCACCTCTCTCATGCTGATCCTCTCCCGTCTCGTTCCTCCCAAGATAACACGCCAGAGGTTCGCTCAAATGAATTTAAATTGACCGCGTTCCACTGCTCCAAGTCGGACGCCTCGATGGCAGCGTCGCCGTAGGACGGAGACACGCGTGAATCGAGGCACCCTACTACAATGTTTATAGAACCACCTTGCCCTACACCACGAGCGTTCCAAGTGGAACGTGGAACCTATCTGGCGGCACCTTCCGTTTCTGTTGTCGTTTGATTTTTTTTTAAATTCCGCCAGGTTGTGCAGGCGACCGCAGCCGACAGTTTTCTGCAGTTGAGGTAGTATTGTATTTTTTATCGCAAAAACCAAGCATCCGTTAATTTTTAATAAAAATTCCCGCCTCTCTTTTCTTCGAGATATTGGCTTCAGTCGCACACCACCACTATCTAAAATCACAACATGACATATCCCCCCCCCCCCCCCCACCACTTAAGGTAAATGAAATATGCGCGCGCACAACCACATACCAAAACTCCTTTTTTTTTCGTACAATACGTGAATAGAACCTGCTGCCTTCTGAACTACGTGAAGTTACTTTTGATGTAACTTTCCCCACTGTTCTCCAGGAATATGTTAGTAGATAAAAATGTACTCGCCATTTGAAACATTTTTTTGCTGTTTTTGCTTTGCAATGTTAGCCAGCATGCTTTGTAATGAATGTATCTTGCTACCTGGGTGAAACTTTGTTCTTTACTGCTGTCTCATGTGCTCCCGCAGATTGTACCACATGCTTGTTTAGTATTGAACTCACGGTCTGATGTGTGTTGCTTACTAATATAAACCTTGTATCTTTTCTTACTAGTGATATTTCCGTTCAACCTTTTGAAGTGTATGCATCTTGTATTTTATATTGATTTTTTGTCCTCCCTACTATAGTACCCAACGGGCGAAGTAGTTATGTAAATAAATAAAGTGTAAAGGGGTTTATTGGTGCTCGGGAGAGCTGTACACCAAGGAAGCAATGAAAAAGCCAAGAAGTGAGGCCGAGCCAGCTGAACCTCTTCTTTGGAAGCTCCTTCTGATGTTGATAGATGACGGGATGCCAAGAGCATGGCTGCGATGATGATCCGCGATGGTGCACGGTAATGGCGTTGTTGGGGAATGTCCTGTAGTCTTCGCTACATTTTCCCCCCATGGAAGGAGACGCCATACTTGCTAATTGCAGAACAGACGGAACCAGAGTCTCGTGATAGGGTTTTACGCCCTGCACCGGAACAGTCGCACGACCACGGCGGCGAAGATCCGTAGAGTGCCATAGGCTCAAAGATGTAGTTCACGGTGACTTTCGCTCCAGGACGCTGTAGGAGCCAAAATACTTGGCGAGAAACTTCGTAGACAATCCTGGGGTAGTCGAAGGAATCCATAGCCAAACCATTTACCCTGGCGAATAAGCCGGTGCTACAGCTGTGTCGTCTTGGCGAGATTTCCGGCCACCACTCCTCTTCAGTTGTGAAGGTTCTCGCAAGTTTTCGGCACTCTTCCGCGTGTTTGGCGGCATCTGATGCTGGGGTGCACTCCGAGACATCCGGACGATAAGGAAGCACGGTGTCGATAGTGCATGGTGGTTTTCGTCTGTAGAGTAGGTAGAAGGGGGAGAAGCCCGTTGTGGTCTCTATGGCTGTATTATATGCGTAAGTCACATAGGGGAGCACAAGGTCCCAGTCATCGTGGTCCGAGGAGCCGTACATGGACAGCATGTCTCCAAGGGTTCGGTTAAAACACACTGTGAGGCCAATAGTCTGCGCGTGGTACGCAGTTTTTTGTCAGATGGATAATACGGCACTCAGTAACTTTGTGACAACATCGGATAAGAAGTGGCGTCCTCGGTCACTCAGGAGCTATCGAGACGCTCCGCGGCACAATATGAAGCGACGTAATAGGAAGGAGGTGACGTCTCGTGCTGTGGCGGTAGGCAGTGCAGCGGTTTCAGCGTAGCGTGTGAGATGGTCGACCGCAACAATTACCCATAGATTCCCAGCGGCTGTGTAGGGCAAAGGCCCATACAGGTCAATGCCTACATGGTCAAATGTTTTCTCTGGGCAAGGAACCGGCTTCAGCGGACCATTAGAACGGGATGGCGGTGACTTGCGCCGTTGGCAGGTCGTACATGATAGGATGTACTTTCGCAGAAAATTGTACAAGCCTCACCAACAATAGCGCAGGCGGATACGCTGGTATGTTTTTAGCACCCCTGCATGGCCATATGTCGGATCGGCATGAAGACTATCACAAATGTCGATGCGCACATGACGAGGAATGACAAACAGCCATTTCCGTCCTTCATTGTCGTAGTTGCGGCGATACAGCAACTCGTCGCGAATCGTGAAATGCGAAGCTGGCCTCCGCAGAGCCCGAGATTGGTGAGGAGGTGAGGTGCCAGAATGCAAATAGATGAGAGAAACTACCCAGGGGTCTTTGCGCTGGACTGTTCGCATGTCGGTGAAAGAAAGCTTTGACATATCAGCTTCATCAGTACGGAGGCACGCCGAGTCCTGGGGCACTGATATTGGAGAACGACAGAGGGCATCCGCATTGGGGAGTTTTCGGCCGGATTGGTATACAATCTTTATGTCGTACTCGTGGAGCCGCAGAGCCCACTGGGCGAGCCGCCCTGACGGATCGTTTATTCTGGACACCCAAAAAAGTGCGTGGTGGTCTGTGACCATGCTGAAAGGACGACCGTACAAATAGGGCCTGAACTTGTCCAGCGCACAAACAATGGCCAGGCATTCCTTCTCTGTCACGGAATAGTTGGATTCGGCTGGGGTAAGGGTGCGGCTGGCGTAGGCAATGACGCATTCATCAATGCCTGACTTTCGCTGGGCCAGGACAGCGCCAAGACCAACCCCGCTGGCATCAGTGTGGACCTCCGTAGGTACGTCAGGATCAAAATGACGGAAAATAGGAGGTGACGTAAGAAGTTGCCGCTACGTCGCGAACGCCTTTTCACACTCAGGGGTCCACGCAGAGAGATCAGTGGAAGCATTACTGAGTAGCTACATCAATGGCACAACAACGGTGTAAAAGTTGCAGACAAAGCGTCGAAAGTAGGAGCGAAGGCCCAGGAAGCTTCGAAGTGCCTTCATAGAGGTCGGCTTGGGGAACTCAGCAACAGTCTTGAGCTTAGACGCTTCGGCGAGAACACCGTCCTTCGAGACAACGTGACCCACTATAGTTAACTGCCGCGCGGCAAAGTGGCATTTCTTGAGGTTTAATTGCAGCTTTGCGCCGGCAAGACAGGTCAGAACTTGCTCCAGGCACCGTAAATGGGTGTCGAGTTCTGGCGAAATAATTACGACGTCATCAAAACAGCAGAGATATATCTTCCATTTTAGTCGGCGCAAAATCTTGTCTATCATGCGCTCGAAAGTGCCAGGTACATTGCAAAACCCGAACGGCATGACGTTAAACTCGTGAAGTCCGTCGGGTGTTATAAATGTTGTCTCTGCGCAATCTGCCTCTGCCATAGGCACCTGTACGAGAAGTACGCAGCTCCCCGTAGGCAGTCAAGTGCGTCCTCAATTCGCTGTAGAGTGTAGGCGTCCTTCCTTGTGATGTTGTTCAGAAGGCGATAGTCCATGCAAAAGCGTATAGATCCATCCTTCTTCGTCCTTAGAACGACTGGTGACGCCCAGGGGCTGTTTGAGGGCCGAATGACGTCGCGTTGGAACATGCTATCCACATAGACATCAATAATGCGACGCTGGTTTGGTGAAACATGCTAGGGTCGTTGCCGTAGCGGTGGGTGCGAGCCAGTGTCCATGTTGTGTAGCACTGCTGATGTGCGGCTGGCTTTCATGCAGTCAAAAGACAATCGAAATCTTTGAAGTGTCACCAGTTTACGTCGTTGGGTTGCGGCGAGGTCGTTGTCGATGGCCTTAATAAATACGTCGGAGTAGGATACGTCTTCTACTGACACTGGGTTCAACTCCAGAATATCAAGGTGAGGTGGATCGTCGGCCACGCCAACTACGGCATTCGGATCAACAGGTTCAATCCAGCCGAGCATTTCACCTTGCAGCGAAGATAACAGATGTGAGTACAAATTTGTAACCAAAATGCGGCTAGCACCAGCGTGGGTCGATAACACTGCGGACGGCAGTGGAAGACGCCTACAGCGGCTGAAGAGCCCAAATGGCGTAAAGAGCACATTGGCGTCTGTATGAGAAGCACAGCCCAGACGCACGGACGCAGGGCACTGCGACGGAATGGTAGTGTCCTCGCTGACGAAAAGTTTCGCGGTGGTCGTATTGTCACTGTACACGTCACAGGGTCAAGTAAATTCAACTTCCGCACGCGCAGAGTCAATGACGGCATTATTTCGAGCGAAGAGGTCCCAGCCCAGAATAACGACATGGGTTGTGCCCCCTCTCTCCTGCTCCGGCAGTTATAAAAAGAGAATCCGCTCTGAAGCAAATTAGCTACGTTTGGACGTCCTGATGGGAAAACGGCACCTGCCAGTTTGTGCACCACACCATCGCCGACCCGCGCCCTGGAGGACTCCAACGTACTCCCGGTCCTCGAATCACCGTGATCGACTCGGACGGCCTGGCCTACGATGAAGCCACGCTTCACAGGTAACCGAATCGCCTCCGACAGCGGTGCATCGTCCGGCACGGTCGGTGAACATTGTGGGACTCTGTCTCTCATATGCATCGAGCTGTTCATTTTTTTTATTAACTGCTCTACCTCGTAATACATATTTGTTAACGCTCCTTATTGTATCATTTCGTCTAAATTGAACTGTTTCTCGCATTTGTATTCGATCTAAGTTGTCTCTCGTTAATGTTACATGTCCTCGTGCTTTCACAGTGTTTGCCTGTCCAAATATACGTCTTTCATTGTGTTGATTCGTTCAAGGCTCTGACTCATTCTTACCGGTCTGGTCGGCGAAAGCCGCACATCAGACGGCCACCCTCTTCGTCACCTGTGCTTTGTAGATTCGGTGGGGTTGTTGGCTCTTTGAGTAGACTCCCCATATCTTCTAACAGCGAACCCAATTACGGAATCGGTGACATACTAAAAACAAACACGTTCGAGCTGACTGCTTCGTAATGTTGGTGGCAGCCTTCAGAACTGTAGCTACCAGAGCACTTGGCTTTAGCTGATGTAATGTGTCCACAAGCAAGAAGGTACCCTTCACCTTTGACGCGTATTGCAAACTGAATGGCCAAAACACAGACAGCAACAATGGGAACCCAATCACATGTCCAAGGCTGTGAGCTGAAGTGTCTCGAAAGCGGCGGCCACTCCGGTTGATGCCTCGGAGCTCTCTCTAGAGAAAAGAAATTAGTGTCTTTTCACTCTGTGAAGAAGGATGACCTGCTAGCAGGATGCAGGCCACGGAGTGCGCGAAACAAAACACTGTAATTTGCGAGGGAGTATATGTCCTAGCTAATTAGCTGAATAAACCTTCGAACGACCCATACTTTGTTTTTGTAGACAAACATGGAGCTTCCGGTGCGCCTCCCGCGTTGTAAGCATCTTAATATTTGTGTAACACATCAACCCAATGTTCTTTACCACTAGGGACTTCGGACAGGCCCCATTGGACCGGGTAACGTCCACATTTAAACCTCGCGCCACCACAACGAAGATGTCATCCATCAGTACGGGCATGAAGCCTATCACTTCGCGTGTACGTCCCGTCCCCCCTCCCACTATTCTCCACTACAAACCGGTGCACGCATAAACCGGCAACCGGTCATGTGCCCGTGCTTAGAAGTAACAGACACGGTCGAAAATGTCCTTCTGAAAGCCCTTAATCCAGAGAAACAGTGGCTCACGCTGGCGTTCAAGCGGGCAAGTTGCTGTTTATTCGGGAGGGATTCGCGGCTATGTGACGGCCTGAAACGTGTGGTGCTAACGGCTGGCGGCAGCAGCTTTCCGTTGTTTCCGCACCCTTTCGCGGCTCTGTACAAGTCGATGCTTCTTCAATTCTTTCCTTCCTTCACACGAACGGCATGCATTCATACCATAACGATTTTAAAACTTGGAAGCCATTCAGCTCCATTCTCGCGCGCAAACGTGTGGCTCTCTGTTTCCCTTTCCCTTCGTAGGCATCTTACTGTCGGTGTAACATATCAACCGAGACCTTAACCAATCGATTAAAGAGGACAACTGACAAAGTGCTACGAGCCATGTCATTACGACGTTTAAATCTCTCTTCTGCGCAAACGGCATTTCATCGGTAGTGGCATGCAACCAAGCTGTTCCTGCACTCCTCCCTCCTACCGCCTCCAAACCGTGCAGGCATAAACCGGCAACCGGTGACGCCGCATGCATAGGCGTGAAAGATATTCCCGAATATGTCGTCGGAAGGCCTTCCAAGTTGAAGAAGTTTTATGGGCTCATGGCTGCGTTCAAACTGGACAAGTGACTCTGCAACCGGGAATGACTCCCAGCTACTGGGCGAGGTAAAATTTGACCATGATGATGATGATAATCACGACGATGGCGATGATAATGATAATGGGGTTTTTTAGCGCAAGGCCGACTAAGGGAAAGGAGCACCCAGAAAAAGTTCTTTTATGAGGACGAAATGGTAGCAAACGTAAAATATTTGCTTCTTTCGTTGCAAATGTCGACGAAACACGATAGCCGACTGGCGCCCCGGCAAGTAAATGCCTCTCTTCTCTTTCCCGCTCACCTCTCATGCTGTTCCTCTCCCGTCTCGTTCCTCCCAAGATAACACGCCAGAGGTTCGCTCAAATGAATTTAAATTGACCGCGTTCTACTGCTCCAAGTCGGACGCCTCGATGGCAGCGTCGCCGTAGGACGGAGACACGCGTGAATCGAGGCACCCTACTACAATGTTTATAGAACCACCTTGCCCTACACCACGAGCGTTCCAAGTGGGACGTGGAACCTATCTGGCGACACCTTCCGTTTCTGTTGCCGATTGATTTTTGTTAAATTCCGCCAGGTTGCGCAGGCGACCGCAGCCGACAGTTTTCTGCAGTTGAGGTAGTATTGTATTTGCTATCGCCAAAACCAAGCATCTGTGAATCTGTCAAAACCAACCCCGCTGGCATCAGTGTGGACCTCCGTAGGTACGTCAGTATCAAAATGCCGGAAAATAGGAGCTGACGTAAGAAGTCGCCGCAACGTCGCGAACGCCTTTTCACAATCAGGGGTTCACGCAGAGAGATCAGTGGAAGCATTACTGAGTAGCTGCATCAATGGCGCAACACCAGTGTCAAAGTTGCAGACGAAGCGTCGAAAGTAGGAGCGAAGGCCTAGGAAGCTTCGAAGTGCCTTCATAGAGGTCGGCTTGGGCTTGGGGAACTCAGCAACAGCCTTGAGCTTAGACGCTTTGGCGAGAACACCGTCCTTCGAGACAACGTGACCCACTATAGTTAACTGCCGCGTGGCAAAGTGGCATTTCTTGAGGTTCACTTGCAGCTTTGCGCCGGCAAGACAGGTCAGAACTTGCTCCAGGCACCGTAAGTGGGTGTCGAGATCTGGCGAAATAATTACGACGTCATCCAGATAGCAGAGGCATATCTTCCATTTTAGTCGGCGCAAAATGTTGTCTATGATGAGGCTGAAGGATTAAAAGCAACGAACAGATTGCTCGGAGTAAAGCCGGCTATCTCCTGTAAATATTACGTGCATGCAATCAAAATATGCAAAGTTTGGTATGCATTGCATTCCAAGCAGGTGCTGGGGGAGTGCGAGTCCAGCACGAATTATAAAACCACGACAGCTCGGTATGTTTAATGACCTGAATGAAGACCTAGAGAATGCATCAACAAGCTAAGTAGAGAAGTCACTAGGAGAGAAATAGCGATAGACGTACGGGATAAATTTCATCTTATCTTGGTTATCCGGACGGCGGTATTGTCCCGGTTAGTGTAACCAAGAGGACAAGATACCTCGAGGCAAGTGTTCGGGATGTATTGACCTGTCAATACTTTTCAACTTATTTGCGGCTACCTCTCTCCCTCCTCTTGGTTATTATTCTTCTATGGCAAAGAATTTGTCTCGCTTCATTTGAGCTACACCGTCTCTGTGTCTTTCTTCGCTTTAGTTATTCGTCTTAAGGCACGAATTGCTTGAAGAAGCAGAATAAAACCCGCCGCAGCTTAATCCGGGATCTAGGCGGCTGGTGCGCACCTGTCCTACTCACTTGCCTTAGCATTCTTGTGTCACGCGGCACGCAAGATTGTTTAAATGTCTTGGTTCCCATTTAGAGGTTCTGGATATTTGATCATTGCTCATACTATCACCTAAAAACTCAAGATTTTTGCTCAATACCCTAAGGGGCTATGTGGAAAGAACAAAAGAAGAATAGTGACCTCAACTTTTGTTGCACCGCTGGAAACTTGCCGAGATATCGAAGTAGTAGCGCGTTTGGCATCTACAAGAAAAACACGGGTCCACATCATATCCAGTCACAAATTTGTTTACAGAAGAGCTGTTGTAAAAGCCGTAAGTTCGGCGTCAGAAAAAAAAAATAGCGAGAAAATGCCGTGCTCGTGCTCGTGTGCCTCGCCGCTACCACTGACCATCAGAAGCACGTACAGTGGCTTTATCAAAAAACAAAACTCGCATAAACCCCGAGGAGCGAGAAAAAAGCGAGCGCTCGTGAAGGCGTGCCTCGCGGCGACCGCCGAGTCCCTGGCTCGCGCAGTGGCTTTAACAAAAATAACAACTCCAGCGCTGTTATGAAGTGTAAAAAAATTACACCATCTTCCCGTGGGAAACCATGAGGAGGATGCGAAGCATCATGGGTGTTCCGTGTAGGTTCCATTGTGTTGCCGTTATGTTGTTTCATTTATCGGAGCATGAATGGGAACGTAATGTGAACCCCCATGTAGAGACAGAGAAACGTAGAGAAATGTAGAGACAGCGAAGAGACCAACACCCGCGTTACCTGATTGAACACCTCCTGGTTCTCGTCTTCCTTTACTGTGTGCTCACGCTCTTACCCCGCTGCCCGCCCTCTTCATCCTCGTCTCTGGTGGAGCTGCAAGGCGCGTGGCGCTTCCCGCCACAGCTTTCCCGCAGGAAATTCAAGATCCTCCTCTAAAGTTTTCGGTTCGTCCTTTCCCTGGACGTTCAGCTTCGCGTGCCTTCGTTGTATCAGTAGCTTCTTGACGTAGCTTGGATGAGTGAGGGACATAAGGCGTGTTCGTAGCGCATGCTCCCGCCTCGGTTTGTAGTGCAGTGGGAATAGCGCCACGTACCCGCCGTTGAGGCGAGAGAGTCATGGGATCGAAACCGGGCACTGCCTAACTGTTTCTTTTTATATTGGACTGCGCTGACATCAGCCCAAACGCTGACGGGGCTGAACAGACGCGCAGGCGCAGTAGAGTGCCGACGGCGGACAACAACAAGGGAGGGAAGGACACAGCACCGAGCATGAGATGCTTCGTATCTAAAAAATTAATAAACTCCAGCGCTTATGCTAAAGATGAAAACACACCCAGCATAGGAAAGGTCACCTCGTCCACCGAATTCTCTAAAAGCCGTTATGGATAATTGGAGACATGGATACGAGTGTCACACTCCTTCCAGAGGCGACTTGCAGATCGCGCCATTGCTGGCTCGAGTTGATGACGAATAGCTGGTGGAAGTCTACAATGCTGAGGATGACTTTGCATCCACTATTCACCGCAAAGACGATGACGACCTCTTGGATGCATATGACGACCATTTCTAGCAACGCAGCTATGTAAATAAACAATGATAATAAAACTTAACTATGTTTTCGGCAGCGCTCACCTACTACAGCTCCGCCATTCGTCTTGCGTGAGTGTGCAATGTTTCCTTGATTTTTCTTTACATTTTACAGCGGCGTCGACAGGATAACGATAGTTTTTCGCAGAGTGGGGCACCTAACGCTTTCGCACTAAGAGGCAAAGAAAAAAACTGGGCCATCTTTACTAACGTAAAACCTGGGGAGGGGAGAAGCATGCAGTGTATGCAGTGCGTAATTGTATTCAAAGATTGCGAGTCTCTCACTTGCCACACGGCGCGCGCTGATATACTCGAAATCCCAACTACGAAGATGGAGAGGAAGCGAAATTCGAAAAGGAGTACTGCAAATTTTAAAGTTAACGTGAGTACGGAGCAAAATAGAACCAAGCGAGCAAGGAGGAGGAGGAGGAAAAAACTTTATTTGTCCCATCCGTTGAGTGCAGCCACTCCGGACCAGTGAGGGGTGTCCTCAGTCCAGGACTCCGTGGCTGTAGCCGGCCTTCCGGGCCCTATTCACCAGCCAAAGCTGGCAGAGGGGTCGGAGCTGGTCAGCGCTGCCGCCCACTGTGAAGGGGTAGGGTTGGACGCGAAAAAAAATCAGGGTCCCGGTGTGTTCTTTAGGTGCGCGTTTTCGCCCCTGGGGATGAAACCCTCCAGCGCTAGGCTCTAGAAAACGAGTGTCCCGGTGTTGTAGTACCGGAACGACATAGGAATACGACGACATGAGACGCCGACACCCCGAGCCCCCAAGGGTCTTCTCCACTAAAACAAGCCCATATATCAAAATGAATGCTTAGGTATTCTCGTACCCTTCTTTTCTTATAGTTCAGTTTTCTGTGATTGAATAGAAGGCCACTACAGCGCCTGAGCCTGTTGCTATTTATTTTGTATGAAGGAATGTTGTATTTCTGCACCACTTTCACCAGGGTAATCGGTAATGTTGGGACCTATGTTGGGTGGGCCTTAGTTTTATAGGCCCCAACCATGTAACGTTGGTGCCTTATTTGAATGTAGACCCCAAAAACTACCCCACAATAAAAAAAATCCACCAGGACGACCATCCCAGTGCTATACCCCGTAATGCTGCCACTACTACGGCCGGAACGACCAAACCGCTACCGAAATAAACTTCGTTTACGTAAATCCCCGCAGCATTCTTAATAAATCATATCAAATTGAACCATTACTATTAGGCCTCGAGCCTGATATTGCCAGATTACTCCGTCGTAAGTAAAGATATGACAACGCGTGGCGCGATCTAGACATTTTCATATAGAACAATATCTCTTTCACTGTTCTTCATTATGTAGAAAATGTGGAAGAAAGGTTTTGCAAAAATTGGCTGTCAGACTGTCGTGGTCGGGCGTGTTTATCGTAGCCAGTGAAGTGATTCTGGCGTTCTACGCACCCTGCATCCCAATATGGCTGCACACCTAAATTACGCTGGGCTGAGCTTCCTTGGAGATTTCAAACTCCCTGATATCGATTGACAAGCCATACAGTTTCGTTACCCAAACTCCGATATCATCTGCGACATATTACATTTTAACCTGCATTAACTAATCAGGCAGCCCACGCGTACGGAAGGAACAACGTCAAATGTTCTTGATATAATATTGATAACCGATAACTAATCACCGAAACACATTAAATAAATATATTTCAAGGACTATCGGACAACTAGCTGACGTATTTTTCTATACAGGAGGAATCCCGAGTGATTACCTTGCCACCACCCACAAGATTTCGTGAATTTCCAATTGCTGATTATGCAAGCATACTTGTCCACCTGATTCACGTATACAAGGGCTTCGAAAATCTTGCGAATAAAAATTCAGCAGATTCGAACACCCTCCCGCCAAATTTACAGAAACAATTGTATGCTGTATGCCGCGTGCCAAAAAATTGTGGGAGCCCAGTAAAGGAAGCCCGTAAATTATGCGCGTTATTAACCATGTCAAACGAAAGGTAAAAAGCTTTAGAAAGGCACAAAAAGTCGATACCCCAGAATCAACCATATACAAACTTGCCATGGCCATTACCATTGGAATATCTAAAATGAAAACGACAGTCTAATTACTTCACTAAGACGTTCCCTAGATCTATAAAGAGAGATCCTACAAAATTTTGGAAAGGAGCAACCCACATCAGCTTAGGACAGCGTCAGAACAGCAAAGTTGCTCAGTAATTACTCCCAGTCAGTCTTCACAACTGATGATGGTAACTTGCCACCAAGGGGCCCCTTTTTTTCACAGCATTACAGGGTCCCTTAAAGCAACCGAAGCCGGAGTATTGAATCTTTCATTGACGATAAATGCAAAAAAAGCCACTGGAACTAAGAATGGGCCATCTATTTTTTTAAAAGATAATCTGAATGGGTTTTTAAATACTTATGCCTAATGTTTAATAATTCAATAACCGTGGTAGGCGATAGCAAGAATTGAAATATGTTAGGGTAATGACATTACATCAGTGGGAAACAAAACTACTTTTTGTAATTCTAGGCAGCTTACGGTATGTAAGATTCTTGAACATATATTCCTTAGACACAAAGTAACATACCTTGAACGTAAGCGCTTTCTGTCCCATTACCAAAATGGCTTTCGGAAGGAACCCAAGACGGTCATTAAACTTTTAGAGCTAATCCATGATTTATCGCGATGCATTGGTGGTTAAAAACAGAATTAATTTTGCCGGACCTAACCAAAGCGATTGATCGTGCACCACCAGTAAACTAATGTAGAAACTTGAATCCATGCTGAAAGACGGTATTGTTGTTAACTGGATCGTAGGCTACTGAACCAATGAGCATCAGTTTGCAGTAGTCCAAACAAATCGTCTGAAATTGCCCCTCTCACGTCCACAGAGTTCTGCACTTGGCTCGGTTCTCTTCCACATTTACATAAACGACTTATCTTCCCAATCGAGAACGAAAATCAGGCTTCTTCGTCGATTATTGCATTATATGCCGAAAAATTCACCTGACGATCACACAATCTTTAAAGTCTTTAAAATTCATTTTAAGGTGGTGTGAAAATTGGAAGATGAAAATAAACGTACCTAAATATGCATTTTTGATGCTAACGAGGAAATACTGTAGCTATGACTTTTTATATACGATACACTAATCGCACCACTCCGGGGACCATGATAATAACTATCATCAACAGTTTATTTAGGTACACTCAAGGATGAGGGCATATCCCATATACCTCCAACCGCCTTTACCCGCACTGCTTTAGTCCATTGGGTACCACCAAATGTTCCTTATTTCTTCTCTGCATCAAGTAATTGGCCTTCCCCTTTTTCAAGTCCTGTCCCTTGGTATCCCCTTTGCTACCTTGGTGGTTCATCGGTTCTCATTTCGTCTAACTGCACGGCCAGATATAGCATTATGTACTCGAGATTTTTCCCAGATCCAGGAAGCTCGATTCCAGTTCCTACGTGTTACTAATATCATTCTGGCTTTCATGGCCAGTTTGGGCGACGTATGTTTGCTTTTCAGTTCTATAATAAGCCGCCAAGTTTCCACTCCATAAATAATCACCGGCAGGGCGCATTCATTGTATACTCTTCTTTTTACTGACAGAAGTAGCTTCCTTTTCATTACTTTGGAATGTCTGCCGAGTGCAGCCCATCCTATACATTCTCTGCACCGGATTTCCTTCATCCGCGCTGGCAACTTGATCGAGGTAGTTATCTTCTTCTACTTGTTCTAATGTTGCGCTTCCAGGGCCGTAAAAGGTGCTTCGGACATGTTTATTTATCATTAATTTAGATTTATTGGTATTTATATATAGCCCCAAGGCCAAGCTTTGCGATTGTAGTCCCTCAATAATATTTCGCAGGTGCTCTGCCGACTCACTGAGAAGACTATGTCGTTCCCAAACCTCACTTCGCACGAGTACTATCCGTTTATCTGCAGTCCTGCGTTTTCCCACTCAAGCTTCCTAAATAGCCCCTCTAGATACGCTACGAACAGTTTTGGAGAGATGGAATCGCCCTGTCCTACACCCTATCTGACTGTGAACTTTTCGCTTATCTTGTGAAGAATTGTTCTACCCAAACATCGCTTGTATATTTAATCTAGTTTTATCTCGGTCTCGTCTGTTCCCTCGTCTTTCATGCTTGAAGCACAGCGGCGGTGCTTGCTGAATCAAACGCCTTTTAAATGTCTATAAATGCCATGCAAAAGATTTGAAGAAGCTCTGCAGATTTTCTAATATTTCATACACGATATGGAGGTGGTGTGTTGTTTAGTATCCTTTAGTATATACAGCGTGCCCTTTTCATTGTTGGGAATCCAAGCTGTCCGTTTTGCAGTTAAATATTACTTTTGTAAACAGTTTGTATACAACTTAGAGTAGGCTGATGGGTCCGTAATTCGTAATGTTATTGGTATCTCCCTTCTTCTTAATCAGAATTAAGTTGGTATTTTTCCAGGCTATCCGTACCTTTAAAGTCCTCACGCACTCTGAGAATAGTGCAGCAAGCATTTCTAGTGCAATATCTCCTCCCGCCTTAAAAAATACACGGGTATGCCGTCGTCGCCTGCCGCTTTTCCCTTTTTCGTGCCTTTGACAGCCTTTTCCACTTTCTCTTTTGTTACTAGTGGGGCATCGCAAGCTAAGATTGTACGCTCAGTTGTTTTCCTCGTCTAAAGTAGCCAGCGTAAAGCCTTGTGTAGAAGCGTTCTGTTCAGTTAATTATCTCGCCCATGCTGCGTGTAATGTTATTCTCCTCCTCTCAGAGTACGTTTATTCTGTTTTTGTCGATAGCTGGCTTCCTATTCCTTGCTTTTAATCTTCCTCCTATTTCCAGCGTTTGTTCTATCACCGCCATCTTATACGAACGAATGTCGTTAGTTTTACTTCTGTGAATAAGTATGGACACCCCTGCTAATTCAATTTGATTTTCAGTACTGGAAAATATCACGCTTTGTGGTTTTGCGATTAGTTACTTCGTTTCCTGAGTTAGTTTTCCAGTTTTTTTTTCCACAGGCTGTTCCTACTGCAGGTACTTCTATTTCTGTGATTGTCGTTATCAGGCGGTCGTTTAACCTGTCACTGCTTTCCTCGCTCCCCTCTTTTAGAAGCGTGAATTTGTTTCGAAGGGGTATTTTAAATTCCTGCGGTCTGGTTCTGACTGATTCCGTGCTGGGTTTTCATCTTGTTGTTGTTGTTGTTGTTGTTGCGCCTTTAGGTATGGTACATACGCAATCAGGGGATCGGCCAATCAACAGAGGATGGTTAGAATGAATGGAATTCTTATCTAATCACGAGACGCTCAGGAAAGATAATTTAGACTGGCTGGCTTTTCACGAGTTTTTTTCTTTCTCGTTTGAGGTTAAATCTTAGCTAGCATCTAACCATCCTGTGAACGCTGCACCGAATCTCACTTAGCACCTCTAGGTCTTTCACAATACCTTGGCTGTCCCTTAAAATGAAGCCAATTTCGTTCTTTGTTGTACCACCGGGACTTTTCCATGTCCATTTCCAATTCTTTCGTCTGTTGAAGCATGTGTTCATCTACCTCAGGTTATTTCTTTCTGCAAAACCCATCAGTGTAACCCCTCGACTGTTGCGACTACCTATTCCAAATCTTCCGGCTGACCTGTCTCCCATTTTCTTCTCACCTACTTTTGCGTTTAAGTCGTCTGCCATCACACTCGCGAACTGTGCCGTGCTCTTCGTCATTGCTAATTCGAAGTCCTCGTAGAAACTATCCGCGGCTTCATCACCGTAGGTAGATGTTGGCGCCTAAGCTTGCACTAACTTTAACCTGTGTCGCTTGTATAGCTTGATCCCGACTGCGACTTTTCGTAATGCAGAATAATTCTTCCATATTCTCTACTATTTCTCTCTGAATCAAAAATGCCACTCTGCGCTCTTTCTTTTCTTGAAACCCTCGATAGTACAGAATAGGCCCACTAGTAAGCTCCATGAAGCCTTTTCTTGTTCTTCTAAGCTCACTTAATCCAATAATATCCCACCTAATGTTGGATAACTCATCTAATAGTACAGCTAACTTCCCTCGCTAGACAGGATTCATGCCTTGAACGTTGTCAATTCAATTTCCAGAGGCGCACCCAAAGATTCTTAGCACCCTCTGCTGTATCGCTGTTCTGACCGCCGCAGAGATCATGTGATGTACAGCTTCGGGTGCTGTGGTGCAATAGTTGCATTCGTCACTGATGGCATGTAAGGGCCAGTGATACACCAGGGTGACCAGATTCCTTTCTGGTGAGGGAGAGCTGTTTGTTCCTCTAAGAGCCTTCCTAGCATGGTTGAATGTATATAGTTTAGTCTCTCAGGTATCCAGGATGATGGTTACTTTTGGAACATGCAGCACATGCATGGCTTGTAGTCTCGGAGACAGAAGAGGAACAATGAAAACAGAAGAAGACGAAATTGAGAGTAAGAAGGAACAAGTAATAAAAGAAGGAATGTGCGCCTCGCTAAGTCGCAAGAACTCAAGAAAGCCAACCGGCAAGGCTATAACTGTAGAAATTCGAAGCTCTTCATATGCGGCAGCCCTTGCTTGTGAAGATAACACGGTGCCCGGTTGTTTCTGGACGGCGTACTATGAATACTTAGGGCTAACCATAACACATGACGTTATGTGGCGATCTCAAATAAAAAAAAAACATTACGCCATCCGCTCTGAAGCGGCTATTTCTTCTGAGGGGCCACCTTCGATTGGGGCCACCTGCGACAAACCTGCTCGCTTACAACACATTCATGAGAAAATTCCTAGAATGTGCAAACGTCGTTTGGTTCCCTTCCGAACAAGTGCATACCTACAAAGCTGAAGCAAAATGAAGGAAAGCGGTTAGGTTTATATTTAGCAAATAGAAAATAACCGAGTAACTTTGTGAGTTATTAAATAAATCAGGATTTTTGGCCATGCCCTTTAATTGTCTCGTTTAAAATTCATTATCTGGCTGCTTTATAATCATATTAACATTACTACTAAAATTATTATCTCCGTCGTTCAGATACAACCGACGCGTATTAAGGACTGGAAGAGAATGGAACAAAAAAAGGCCAGCGATCACATCACTGCTTCAATGAACACATTTCTAGAACTTGCGGATTAACAAATACACCCAATACAATTTTATTTATGACTACTTGGCATCTGGCGCTCTAAGTATGGTCATAGTTTGTATCTTTCTGTTCACAGTATTCATTGTTATTCTGAGATATCAGTTTAGTTCAATACGATTCGTTGTACTTCTATGTGTCGGCTTAAAAACATCAACCAATTGTAAACCTTTAAAGCAAGAAACCTACGTAACTATGTTTAAGTGAATATTGTACGTCATTCATTTCATTCCAGTGTGTAATGTGCACAAGACGGGTACTGTAATCATTCCGGTAGTATACTTGATTATTGCTGCATGTAGGCCTTGATTTTAGGACAGACTGTCATATATTGTGACAATTTTTTGTACATCAATGTATTTTTCTGCTCTCTCATAGGATTGGCAGTATTTATAAACAAAAATGTGTCAGTCGATTTGGCATCGACTCAGAGTTTTTTCTGCACAATATTGCTTTACGTTCTCTCTTATTTAGCGTTTGAATTTATTAACGTGCGACGACTTGTCCAGTTGGCGCAGGTTCAGCGGGATGCGTGCTGGCCAAACGTCTGTCCGCAGACAACAAGACACGCGTTCTTCTTCTCGAAGCGGGCGGACCTGAAGAGGCAGCCGCCCGAGTGCCGTACCTCACGTCTTTGTTGCAGTTCACTCGCATGGACTGGAACTACCGCAGCCAGCCGCAGAAGAACGCTAGTTACGGATTGGCCGGGCATGTGAGTCTCCCCGTGCTTTTAGAGGAACCGTTAAAGCAAGGCACCAGTTCGGTTAATTGAGAAGGCGGTCTGGTTGCAGCAAACATGTCATGAATTTTAATGTGAACTTCAAACCAATAATCAAGGTATAATAAAACCATACGAAGCAAGGCTCGTTGACGAGCCACTTTCCCCGTAACCTTCACAATGTCACAGGGAAATTTTTGTACAATCGGGTATCCCCGACATCATCCACCGTCAAGAAACCCGAATAGGCGGTTTTATGACGGCTCTGGTTCTGTTGAATTGGACCACATCGATGCTGAACTGTAGTTAACGCAGTTAAACAGTTAAACGCAGTTCATCATCATCATCCTCTGCTACGTCATTTGTCCTGTGATGTTGTACACAATTTGAAAGTTCTTCAATATTTCCTATCTTCATTTTGCTGAGCCACACTTTCCATCGAAATATGGAGTTAAGGGACGTAGAGATAAAAACACATTCTTTAAAAAAACATGATTTATGTTGTATTCATCTTCCCTTTGCTCCTTTCACACACCTGCAAAAGCATGCTTTCCTCTATTATTTGTGCATTAAGAACCTTAACTGCAACATTGTCTTCCCTGAAATAAAGAAATTAGGGGGTAAACTGTGGACTGCGGCAGTGCAGGGCCGGAGCGGTTAGAGATAAATGGCCGAGATCTTCGTCTTGGAGCGGACCTGAGTAGGCTGACGATAATGAAGAATATGATGATTGCCTTCCAATTCCAGGTAATCGAAAGGACGTTCGCCTGACAGAATTTCTATAATTTATTTTCTGATAATGAGGATGGTTGGATGTTTTCGGCGCAAGGCGAACTAAAGCAAAGAGCGCCAAAACAGAGCTCCAAATTTATTTTCTAATGACTGCTCCATTTCAAATTTGCATTTACTACTACCACCGCTTAAACTTTGGGTAGGAGATGTGGGTGGAGCTTCCTTCTACGGCATCAGAACAACACGCAACACATTAAGTGTTATAGCGCCCAAGGCAAATATAACTTTAGCACACGTGTACAGCACCTAAACAAGTGTAATGTTGCGTAAAAAGGAGACAGAAAGACTCGAACACACAAGGCTGGTTTGAATACTTGAAAAAAATACTGTCTCTTATCCCACAAGCTTCATTTATTATTTGGTTCATGCCCAGAAAGGCCATGTAGCGGCATACAATCCTGTTTATAAAGCATAGCACTGCTGGTATACCAAATCTGGGTATGTACCACCCTCCTAGGATGGCAGTAGCAACTGTTTACTCTCCTGTCGCAGGAGCTTAGGTGTGACGATTCCCGTAACCGTATTACGCCGTTAACCAACATGACAGCTTTGAGAACATTGGGTACAGTTAGTACTTTTCACGGGCCTAAAGCTCTCTTTGTAAGGCGCAAGGTTCTACGTTGAGGCCTAGAATCAGTTACAGTTTTCGTTGAGCATACTCATAGTAGGAGCAACTTCTGGTACTATATGTGAAAGTCAAAGCTGGAACAATGACGTTATGCCTACATTCAGGCTGTCCCGTATTCGTGCCTCACCTCCGTGTACTGGACGTCAACATTGCGCGAGAAAGTTATGAAATTATAAAATGGGGAAGGCTTCAGTTTTGATCACAGCGATTTCAACATGGGTCACTTTGCTTGGACTCACTGTTCCTGCAAATAGAAATATTTTATTCAAGAGTTCTATATTGTTCGAATTACAGCGAAAGATTTCCTACAAAATAAATCTGTAGAACGTCACCATTGTGCACTGCGATGAGAACGCAGGTTATTAGTGAAAGCAGAATTTGTAGACTACGCCTGCGATTTGTTGAGAAATAAATTTCAACAAATAGCAAGTGCATTTTTCTTTGGTAATATACAGATTCCTAGTGTTTAGAGACCACATAATCATTTCACCGTGCAAAACCGTGCTTTGTCTATGTGCGCTCCAGTTTTGAAGGAAAGCTCAAAGTGTTTGAGCATTGAGCTCACGAAATGGCTGTCGTGTCAACGCGGAAAAAGTATTGCAGGTTGTAAAACAACATTCTACTCAGAAGTATATCTAAAAGTGACTAAATACTGTAATATTTCTGTTGTGATTTCAAAAGTTATTTTGTTCTTACAATTTTGTAGGTGGATGTGTTCGTTTCCTGGTTTTGATGGTTTTGTGCGGCGTATGGTTTGACTCTCTGCAAGCTAATCAGAAGCTGCATTAGACTTATGCATTTCCTTTCCTAGGGTTAGTGTGGCATTCTTTGAACACTTGTTTCACCTTTGGTCCCTGTTGTGATGAATGGCAACGTGAGTGATTGGCCGCGAAAGTGAGCCAGCAGAGCGACAGCGACGATGACAAGGAAGGGTGGCTGCGCGTAAGTGATCGCGGATGTTGGTACGCGAACGGCTGGAAGCCAAGGGGCGGAACAGGGCGAGGTTGCGTGGGAACTACCCCGTGGGACGCTTGGTCCACGGGCCACCTAGAGCACAACCCTCGCAGCCCTCTGCCAAGGCTCGAGAGCGCGTCTGGGCGCCGTCATCGTGGCGCTGGTGTGCCGACTGCTGATGTTCCGGTCAGGCTGTTGGGCGCTGCCGTTCCTGCTGTGGGAGCCGTTAGAAACGCGTCACGACTGAGAGTGAGCTACCTTGCCTATTGGGCATTGCTCTCGGACCTTCCCAACTACGAGACTATTTTGTGTACCTTCTAACTACGGGCTGCGCGTCCGTGTGACCCAAGCCCGTCCTGTATATACCATCCCAGCGTCTACTGTCCTGTGCTTGTCCTTAGCCTTCTTAAATATAGTCTTCGACGTGTTATCCAGTGCCTGCCTCTCTGCCTGTGTGGTTCTCGGCCCATTCATAACACCTATATCACCCACCAATGTTCTTCGAGAAAAACGCAGGTGTGTCTGGAGTCATTACACTGATGGAGTTATTCCAGGGTGCCATAGGCTTGCGTCTTTGGTCTTTTTCGCAGGTGAATGACATGCCAAGAGGCAAAACATTAGGTGGAACTAGTTCTATGAACTACATGGTCTATTCTCGTGGGAATCGATACGACTACAACAACTGGAAAGAAAAATATGGGCTTAAAAATTGGTCATACAGACACGTGAAGCAAGCCTTCAAGGATATCGAAACATCACTACTGGGAAAATACAACAGTGAGTACATGGCCTCACACTTACAATCGGAAAGGCTGCATGGTATTGCCAGAAGCGTTATTTTGATGCCTATAAACAAACACTAAGTTTTTACAGCACAGCCTCGTTCTCATTTATTATGTTTATATATATGTATATACACACACACACACACACACACACACACACACACATATATATATATATATATATATATATATATATATATATATATATATATATATATATATATATATATATATATATATATATATATATATATATATATATTTCATACACACTTCTTTCGTCATTATTTCAAGTTGTCCTCAGTGTCCGGTCAAGGGGTTAGAGACGGGAGAGAGTACAGTGTAAATACAAAAAGTAAGATAAAATTATACAAACAAAATATTAGGAAATGTTCGAATAAACGTGAAGCCCTAACAGCAAAATCAAGACAAAATGAAAGGAAATGTGTAGCCCATGTGATATATGATAGATAAGCAATTGCAGAATGAGAGCTAGCAGAAATAAACAGACAAATATGCGCAATAACGTGGCCATGTTGTACATATCCAGGCAAACGTTTTGTGACCTATCTTTAAATGATACAGCAAAGGTAAGAAAGAGAGTTACGCGAGCACGAAAACAAACAAAAGTATGATAATAAGGCTCTGCAGCGCTTGAAACTACTTGGGAATCGTGTCGTGATACGATTCAGAATGCCGCTACCCTGTGCTCGTGTAGTTCAAGTTTGGTGTACTGCGGTGAAGTTTTTGTGCGTGGCGGTAAAGCCCGGTCTCCTCCAACAAGTTACTGTTTGTCCGTTGTCACTTCTGCGCATTAATTCTGCCCTTTCGGCTACTTGAGTCCCTCGGCATTGGAGGCTGGACTGCCGTGTGGTTCGTGCGTCATCGCTGTTCTCTTCTCGCCATGTATCAAAAACAGTTACGTTTTGCTCTCGGCTGATCGTCTTCCAGAACAGTGGCAGCTTTCCTGCTCCCCTCTGGTTCACCACGCTATCACTACGTGACGAAAGTGACGGAGCTCGTTACCGAGACGCTTTCGCCAATGTGATAGTCGTTACAAATTTCATCTGTCGCAGTGGATCTGAAATTCTCATGAAGTACCACAAGCCTGTCGGGAAGGTGGTTCAACCTTAAATTTGGAAAGAGCACTAGAACGAATTGGCGTTACCGTGAACAGGTTCAATTTACTATGCTTTAAGCGGAGAAATATTGAAGAGAAACGTAAAAGAAACCAGACGTGAAAGCATCTCGTGATGAATTATTTCGTAAACCAAACAGAAACATTGAAGCAGACGGCGCATTTAGAGACAGGGTACAAGAAACCGGGATTTCAAGGCCGTTGCAGTAGCTACGCAATGATAATTCGAAAGCATAAAAAGAAGGGGGGGGGGTGTTTTCAACAAATTGGACACATTAAGGTAAATAAGACAGGCCAGAATCCTATATAGGAACAACACATTTCAGTTTCGGACGTATGAGAGCTTCGAGCAGTTGAACTTTCAGGGAAGATGTGAGATTGTATAAGTTCAGTTTTAAATAGACGATCGTGCAGTTAAAGCAGATACCCCCATGCATTTTACTCGACAGCGGGCGTCAGTATTCTGTTACGAATATTTATTGTATTGTTCGTTACTGCCGAACTCGTTCTTTTAAAAGCAAATAATCATTTTGACGACTAACATCTTAAAATGCTATCGCAAGTGATGCTTATCGCGTTGTACTGCTTGCGATTGTTTTTTTTTTCTACGCCCGGTTGCGGCAATAGACAGTCACCTAGTAAACAGAGAAATCATTCCTCGACAGTGCGAAATGTTGCAAAAAAAACATCTTCATACCTCGAATAACAAACGCAATAAAAATACTGACAATACAATACCTCGAGGAAACAATGCATCACACACAGGCAGAGGAAATGGCCATATCTTACCTGTAATAAAAAACGCTCACTGGTCTAGTCTTTCGCCATAAGTCCCATCAAGCACGTCGCGGCGTTCCTCAACTGGAGGCAGTACTACCGAAACAAGATAAACGCGCTGATACACAAGGTGTACAAGGCGGCACTCGAACTCCTCAACTGCACCAGCACCGAGACGTTCCTGACCCTGGGGGTGCACTACACTTTGGAGGAGATCGCAGAGGCGCAGAGGACCGCCGAAATCTCAAGGCTGTCGGAAACGAAAACGGGCAGACGGATACGGCACGACCTGGTTCTGACCATGAGACAGGAGGGAGCTTAGAACGAACAGATACCCTTGCCGGACGCCACAGGCGAACGATTACGGGTATGCCTATTACCAAGAAACATGAACTCCGAGTTCAAGAGGGAGCGAAGGACGGTGAGGGCCAAGGGGCTCGGAGACCGCCACGCCAGAGACGATGGAGCCATGTACGTGGACGCGGCGGAGTACCAGGAGAGCGAGGAGGCTTACGCCGCGGCGGTCTTTGGGGCGTCGACCGGTGAAACGTGGACGGCGAGCGTGAGAACCCAGAAGAAGCAACGGGTGGAGGATGTGGACATCGCCCTGGCCGTAGCCCACCCCGCGTGAACGACGGTGGTGTGCGGCTCAAAAACGGCGGCGAGAAACTACGCCGGCGGGAGCGTGTGCAGAGAGACCGCTCGAGTACTACGGGTGGTTGACGTCGACGGTTAGAGGTGAGGGGCGATCAAGTGGTTCCCGGCAGACATGGGCAGAGATATGTTGGATCGGGCAACATTAACCACAACGAGACGGCAAACGCGGCGGCGGCATGACTAACCTACCGCGCCGCCACTGCTGAAGCTTACCCGTCGCGGTGGTGGAGGGAGACCAGGGACAGCATGACCACGTACGACGAGGTCGTGACTGGCAGACTCAGTAGACGAAATGTACCACCACCCCGCCTGGGCCTGCCCCGAGAGGAAGCGGTGATATACCGGCAATTGCAGAAGGGGTCGCTCCTCCCCCCGGAGCAGATGAGGCACGTGTGACCGAGCGTGTGCGAAAGTGCCTTGTGCCAGAAGGAGAGAACGCCAGCAGCTCGCATCCTCTGGGACTGTGTCAGGAACCCGCGCGAGGCGTCGAAAGAGACTATGATCCCGTCGAAGCTCGAAGCCGCAACGAGAAGCTACGACCAGGAAGAGCAAAAGAGCAACCCAACGCGTCCAGCAGATCTCGGCGGCCCTCGAAAGGCAACGACCGAGCGAAGCCGACGGAAGGTTACCGCCCCAAAGAGGGAGCAGGCTAAGCAGGCGGAAGAGATTAGCGAGGCCGGAGCCAAAGTAGAGGGACAAGAAGTCAAGAGGACGTCAAGGCCGCGCGTGGAAAGACCCCCCGCGTGATAGGGGCCTAACCAAGCTGCAGGCACTACGGTTGTTTCTCTCTCTCTCTCTCTCTCTCTCTCGACAAGTCACACTAACCTTTCAACCAACTAAGCAGAGGATTTGTGTTTCGCGCAAAACGTCGAACTTATAAAATACCGTCCTGGTGGCGGTTAAGGTTCGGGTGAGTCCATTCCGTTCACGTGCAGTTCCGGTTCGACTGAATCACAACCCGAACCGGTTCCTTAACCGGTTCGCAAACTTGAACGGGTTGGCGAAGCGGTTCGGAAAAAGTTCTAGAAGTGTGAAAAACCGTTTTGTATGTCTAAGCCACCGTAAAAACTAAATTTTTGTTAATTAAAAATACTCATTTTTCCTGCAAAATATTTCAACTAGGTATACAGGAGTAAGTAGTTCGGCTGCAATGCAGTTTGAGGAGCAGGTGGCGCCTTCTGGCGGCTGAATTTATAAGCTTGAAGCCGTTCGTTCGCGCATGCCCGCGTTCGCTGCTGCTGCGTGAGCGTGGACTATTTGGGAATTTTATCCGGGTTTTTTTATTTCGCGGTGCCGTTTCTGCAGCTGACGGTTCGATGGCGTCATCGCAATCATGCTGCGACCCCACAGTCGCAAAGAAAAAATCTGGGCTCAGATATTGTTGCCTTGCCACAGTCGGGAGGGCACGCCAGGTCTTTAAGCTTTTTATAGCTTCCCGTCGCAGGCGTGGGAGAAAATGTCAAGACAAGTGAATTGTCGCCGTGCGGCGACTAAAGTAAGTGAACTATGTTAGTTCAGGAAATCGTGGCACGTTACGAAAGCCACTAAGGAAGCGTCAGTCTGCACTTGGTGCAAGGCGGTCGCCTCGACGTCGTAGCTTACCGTTTGTTAAACGTCTGGTGGTTTGTAGTTTAATACCTTCTAATCTAATTGACAAATGTCATACTTTACCATTCTTTTCGACTCCGTGTGCTTGTACTTGTGGCTTGTATATGTATTCGAGAGAGAGAGAGAAAACATTTATTGCGCAGTCACCCACCTAAGTCCAGGTCAGCTAAATGAGGCGTTACTCTCTTCATAGTAGTCCAGAATGTCCTTGGAGATCTTCTGGATATGAAGGCAGAGAGCCTCCTGGGCGGCCCGAACGTCTGTTCCGGGTGGGGGAGCCAGCCAAGTGTCCCACGAGGTGATGCGGAAGAGGGAGGGGGGAAGCTTCGGGGGGGGGGGGGTGGCAGTCCCAGTAGGAGTGGGGAATAGAGGGGTATGCGCCGCAAGAAGGGCAGGTTGGGGGATCGGAGCACTTGCGAATGCGATGTAGAATGTGGTGAGATGGGAGGGAGCAGGTATGAGCCTGGCGGAGAAGAACGGTTTGGGCGCGAGTGAGGCACGGGTCTGGAGAAGGGTAGACTTGGCGGGCGTGGCAATAGGAAAGTAAAGGGAATTTACGGGTCTCACAATCATGAAGACGAGTGGAAGGAGGATGGTATGAGGTTGGCCAGAGCATAGGCGGACCAGGGGATAGATCTCGGGAAAGCGCGTTTACTCTTGCGTTGCCGCCCATGTTAGCGTGGCCAGGTACCCATACCAGGACAAAGAGGTGAGAAGGATGTCTGTTGAGAGTGTCAGTCACTAGGTTAGAAGAAGAGGGGTTGACGGTATAGCGTAAATAATTTCGGATGGCGGATTGCGAATCTGTGAAGATATAAGTAGGGTGTTCGGTGGTGGTTGTGAGAGCAGCATGCTCTATGGCAAGAGCGATGGAGTGCTCTTCTAGGGAGGTGGCATCTGGCGGGCAGAAAAAAGGCGTTTGTGCGGAAACCAGCGACGAGTGGCGTAAAAAGGCTGCGGTTGCTATTTGTGTAGAGGAAAAATGACTGGCGTCTGTAAAATATACCGCTGATCCTTGCTTTTCTAGAAAGGAGACACGTTTGGTGAGGGCTTTACAGCGTAGAAAGCGGCGGGCGGCATTCCTGAAGGGGTTCATATTCTCTATGCGGATACGAGGAAACGTGGCCCAAGGAGGGGAAGTTGTGGGGATTGGAAGAAGCGAAGAAGTAGGGTAGGCCATCGTCTGCAAGAGTGCCCGACCCTGGTGAGATGTCTGTAGGCGCTGAAGTTGGGCTTGTTTGAGTATTTGAATGCGTTCATATATAGTGTTATATGTGCCGGTCCCGATAAGATTGTTAGTAGCAGCGTAGCGGACACGCCGAGGGCTATGCGGTAGAGCTTACGAAGAGCTGCCTCTAGTTTGGTTAGTTGGGTGGGCGTGGGATGCAGGTATGGCACTGTGTACAGTATGCGGGACATGGTAAAAGCATCTATAATACGTAGGACGTGTTATTCGTGTAAGCCAGACTGGCGATTTGTGACGCGGTGCCGCAGATGAATCATTTGCTTGATCTGAGAGTGTATAGTTCGAAGTGTAGTGTAGGAACTACCGGAGTAGTGATAAGTAAGACCGAAAATGTTTAGTGAGTCTTTTTCGGAATTTGGGTGTTATCAATGGAGATGTTGATGGGGTCACGATCAGGGGCTCTGCCTTTCTTGTTCGTTGTGATCATGAGAGCAGATTTAGAAGGGGAGATAGCGAAACCTAAGGTGCGAACACGGTTGTTTATTACAACACATGCATCTTGAAGGGTTTCTTCGAGTTGGGCTATGCTACTATGGGAGGACCAGAGGGAAATATCATCGGCGTAGATGGAGCAGGAGAGGGGGGGGGGGGGTAGAGTCTAGGAGGGGAGGCAGTTGGGCTAGTGCCAGGTTGAAAAGGGTTGAAGACAGGATTGAGCCCTGCGGGGTGCCAGAGGTTAAATAAAAAGATGGAGCCGACGATCCCGGGATGCTTAAAGAGGCTGTGCGGTCTGAGAGAAAGAATTTGATATAGTTATACAATCGGCTCCCGCAGTTCGTTCGGGAAAGGTTAGAGAGGATGGCCTGGTGTGAAACTGTGTCAAATGCTTTGTGAATGTCGAGGGCTAGGAGGCCGCGAAGTTGGGTGGAGCTTGGGAATTCGTAAAGATCTTGAGAGATGCGGAGCAGTGTGTCCTGTGTCTAAATGTCGTGACGGAAGCCGGTTTGTGTGTAGGGGAGGGGGCAGTAATGTTCCATGTGCCATTCGAGCCGAGTAAGCACCATGCGTTCGAGAAGTTTGCCTACGCACTTTGCCTACGCACTAAGGGAAATGGGTCTAAGATTGTCTTTAGATGCAGGTTTTCCGGGTTTCCGGATAAGAACGTCGTCAGAATGTTTCCAGGATGAAGGGGTCGTGCCATTCTCCCAGACATGGTTAAAAAGTGTGAGGAGAGATTGTTGAGAGTCTGAGCTAAGATTTCTCAGGATTTTGTACGTGATTTTATCGGGGCCGGGGGTGGTGTTGTGGTGTGGAGTCCAGTGCACGTCGTAGTTCCTGAAAAGTGAAGGCGGTGTCCATGGGCGACGCTGGAAACGACTGCTCGCGAAGTCTGCTTGTAGGGTGGTCTGCACTATTTATTTATTTTTATTTATTTAACGATACTGTTAGCCCCAGTGGGGCCGTTACAGGGTGGTAGACAACAAAACAAACAACACTAACAAAGCTTCTCAGCCCGATACAAAGACGCATTTTTATACACAAAACCAAGACGAAATTTGAGCACAGATACCATTTGCACGCAGTGGCAAGCTATCGCGACAATGAAAACAAGCAACACGTGTTCAACAACGGGGTCTCATCGGCCAAGCAACATCCCCGCATACAAGCGGCGCAGCAAGTGTTCTGCAATGGAATGCGCAGGAACTACACCAAGAAACATGTGTACAGCGCGTGCGCAAGACAGAAGCACACGGAAATGCAAGAACACACGAATAAAACGTTACAGCAGCTATCAATAAGTTATAAATGACTAATTGGGGAACAGTAAGCTGCGGATAGAGTTGCAAGGTCTGTAGGGGACTCCTGTGTGGTAAGTAAGAGCGTCGGAATCATTTTCATGCGTCGTGTTGGCTGAATGAGAGTTTTAAGGGGGGACCAAGCGCACTTTGTGATCATATGGGAGTTTAGTGAATCGCAGAGTGTCCACCAGGTAGTGCTGGCCAATTGATTAGCCTATTCTTCTGCTTCCTGAGTGAGTAGGCTTATGCGGTGCCGAAGACGGCGGTTAGATTTATTTCTGCGCCAGCGCCGCATAAGAGATCGACGAGCGTTCCATATGTGAAGCAAATGTGGGTCTACGTACGGGGCTGCGAGTGTGGGGGCAATGAGTTTGGTGTGTTTTGTATAGTTTTCACAAAGGGATGATAGTCAAGCGTCAGGATTTCTGGGGTCCAGAGTGGGAGTGTTTTCGTCGCGAAACCTTGTCCAATTAGTGAGCGAAATGCGGGCTTGTGACCTCGGGGCTGACCTATGACAGAGGAGAGTGATTGAAATGATTGCGTGGTCGCTCCCGAGGTTTTTATGTAAGTGCCCCCTGAGAGTGCCCTGGTAACAATGACCCAACCACTCGTGGCATGCTTAGCAAATGTCCGTGTTCGTCGGGAGCCATCCTCTTTTTCTACGTTGTGCATGGTTGGCGTCTGCAGTGAAGATATGGACGGGGCCCGGCGCTGTCGCTCGCGTTTCTTCTTCGTGGACAACTTCTCTGTTCATTCATGCTGATTTAAAATATTTGCAATATTTGTGAATACCGCGTGCTACATTATAACAGATGACGAAAACATCTGCAAGGTTCAAACAAAGAAGAAAAATGCATATGCGCAGTGTGTTTTGTTTTTAGCCACATTTATTGTATGACACAGCTTGATATTACTGCACCTGGACGTCATTCCTCTATCTTCAATTGTTTCAGTTTGCAGTATTCTTCAACCTGGCAGCCCAGTCGGGAATCAAGTGTGTACTCCAGTCATCTTGTAAATGTCATTCAAATAAAATGCATGCAACTGCGGCTAAGCGCTTGCTGTGCTGTATCGACTCGCGCTGCCGTATCAACAAGTGCACTTGCGGGAAGTTCATTTTTTGGGGCCTCACCGTCAGCTACGAAATGAATTCTAGCGAAAAGATAGCTTAGGCACACGCTCCCTTTCCGAAATGTCAGCCGTTCGGTGCGGCGACTTCCCAGAGATTCTCCCCAAGCGAGCAGGCCCCTTTAGCCGAGCGGCAGGCCGGGGTGCCGCTTGTACCCATTAACCGGTGGGTGCCCCGCGGTAGTGGCATAAGCCGCATACCACCACCTCCCATGCCGTAGGCGGACGCTCTAACCACTGGGCCACGGTGAAACGAAATAAAAAAAGCGCGTGAAGTTTATACAAACGTTTAACGCCAGCAATACGCTAGTAATGTTTTCCTCGAGCTTTGAACTGCAAGCTCGGAACTCATGTTGTTTTGGTTACTTATTTTCAGACCAATGTAGTACACGCGTTTGCTCTGCTGGGACAGACATGTTTCCGTGGCTTCAGTTTCGTACACTTCCCAGATCCAGTAAACATGCTTACTCGCGAACAAGCGGCGTTCTTTCTACTGTATTTATCCCTTATACTTGAACCGGCAATGCAAGCCTCGAGACATGGTGGCTCGCAGTTTTTCACAGTATGCTGCTGGGCTATAACGGCAAATCCAAGTGTAACGTTTGCTGCGCACGCAGCAGAAAGATGTCTCGGCAAAATCTATCGCCGCGCGCCGTTAAAAACGCGAAAATCACGGATCCCCGCATCACGGAAAGCAATGTTAACCCGGCTGCAGCCCCGCACGAAGCGCCTGCGTGTTTGGCGCCCCCGCCGTGGGCGGCGCGCATGTCAGCTCGATGGAGGCGCCGCCCGACGATTTCAGGGTGCCTATTAGGAAAGCAGTTGTAGTGATGATTCACTAGCTTTTTCCCGCCGAGCTCTTATGTTGTCCTTAGGACTACCTAAAACAACAAGCAAGGGCGATGACTGTCTTTGGCATATACTTCCTCCAACTTCCTTTTTTGTTGCTCTCATTCAAATCGCAACCTCTTGCTGAAATCGCCCATCACCTTAAACGTTAATCCCTGCGCACCGAAGCATCCCCTCCGTGCATTTTCAAAGGACGTGCTTCAGTACCTGTATACCAGTGGTGTACGTTTTTCATCAATTGCAGCCCGGGGCGGACTTGGCGGTGTGGACGATGTGGCGGGCAAATTTTTTGGCGATGAGGATGAGATTATCGTAAATTTAACACCTGTCCATCACTTCGAGTTGTTGATCAATACGCTATCGCGCTACAAACGACTAGTCTCCTGGTTAGATCAGTTAGTAGAGCGATGGCTTTAGCTAAGCGGTGGTCCCGGGCTCGAATCCTGGACCAGGGCAAATTTTTTTTGAACTGCCAAGTTTCTGAGAAAGCTGTTTAGCTTTCCTTTGTAGCCGTACGGCTGTATTAGTGTGAATGTCAAACTTGGCGTCGCAGAAACTTTCCCCACCATGGAGATTTCCCCTAAATGTGGTTGATAAACACCTGCTTATGAATTCGAGTTTTTGGTCACTAGGCTATCGCTCTACAAATGACTAGCCTCCTGGTTAGCTCAGTTGGTAGAGCGACGGCCCCGGTTAAACAGTGGCCCCGGATTCGAATCCTGCACCAGGACCAATTTTTCTTCAAGTGGGAAGTTTCTGAGAAAGCTGATTAGATTTCGTTTGTAGCTGTACGGCTGCATTGAGATAGATGTCAAACTTTCATTCGCATGAGATTACCATTGACGCATTATTAACGCTTTCGCCTATGTGGTCCTATATGTACGACATTTACCAAAAATATTCTAGTAATTTCACAACAAAACGGAAAACAGCTAGTTTTCTGGAAAATAGCTCTTCAATAATTCCTCTTTCGATACATGTCACCATTGTTCGTTTTCTGCTGGAGATGAACGCCAGAGAAAGAAAGGTATTGCAGTGAAGACGAAACTGGTATCGAGGTGACCACAGATAGCCAAGTCCTAGTTTGATTACATGGCTGCAACTTAAAATTCCTTTCAATACCAGTTTTATTTTTTTTGTGTGGGGTCTCACTGATTTCAAAAATTTAGTAAAAGAAGCAAGACGAATTTCTCCACTTTATTTTAAATATAATTGCCTAAAGACATTATTAGATGTAGTGCCACTAAATCCTAATCAATTGCACCACAAGCTAAATTATTGCCTTGTAAGCTTATAGGATGGCAATAATTAGAAAAACACCCACAAAAACTCTTTTTGCTAGAAATAAGAAATTCATGGATGAAAGTGCTAGTAATCTTGATATTCACATAAATAAATTATTAACAATATTTATTCACATTTAGTTACGCGCGCACTAACAGGCAATGTACTATTAGTAGAGCCCAAACAGAAATTTCTAAGGTCATTTACGGTCCTCCAGAAGGATGGCAAGTTGGGCTAGTTGGTTCATTGTGACCATATCGAACAAGCAGCGCAAACGGGACGGGACAAAGGAAGAATGAATGATGTCACAGCGCTCAACTGTCAACTGAATTTTATTAGGAAAAAACACCCATATACATACTCCACCCTGAAGAGCCACGTGGTTTAATATCTTCTCATCCGCGATTACACCACAAGTAAAGCATTGTCAGACTGCACGTGCCAAACACCTGACAATGCTCACCGCGACCGGGCAATAAGACAAGTTTACACTGTCAGCTTGGCCAACGCGGTTAGAACACTCACAAAATGCATGTGCCAAAGACCACACTAATGCGCACCGCGACTATTCACGAGCACAAATTCCCTATCAGCTAACGACACTAAAGGAAGGCTGGCGCACTTGTCTCCATTTTTTCTAACGCAAGGCGCTTCTATAATTTCCCCGAACACGTTGATGCTGGTGTTTAGCCATAAGCACAGTTCCTTGAAAAAGAGCGGCACACCCACACTTCGCAGAATGCTGAGCAACATGGGAATACCTGCCTCCTTGCAATGTACGCTGGTGCTCTAAAAGTGTCAGATTTAGGCAGCAGCCCGTAAGCCCGATGTACACTATCAAATACACTGCTGCCACGCCGCAATCAACGAATGGCGACACGTGTTTGACCTCGCGCCGTGTATGCTTGGCGGCTTCTGATAGCTTCTTGTCAACGGGGTTGCACACTCGACTTAATTTGCACGGCGCAGAAACCAGTACGTTTACTCCATACCTTCCCACTACATTTTTAATCCATGGGACCATCTGTGTGCATAGGGAGTGACAGGGCAATTCTTCTTTTTTATTCCAGCTGACTGTTTTCTCGCGTCAGAGACCCACATTTCACCCATTTTTGAACTTTTCCTACCGCGAGACGCATAACTTTCTATCATAACCGGCCTTGCTCAACCTTTCAATTTGCGCACTAAAACTATTATGATACTTATGCGCACAGGATTTTTGCGAAAACGTTGCGGAGGTAGGAGACAGCTATGATGCCTTCACAATTTTTGGGTGCCTGGAATTAAAGTTCAGTACAGGCTTTTGGGACCTAGGGCTATACTCCCAGCATACAAGATTAGCCCCAAGAACCAGATTAAGATCCAGGAACAGAATTTGGTTTTCTTTTGGAAGTTCGAAAGTGAACTTAAGCCCTTGGCCGCACTCCTTGAAAAGTTTTAGGACATCAGGCATAGTACTAACAACGTGACAGAGTTGCGCAACAATAAGAAAATCATCGACGTAACTAAACACCTTTGTGCACATGTCGTGTAGGTTCTGTTCAAGAGCCCTGTCTACTTTGCATAGAAAAATGTCTCTCAGGATTGGTGCTACCTTGGAATCTATGCAGATTCCGCCTTTCTTCGTGTACAATTCATTGCGCCACTCGCCAAAGTGGAATTAAGGTAGAAGGTCAGAATCTCCTGTAGCATGGAGGCATCGGTTCTGAGTGACATTTTTCTATCCAAAGTACACAGGGCTCTTGAAGTAACTTACACAGTATGTGCATATGTGCACTAGGGTGTTTAGGTATTGATTGATGGACTGTATAATTGATTGATTGATTGATTGATTGATTGATTGATTGATTGATTGATTGATTGATTTATTGATTGATTGATTGATTGATTGATTGATTGATTGATTGATTGATTGATTGATTGATTGATTGATTGATTGATTGAAGGGTTTAACGCGCTCACGAAACGCAGGCGACCAGGCGCGCCGTAGTGGAGTGCTCCGGATTAAGCATTTTTGGAAAGCCATTAATCCTAACCCGCAGCGCTCCTTAGCATTGCTTCACGAAAAGGGTACCCCTATTCCTGAACATACCGCCCCCCATGTACTAAATTCCGTCTTCTGCTCTGTCTTTACTTCTGACTCAAATGATACGCTTCCAGACTGCCCTCCTTTTGATAACCCAGTTATGCCGGACATTGCTTTTGATCCTAACGGTATCATAAAATTAATAGATGCGTTGAAGCTTACTTCATCCGCTGGTACCGATGGTATCAATTCTAAAATTCTAAAAAACACCAAGTTGTTAACCACATATTTCAGCAATCACTTTCATGCGGTGTGGTGCCGGAAGACTGGAAGCTCGGCAAGATCATTCCTGTCCCAAAGAAAGGTCCAGCATCTTCTCCGAATAATTATCGTCCCATTTCCATCACTAGTGTATGCTCTAAATTAATGGAACATGTCATATATTCACATGTCATAAAATTTCTCAATTCCATTAAGTTCTTTCACCCCAGCCAGCATGGATTTCAAAAAGGTTTATCTTGTGACACTAAACTTGCTCTCTTCATTAACGACCTAAGTTCCAGCATCGACGTTAACATACCCGTAGATGCCATTTTCCTTGATTTTGAGAAGGCTTTTGACAAAGTATCCCATCAAAGGTTATTTCTCAAGCTCTCGCGCCTTAACCTCAATAACCTGGTATTTAATTGGATATGCGAGTTCTTAACTAACCGCCAACAGTTCGTTTATGCTAATAACCATTGTTCCTCTCTTTCCACTGTGTCTTCAGGCGTACCTCAAGGTACTGTTCTTGGCCCTCTACTTTTCCTAATCTACATTAATGACCTGCCTAATAACATATCTTCTAACATCCGCCTTTTCGCCGACGACTGTGTAATTTACCGTCCTATCCGCAGTTTTAACGACTCCGCCAACTTACAATCAGATCTTTCTCTTGTTCAGTCATGGTGCGAAAAGTGGCTAATGTCTCTTAATATTCAGAAAACATGTGTCCTGTCCATTCACCGTCGCCCGGCTTACTCACCCGCTAAATACTCTATATTTAATTCTGAAATTACACCAGTTAGTTCATGTAAATACCTTGGCATTACCATAACTTCAAATCTCACCTGGTCATCCCATGTCATGAATATTATCAATGACGCTAACCGTGTACTTGGCTATCTTCGAAGAAACTTGCGACTCGCTCCGCCTTCCGTTAAACTTCTCAATTATCTAACACTTGTCCGCCCAAAACTGGAATACGCATGTGCCGTTTGGGATCCCCATCAAATCACTCTTACTAACACACTTGAATCGATGCAGAACAGTGCAGCCAGATTTATTTACTCAGATTACTCCTATATAACCAGCGTAACCGAACTCAAATCTCGAGCTAATCTTGCTGACCTAGTGTCGCGGCGCAAATTTCACAGACTATGCCTTTTTCATCGCTTTTATCATTCCATACACCTAAACCAGGCTTTCATTCCTGCTCATCGCCTTTCATGTCGACTAAGCCATTCGAAAGCAGTTTATCCTGCTCGTGCGCATACTGCCGCACACCATTCTTCATTTTTTCTTCAAACATCTAGGGACTGGAATGATCTGCCTTCTGACGCCGTGCACCACTCCTGCCTCACTCATTTCAAAGAAGCCATCGCACAAATCATCCTTCAGTGACTTGTTTACCCCCTCATGTAACGCCCTTAACGGGGCCTTTGAGGTATAATAAATAAATAAATAAATAAATAAATAAATAATTTTGTCCACCCGGGAATCTTTAACGCACGCCGAAATCTCGTACACACGGGCGTTCTTGCTTTTCGCCTCCATCATAAAAGCGGCCGCCGCGGCCGGGTATCGAACACTCGACCTCGTGCTCAGCAGCACAAGTGTTTATGTATGTCGATGATTTCCTTATTGTTACACAACCGTGTCACCTTGTTAGTAGGGTGCCTGATGTCCTGAAAGTTTTCAACGAGTGCGGCCAATGGCTTAAGTTAACGTTTAAACTTCAAAAAAAAAAAAAGCCAAATCAAGTTTCTGGATCTTAAGCTGGTTCTTGAGGCTAATCATCTATGCTGGGAGGATAGCCCTAGATCACAAAAGCCTACTGAACTTTAATTTATGGTATTGTAAAACTGTGACGGCACCAATAGCTGCCTCCTATTTATTGATTGATTGTAGGGTTTAACGCACCGACGCAACGCAGGCAATGAGGCGCGCCGTAGTAGAGGGCTCCGGATTAATTTTGACCATCTGGCAGCTGTCTCCTACCTCCGCAACGTTTTCGCAAAAATCCTGTGCGCATAAGTATCATAATAGTTTTAGTGCGCAAATTGAAAGGTTGAGCAAGGCCGGTTATGATAGAAAGTTATGCGTCTCGCGGTAGGAAAAGTTCAAAAATGGGTGAAATGTGGGTCTCTGACGCGAGAAAACAGTCAGCTGGAATAAAAAAGAAGAATTGCCCTGTCACTCCCTATGCACACAGATGGTCCCATGGATTAAAAATGTAGTGGGAAGGTACGGAGTAAACGTACTGGTTTCTGCGCCGTGCAAATTAAGTCGAGTCTGCAACCCCGTTGACAAGAAGCTATCAGAAGCCGCCAAGCATACACGGCGCGAGGTCAAACACGTGTCGCCATTCGTTGATTGCGGCGTGGCAGCAGTGTATTTGATAGTGTACATCGGGCTTACGGGCTGCTGCCTAAATCTGACACTTTTAGAGCACCAGCGTACATTGCAAGGAGGCAGGTATTCCCATGTTGCTCAGCATTCTGCGAAGTGTGGGTGTGCCGCTCTTTTTCAAGGAACTGTGCT
Source organism: Haemaphysalis longicornis (assembly GCF_048455015.1). NCBI lineage: Eukaryota > Metazoa > Arthropoda > Arachnida > Ixodida > Ixodidae > Haemaphysalis > Haemaphysalis longicornis. The sequence goes on from NW_027526306.1 coordinate 400,557, forward strand.
TATGGCTAAACACCAGCATCAACGTGTTCGGGGAAATTATAGAAGCGCCTTGCGTTAGAAAAAATGGAGACAAGTGCGCCAGCCTTCCTTTAGTGTCGTTAGCTGATAGGGAATTTGTGCTCGTGAATAGTCGCGGTGCGCATTAGTGTGGTCTTTGGCACATGCATTTTGTGAGTGTTCTAACCGCGTTGGCCAAGCTGACAGTGTAAACTTGTCTTATTGCCCGGTCGCGGTGAGCATTGTCAGGTGTTTGGCACGTGCAGTATGACAATGCTTTACTTGTGGTGTAATCGCGGATGAGAAGATATTAAACCACGTGGCTCTTCAGAGTGGAGTATGTATATGGGTGTTTTTTCCTAATAAAATTCAGTTGAGAGTTGAGCGCTGTGACATCATTCATTCTTCCTTTGTCCCGTCCCGTTTGCGCTGCTTGTTCGATATGGCCATTTAGGGTTGCTTGGAGGAGTGGGGGAAGGGGGGGGGCGCGCGCGAGGCGCTCCCACGGCACCTCCTTTAGACCTGCGGCTGGTTGCAGCACACGAAAAGAAATCCCACAGCAGCCGCGGAAATGCTACCTATGAATTCGATTGTTTCGCCAGCTGGGATAATTAGTTAGAAATCAACTTATCGAGAATTTCAGCAAAACTTTCCTTCAAAGCTTGAGCTTTTGATAACGCTCAGTCAATTGTTATTGCTCTGATCAGTGGAATGCATTTTTTATGGACGTCGGCGTCACTAAGAATGCGTCTCTGTTCCGCCTGACTACCGCCCTCGTTCCCTCCACTACCTTGCGGAACCTTACAACAGAATATGCGGTTGTAAATTGAAAGGGTGATTGGACGCGTGAAGCACCAGATGGAGCTCTTTTGGCAAGGCTCTCTTTAATTTGTGCATAGCACTAGTCCCCCTCCGGAACCAATAGCTGCAGCATAGTAGCGAGTTAGAACAGTGACTGATGTGCATCTCCGAAAAAAAGCAGCCCTGAAAGATACGAAACAGCAGAACAATCGCATAGTATGAGCGCTGGTCAAATGGGATAGTGCGTCACCGGCCTGTCTTTATGCAAGTGTCTTGTAGTTCGTAGTTGTTTTATTTCTCCAATACGAAATACGTAGAGCCTGCAAGGTTGAGTGATATAGTTTCTTTCAAAGGAGAAAGTGTGTGCCATATGCGAATACTTTTCTATGCTCTATATATTATCATTACATGGATGTGTTAAAAAGTGCGAAGCTGCCCACTCTGCGCGTGCTGAATAAATGGCTGCGCTTCTACTCCTTTAGGTTGCCAAAGTCGAAAATCTTCTGCCGCTCCTGCCCCGCTACTGCCTGTTCGCTCTCTCCTGCCAATTTTTCATGCTGTTTCCCTCCTGCCTCAGTCTCCCGTCATAAGCACAAGGGCGGTTTGCTGAATTGAATACAAATTTCGTGGCGGTGCATCTGTGGGGACCTTTTTGTAATGGTTTCAGCCCACAAGCCCAGGACTCCAGCGCAAGCCCTTTATAGATTTTGTGTGTTTAGATATTGATTTAACGGGTTGTTTTTTGTTTGATTACGCGCGAATTACGCCCACGTCTACTTATAATAAAAGAACACTGCATGTATCAGTTATTTATAGTCATTTTTTTCCGAATATCTGTACTGTTGGCTTTTTTCTGAACAGTTAATAAATGTAAATCATTGTTCCAGCTGTAGTAGTTTGCACATTGTTTTGCCTATATATTCGTCTCATTGAAGAGGTCTCTTATAAAACTTTTTAGCCGGACAGATGACTCGAGGGACAGCCAGACATACATGCAAAACTATTTGCGTTGAAGTAGCCCAAGACTATCCCCTACAAAACTAACTATTGTACCAAACACCACCGTGCCCGCTGCACTCTTCGTGATGAGACGTTGGGATATGTTAAACGTTCTACAAAGGGAAGGATGTCTAGAGCAAAATCTATCTTCTGCCGTTTTCCTTATGCGGTGTCCGAAAGCCCAAACAAATATGAGAAATTATTCATCGGGGAACCGCGTGCTGTGTTTTATTCTATTTTCCTTTCTCCAGGGGCCGAATTCTCTAAAAAACGGGCGTCGCTTTGAAACGACGGGGTAGCGCCATGCAAATGCATGTGTTCTGGGGTTGGGGCCGTCGCTTTGGGGTTCCCGGCAGGGGCGTGAGCAGCAGAAAAGCGCTGTGCCAAGGGCGCGAAGCGACAAGTGAAACGACGGGGGGGGCAGTGGGTGTCGCTTCGCGCCCTTGCCACAGCGCTTTTCTGCGGCTCACGCCCCTGCCGGGAACCCCAAAGCGACGGCCCCAACCCCAGAACACATGCATTTGCATGGCGCTGCCTTGTCGTTTCAAAGCGACGCCCCGTCGTTTTAGAAAATTCGGCCCCTGGTAACATACTTCTTAAAAAAATAGTGGAGGATTTGATCCCCGTAGCTACACTTTTGTTAAAAGATACACCGTGTATTGTGGGATGGCACGGCAAATTAAATCACCTTCAGGAAACTAAACGTGCGTCGAAATCTCGGCACATTGAAGTTTTAGTTTTTCCAACACGTCGAAAAAACTGCATCGGGGTGTGGCTATCGAACCCGCATAACAGCCAACGTCTTTTGTGCGGGTTCGATAACCCAGCCGATAAGCAGCCAATGGCTCTGGCACTGAGCCGCTCTTGAGGGTCCCGCTTGCCAAGTATGAATACTGCCGCGAACCATACATTGGGTTTGTTTATTTGTGTTTTGCTTTTACCGCCCGGCTGCGCCGGTCTGCGTTATCTCTGCGCCAAGGGAAGCGCGTGTTCCATTCTTTCTTTCTGTGCCGCATGTGTTATCTGTTGTGATAGGGAGAGCATTCCGATCTAACGTGAACAGCCCAGAATAATCTTTGGATCTACTATGTTCTCGATGCGAATCGACGTTTCGAGAACCACGCGCGCCGAAAGATAAAAAGCCTGCAGTGCGGACGCCGGGGCATTTGATTCGACGACACTCGCCTGTGCAAGTCACTTTGTTGACCGCTGCTTCGCCGCCTCTGTATTCTTTTGAGTTGTTAGGGGAGCACAAGTTCGCTCCAATAAACGTGTTTCTCATTCAAGACAACTGCATCGTCCTTGTCTTCGTGACATCTGGTGGAGGTGCTGGGTACGCACCCTTCATGCCCACTACAACCTCGAAAAGCCGCCAAGCCAGTCCAACAAGAGCCAGCCCCCGCCTGCAAGATTTACCGCCCGAGTTCGGTTTGATGCCAGAAGGGCCCAAGAAAAGGAACGCTGCAACCAACACCATGGTGCAAGAAACAACGCCGCCAATCGTCCTGCAGCAGCCCCGGGAACCGCCATCGTTCCGGGGAGCCCCTGCTGAAGACCCCGAAGAATGGTTGGAGAAGCTGGAGCGCGTCCGCATCTTCAACAGGTGGGACGACGAAGAAACTTTCCGGCATGTCTTCTTTTACTTAGAAGATGCTGCTCGAACTTGGTTCGAGAACCATGAGAGTTCTTTGACCGACTGGACTCACTTCAAAAGGGAGTTCCTTAAGACATTCACTACCGTTGTGAGAAAAGAGCGAGCTGCACTTATGCTTGAAACTCGGACACAACACCCCAACGAAGGGGTCGTGATCTTCGTTGAGGAGATGAAGCAACTATTTCGCCGCGCGGACCCCGAAATGACGGAAGAAAAGAAGTTACGCTTCTTGATGCGTGGTGTGAAGGAGGAGCTGTTTGCTGGACTTGTCCGCAACCCGCCCAAAACCATCGCTGAATTCGTGACCGAAGCCAGCACAATTGAGAAGGCTCTCGAAATGCGTGCTAAGCAGTATGACCGGAACTTTCTTGGCGCGGCCAGTGCGAACTACGTCGACAACATGCGGATTCCGGCTGATAGCCTACGCGAGACCATCCGCGCAGTAGTGAGAGAGGAGCTGCGGAAACTTTTCCCGACGACGCCGCAACCCCAAGTCCCTTGCCTAACTGACGTGATCCGGGAAGAAGTTCAAAACGCTTTGGGAACTTCTGTGGCATCCGAAGTACACTGCGAGGCCCAAGCTATGACGTACTCCGCGGCTGTTCACCGACCCCGCCCTGCTCCAACACGTCGTCAAGAGGCACGTCGTCAAGAGGCCCCGCCCTACCGCCGCCCACTGTCGCCCGCCCGACCCCCGGTAGCACAAACCCAGACGCCGAGGAAGACTGACGTATGGCGAACACCGGATAATCGTCCTCTGTGCTACCACTGCGGAGAGGCCGACCACATCTACCGTCGCTGCCCATACAAGAGACTCGGACTACGTGGTTTCTCCGTCGACGCACCACGCCCCCGACCCGGCCAGCACCCATCTGAGATTGAAGAATACCTGTCGAACACCAGCCGTGGACCAGCCCGTTTCAACCGTTCGCCGTCGCCCTACCCGTACCAGTCGCCGGCCCGCCGTAGCAGTGCTGACTTCGCACGTGGAAGGTCTCCCAGCCCACGTGGGGGAAACTAAAGGCGGCAACTTCTGGAGGTGAAGTTGCTCTACGGCGAAAAACTGGAAACCCTCCAACGACGCAAGGACGCGCTGAAGACAGTGATTCACGACATGCCCTCATCCCGACGACCCGACCCAGCCCTGACGAGACTCCTGAACACGACGACAGCTACACGGCGCGACGCGTACCCGACCTGACCGAGACGTCCGTTGAGAAGACGACGACAACGACGATGCACAGTGCCCGACCGTCAACACGTACAAGCAGAGATACGACTCCCCGACGAACCCGGAACTCGAGGAAGACTGCATCTGACGTCAAGTTGTCCATCGACGGCTTTGACGTAGTCGCCCTCGTAGACACGGGAGCTGACTATTCGGTAATGAGCGGACCATTTGCGTCTAAACTGAAGAAAGTTATGACCAGATGGGACGGTCCGCATATACGCACAGCAGGAGGCCACCTCGTGACGCCAAGTGGAACGTGCACATCGCGCGTCACCATAGACGGCACGACGTACCCTGCCGCGTTCGTCATCTTGCCTAACTGCTCCCGCGACGTAATTCTCGGAATGGACTTTTTGACGGACAACGGCGCAATAATTGATCTGCAGACCAAGTCGATAACTTTTTCCTCCGATCACTCCGTGACGCCGGAACCGAACCCCTAACACCATGCAGCTGTAAGGATAGCCGATGATCATGTCACCCTGCCACCCCGCGCAAGTTTGATGATCACCGTCTACTGTGAAGGTGCTGCTCCTGACGTTGACGCTATCGTGGAGAGTGACCAAAGGTTGCTTCTCGACCGCGGTGTGTCTGTCGCAAGAGGCATTGCGCGCTTCAAGGAACACCAATCCCACATTTTGGTTACTAATTTCACCGAGGAGTACCAGCATTTAAACAAGGGCGCGGCAATTGCATTCCTCGAAGAAACACAAGAAGCAAGTGACGTGATCGCGGTCGCCGACTTTGAACGCACCCCCGTAGAAACCTTCAAGCTCCCGCAGCCCTTCGACGTGAATCCGGCGCTACCGCAAGAACAACGGAACAAATTATTGGTTTTGCTGCGTCGCTATAGCGAATGTTTTTCGTCGAGCGCAAAACTACGTCAGACCCCTCTAGCGAAGCACCGAATAATAACCGAAGATGGAGCCCTACCTACCCGACAGTCACCGTACCGCGTCTCTTCACACGAGCGGGAAGCCATCCGGACTCAAGTCGACGACATGCTCAGCGACGACATTATACAGCCATCGAAAAGCCCCTGGGCTGCGCCCGTCGTACTCGTAAAGAAAAAAGACGGCACATTAAGGTTTTGTGTTGACTACCGACGACTGAACAAAATCACGAAAAAGGACGTGTACCCCCTCCCCCGAATCGACGACGCCCTCGACACCTCTGCCACGCCAAGTACTTCTCATCGATGGACCTGAAGACCGGCTACTGGCAAATTGAAGTGGACGAGAGAGACCGAGAGAAGACTGCATTTATAACCCCAGACGGCCTATACGAGTTCAAGGTGATGCCGTTTGGGCTGTGCACAGCACCAGCGACGTTTCAAAGAGTCATGGACACTGTGCTAGCTGGCCTTAAGTGGCACACCTGCCTCGTATACCTCGACGACGTAGTGGTATTCGCTCGGACTTTCGACGAACACCTTGCAAGGTTGGAGTCTGTACTCGAGGCCATTCGTACGTCGGGGTTGACGCTGAAGCCTGAAGAGTGCCGTTTCGCATACGAGGAACTCAAGTTCTTGGGCCACGTCGTCAACGCCGCGGGAGTCCTACCTGACCCGGCAAAAACTTCAGCTATCACGAACTTCCCTAGGCCGAAAGACAAGAAGGGCGTGCGCAGATTTCTCGGGCTGTGCGCATACTACCGGCGCTTCGTCGCAAACTTCGCACGAATTGCAGAGCCACTCACGCGCTTGACGAAAGACAGCACCCCTTTCAGCTGGGAAAACGACCAAGAAAAAGCATTCTGCGAGCTGCAAATACGCCTGCAAAGCCCGCCCGTGCTCGCTCATTTCGACGAAAACGCCGAAACGGAAATGCACACGGACGCCAGTGATATAGGCTTGGGTGCCGTCCTTGTCCAAAAGCAAAGCGGCTGCGAAAGGGTAATCGCCTATGCCAGCCGTGGTCTGTCGAAGGAGGAGAAAAACTATTCTGCCTCTGAGAAAGAGTGCCTGGCTATTATATGGGCGATTTCAAAATTTCGCCCATACGTGTATGGAAGGCCATTCAAGGTTGTAACAGACCATCATGCGCTGTGTTGGCTCGCCAATTTGAAGGACCCCTCTGGCCGTCTTGGGCGGTGGAGCTTGCGCCTGCAGGAGTTCGACGTTACAGTCGTTTATAAATCCGGCAGGAAACACTCCGACGCCGACTGCCTGTCCCGCGCCCCCGTCGACCCACCACCACAAGACTCTGATGAAGACAGCGCGTTCTTCGGGATCGTGACGGAGAGCGACCTAGCCGCCCAGCAGCGTGCCGACCCCGACTTACGCGTCATAATCGAGTACCTCGAGGGATGCAACGTTGCCGTTCCTAGGACCTTCAAACGCAGCTTACCAGCATTCAGCCTGAGAAACTCCGTCCTCGTGAAGAAGAATTTCAGCCCCGGAACAAGAGCGAATTACCTTCTCGTCATCCCCGCGGATCTTCGTGACGAAATTTTGGAAGCGTGCCACGACGACCCGTCTTCCGGACATCTCGGCACAGCCCGCACTATTGGAAAAATCAAGGCGAGGTACTACTGGCCCGGCCTTACCTCTGACGTCACCCACTACGTCCGGAGCTGCCGTGACTGCCAGCGACGAAAAACGCCGCCGACAAGACCCGCCGGACTTCTACAACCGATCGCCGTCCCATCGAGACCATTTCAACAGATTGGAATGGACCTTTTAGGCCCGTTCCCTACGTCACGATCACAGAACAAGTGGATTGTCGTAGCGACAGACTACATGACGCGCTACGCAGAGACCGCCGCTCTTCCGAGGGGGACTGCACAAGAAGTGGCAAAGTTTTTTATAAGCCAAGTTGTGCTGCGACATGGAGCCCCGGAAGTCCTAATCACAGACCGCGGAACTGCATTTACTGACGAGCTGATGCAAGGAGTATTACGCTACAGCAACACGGATCACCGAAGAACGACGGCGTACCACCCCCAAACGAACGGACTAACAGAACGTCTGAACAAGACAATCGCAGATATGCTGTCAATGTACGTTGACGTTGAACATAAGACTTGGGACGAAGTGCTCCCGTATGTCACGTTTGCGTACAACACGGCTATCCAGGAGACGACGCAGCTGACGCCGTTCGAGCTTGTCTACGGTAGAAGGCCGACTACGATGCTCGACGCCATGCTTCCGCACGTAGAAGACGACGACCTCAACGCCGACGTCCACGGATATCTTCAACGTGCGGAGGAGGCCCGCCAGCTCGCTCTAGTTCGTATAACGGACCAGCAGCTGGTGGATGCGAGCCGCTACAACCTCCGACGCCGAGACGCCGAGTACCAACCAGGGGATCGTGTGTGGGTTTGGACTCCCATCCGACGACGCGGACTCAGTGAGAAGCTCCTGCGACGCTATTTCGGACCCTATAAGATTCTACGACGTGTTGGCGAACTTACCTACGAAGTGATCCCTGATGGTGACTCCGGCACATCACGACAACGCAGGCGGCCTGATGTCGTCCACGTGGTTCGCCTAAAACCTTTCTACGGACGATGACGAACTTTTATTTTCATTTGTTCGGACTGTCGCTTATGTTAGCATCGGGTCGATGCACTCTTAGAGGGGGGGTAATGCCGCGAACCATACATTGGGTTTGTTTATTTGTGTTTTGCTTTTACCGCCCGGCTGCGCCGGTCTGCGTTATCTCTGCGCCAAGGGAAGCGCGTGTTCCATTCTTTCTTTCTGTGCCGCATGTGTTATCTGTTGTGATAGGGAGAGCATTCCGATCTAACGTGAACAGCCCAGAATAATCTTTGGATCTACAATGTTCTCGATGCGAATCGACGTTTCGAGAACCACGCGCGCCGAAAGATAAAAAGCCTGCAGTGCGGACGCCGGGGCATTCGATTCGACGACACTCGCCTGTGCAAGTCACTTTGTTGACCGCTGCTTCGCCGCCTCTGTATTCTTTTGAGTTGTTAGGGGAGTACAAGTTCGCTCCAATAAACGTGTTTCTCAATCAAGACAACTGCATCGTCCTTGTCTTCGTGACAATACTTTCCAGGTGTGCGACATTTTTCAAGGAAATTAATAAATGCAACGAGCATGCACTTCTCGGTTGTTGGCCTTCGCCGTTGTGCAGTGCAGCAATCCTGTTGTACGATTGTCCCTAGAGAGTCGCAGGAGGGAAGCACAAGGTTGATGTTTCATACGCATGGCCTGTCTGCTGCCCAGAGTGTGACACTTCGTTTGCTGAGCCTTGGACTCGGCTCGCACTAACACCAGCAGCATACCCTTGCAATATTATTTCCTGTAATGACCAAGAAAATGTTAGTAGTGTTGTGGCTCATATGAAAAGGAATGTGCGTAAGAAATTACGAAGTTGATAGCACGTCCAAGAGAAAGTCATCTAATGGCGTTGACCAAGCATTATCAAAAGCGTATGGTCGAACCGTTTTTTCGTAAACTGGTAGCCGTTATTGTTTTTTTCGTGTAAGTTACCCTTCGTGTTCACCGGGACAAAAAGAATAGCGGTTCGGCTACGGGTTCAGTTCAGCAAAAATGCCGGCTTTGTTACTGTTTTCGGTTTGGTTTGGTTTCGGTTCGACACCCTGGTTACCCGATTAAGTATAATAAAGGCAGCTCAATAAAGAATTCGTCATCTGCAGCTGTCTTCGCATCTATGCTATGCAAAACAGTAAATCACTCATTATAGATTAGCTGTCACCACACAAGAGCTGACCGTAATAAAATATTTTCATACTCAGTCGTGTTTATGCCCGCGATTTTTGCAAGCTCAACCTGTTTTCAACTACGCGAAACATGTTGAAGATATATGTTTCTGTGTTTACAAACAAACCTATCGTGTTACTGGATTTCCTTATCTCAAGAGCTAGAATGATAAATGATCTACCTCGAGAAGTTATCATGAATGGAGGTAGTTGCTGGGTTGTTGTTGTTGGAAACGTTTATTAAGAAAAGGGGGAGGGGGCGTTGGGTTAAAAAGTGGAGCACTGGGTGGCCATCCTATTCCGGTAGCCCGCGGGCTGTGGCTGCAGTCTTCGCCCGGAGAATCGGGGCTTCCTGTTCGACCTGGCTGCTGCGCAGCACGCGTTCCCAATGCACAGGAGAGGTGGAGAGAGGGGTGAGGAGGGGGGATTGGACGGACATGTCTAAACTAGGTGGCTGGTAGTGTTAGGAGAGTTGGAGGGTGGGCATTTGAATGGATAAAGTATGGGGACATCTGTGTCGTGAAGAGGAATTTTATCCGTATCGGGTATAGTACGTGCTAACGGGTTTGAACTGATGTTTCTCTGCTGGACTGAGTCTTCGCCATTGTTTAGGCAGCAGTTTAATCAGTATTGAAGCAGCGGACGTTCACAGGCGGATTACCACTGACGTTGAAAACAAATGAGTTTTTTTCGAAATGAATCAAATCACCCCGAACCGAATTTCAGAAACAATAAAACATTTTATTAACGGGCCTCAATGCAGAAGCTGCCACAGCTAACAACCCCGGCTGACATGTAGAACATATCATGTAATAGTTAGGAAAATGTCGCATTTAGGCCAGGTCACAAAGTTTTGCTTGTTTCTGCAATTCTGTTCTAGTGGATTTGACACGTTTGGAAAGAAAGCTCATCAAATAAAACTCTGCATACACACTCTGGGTAAATTTTTTTTACTCCTAACAGTCCTCGTTGTTTTCAAAGTCATTTCATTCCCATTCTTACTGTAATTTACAACCAGTCATACACTACTCTATCGCCAGCCAGTTATTTCTTTGCTTCCAGTTCAGAACAAAGCCGCAATAACCTGATATTTCTAAGTTCTGATTAAAGGCAAAACCAAATAATTTTTTAGAGGAAGGCAAAATTTCGTGACAACATTGCTTCGGCACTTTTTTAGCTAAAATAATATCAACCCATTGAGTTACAACAAGAGGTCATGTCTTTTCTTTACAGAAAACTACCGTGGGGACAAAGGCGAAGTCCCTGTGAGCTATCCGAACGATACTACAAAGGCCTCAAGCCTCTTCTTAGAAGCGGGCCGGGAGCTTGGCTATACAAATGGAGATTACAATGCCAAAAACGCAACAGGTAAGACTAATTAGACGATTTAGGTACTTCTGTTTAAATCTTCTGTGGTGAGCTTTCAGTTCGTGAAAAGTTGAAGCTGACATATACCTTAGCTATGTTTACGTACTTGAGATGTGATTATTTTTTAAAATAACGTTTTATTGTCTAGAGGGTAAGGGGAGCACAAGAAGCGGAACAAAAGGGAGAAGAGACAAAATTTTGCGGTTACTAACAACCAAATGATTTTATTGCATCGTGGTTCCAACTTTATACATGCTGGTACAACGCCAATGCAACACGGAAAGAACAAGAAGGGGGTCGCAGGAGGAGGAACAAGGAAGAAACACACCAAATACACGTCTAGAAACACACAGCAATGGTGACGGGACATTCGTGTCAAGTTTTCGGATAACAAATCTCTTTCTCGAAGAGCAAAACACTCTGAGTACTTACAATCTTCCCCGCACTGTACGGTGCAAAACGACTTTGGCCCTGATGTCGGCCCAAGACCTGCATATCTAAAAACAATGGCTTGCCGCCACGGCATTTGCAATGCGCAGCAAGGTCACCGCCAACAGATCCATTGAGTGCATTGGCGTGTTCGCGCAAACGGTCGTTGATGCAAAGGCCTGTCTGGCCCATGTAGCATTTTTTTGCAATTCGGCGGGATAATGTAAACAAATTGAGATTTTGCACTTAAAAAATGGGCTAGCATGCTTCTTTTCGCAGGGCTTGTCTGTGCTTAGCTTGGAATTAACTTTCTTGCACAATCATGAAAGTTTGTTTGGCACCGTGAAGACGACACGAAAGACGGCTTTTCCAACTGCTGTATTAATATTGTGGGAAACCGTATGTACATAAGGAATCACAGGCGCGCTTTTATTGGTCACTTCATGGGGTTCCCGACTGACTTTGTTGACAGTTCTGATCTCACAGAGAAGTGATTCTGCCACAGCTGGGAAGCCCTCATCAGCCAAACTTTCAAAACTTTCCTCCACTGAATGCTCACATGGCCGTCTAATGGCCGCCCCCAGGCGAGCTTTTGCTATGCGTCTCTTCACTAGTTTCGAATGGAATGGCGATGGGGGGGGGGAGTTGCTTTTGAGAGCGATGCGAATATGTCCAACACTCATGAGTGTTACTAAATGTTAGTTTCAGATCTAACAATCTTATTTTACAAATTAAGGGGTTTTGCGACGTGAGCTATAAGGGCTTCAATCAACCTGGAAGACATCCCAGATTTCTTCCATGTTCTTTTAAGTGCAGAGCATTTTAGGCGCTGGCCTTTTCTTCGTAGCTCGCTCGCAGGACCCAAGTAGAGTAACAGGGCGTTCTGTTGTAGCGCTGTCGTCACGGCGTCCCCTAGAGGCTTCGAAAGCCAAGCGGTTTATATAGTCCTAAGTGTTCAAAACTCGTGAACTTCTGGCGCTTGTCCTGCATCTCCTCGTACTTTAGCGCAAAGAAAACAATAGGTACATTTGAGATAAAACGTACGTAATCAACCGGGAGCGCAGAGCCCACGTTCATTTATTTAGGAATGCTCGTTGGGTTGGTTTATACGATAGTAAGCGAGAAAAGCGGCCGCGCAAGAAAAAAAAACATTGCCCGTTCGAAATGTCCCAGAAAGGCTCCAGCCGCGCAAGCAAAAAATGGCGCATTCGAAATGACACACAAATGCTCCAGCCGCAGAACAAAAAATGACGTGTTCGAAATGACGCAAAACAGCTCCAGAATACGAAATTCAAGCAAGCACAAAAAGAGCTTAACTCCCGCTCGCGCAGTTTCAGGCAGGGGCGCCCGAGCACTGCAAAGCTGGAAATTTGAATTGCATGGGGTGATAGCAGTCATCGGCACGTTACCGAAAAAAAGTAACAGGGTTACAGTTAAAGTTACCCAACCCAAAAAGTAACTCTTTTACAGTTACAGTTACGACGTTTACAAAAGTAACTAATTACAGTTACAGTTACTGTAAAAAAGTAACGTCGTTACTTTTCCGTTACTGTATGAAACTAATTACAAGATAACAAGATTTAGCTTATTAAATAGAAGTGTACGAAGGCATGAGGGCCCAGGAAGCAGTTTCACTTGCTTTGTGTCGACAGAAATGGCTGCCAAACGTTTAGAAAATGTACGAACACAGAGGCCGAACTTATACTATAGTATATCGAGCTTCAGTACAAAACAGACGAAACAATCAATGTCAATTAAATTTGTTTTCACCGACAGTGTTTGATCGCCTGCATAGTGAGGGAGAAAAAGGGAATGGGGGTGATGGATCGCCGGAAGGCCCTTCGGAGGGAAATGGAAACGGATGTGGGAGTACTTCGGTTGTCGAGGTGTTTTTGAAAGATGCTAAAGAAAGCGCTGCGTTATCATTTTATTTCGTACTTGTCGTCGGAGACGGAGACCAATTTGAGCGAAGTTTCTCCGTAGGCCCTCGGAGTCGTTCTCCCGCCCCAACCCCCAGCCACCACCACCCCCGGAATGAGCCAAGGTTATTTCGAAAGGGAATAGAAACTGAACTGTACGCTTTACTGGTTTTTTTCCCTGCGCCCCCTGTCCTCACAAAGGCGATTTTTGCCGCCTCGACCGGGAAACACGGTTCTCCCCATCCCAGCCTTTCACAGCAGCCACGTCCCCGATCCCAGAGCCTGTTCCCTACGTTTGCTTTGAGGCGTAGGCTGAATGAAGCTCGCCCAAGTATTCTTTGCATCCAACATTCAGAAACAGATGTAGCTACAGTATTCGTTTCTGCCTCAGCTCTGGAAACAAAGTCGCTAGGCTTTCCAGGAATATTTCCTCGTGGAGCGGCAGTGTGGTCAGGTGTCTGTCGGCCAAGATGCTGGGTGGTGTGTTGGGGTCGTAGTATGTGTGAAGGGGAGTGGAATTCATTACTTCCGCGATCTCGTTCGGCCGCTGTTGACAGCTCGACGAAGCCTCTAGACCAGAGAATCCAAACACGTTGTCCCAAACACGGCCAGGGGTCTCAAAAGCGCACAATGGGCGCAAACAACTGCGACTTGTGAATCGAACACTGTATGCAGTGCGCACAGGGCTGGACGAGCGCGGGGACGCCGAAAGACTCCCCGCGACGTTTTATGACCCCACAAACGGGGCTGCACGCCGCTAAGGAGAACGCGACGCAATGACCGCAGTTTTCCTGGCTTCCGCGAAAGTGCGAATGATTCAGTACGTTATGAGGCGTTTGTGGATGTTTTTTTTTGTCCTGTTCGCCTTTGTGTCAAAAACGTTTACTGCGCTCCAGATGTGCGAAAATGGTGCAGCATCGTGCTCTGAGTTCTGGTGTCAACATGCGTCCACGTGCGCTTAGGCGCGTGTTGCAGCGTTAATTATGGTCTGGGTAAGAGCGACATCGCCCTGCTGAGGGAAATACAGCAGCTAGTACTTAAAAATTTCGAGCCCTTACCTGACCGCGTGGGTCACCACGCACACGTGCACGCTAAACATTTCTTGTCCAGCTGTTTTTCACCCATGCGAAGGGAGTGATCTGGCATACATGATGTAGGTGAAGGCTTCGCTGAAGAATGTCTGAAAATGTGTAAATCGTGAACTGTGCATCGGTCTTTAACGAGTGTTGCTGTTGGATAATTTTTTATAGAAATGAAGTAACTGTAACGGTATTTCTTATTACAGTTACTCCATAAAAAAGTAACAGTGTTACAGTTACAAGTTCCTCGAACTTAAAAGTAACTAGTTACAGTTACAAGTTTCTGAAAAAAGTAACTAGTTACCGGTAACCCGTTACCAGTAACTAGTTACCGCCCAAGACTGGTTTCATCCGGTGGATAAAAAACGAGAAAATCGTCAACGTATTTAAAAACTTTCTCACATCTCGTTTCAGCAAGTTGCGCCAGAAGGCTTCTGTCAAATCTAGCTAACAATAAGTCGCTTAATACTGGCGCTACGCATGATCCAATACACATTGTCACGAAACCAAAGACGACGCAGTTGTCTTGAAGAAGAAGCATGTGTTTTGGAGCGAACTTGTGCTCAACTAACAACTCAAAGAATACACAGATGGCGAAGCAGCAGTCAACAAAGTGATTACCGCAGGCGAGCATCGGCGAATCGAATGCCGCAGCGTCGGCTCTGGGGGCATTTATTAGGTGCGGCGTACCTTAGGACCGCGCAATGTCAGTCCACGTCCGTGCGCATAGCATTTAAAACCACAAAAAATCACACAGGTACCAGCGGGGTTCGAGGCTGTGTCTGCTAAACCAGACGGTTAGCGTCAGTAGTCTTACCCGTTGGGCTACGACCGTGTGTTAGTACCCGAAGATGAAACGGCTTACTCCCTCGCCTGAAACGGTGCGGAGTACCTTAGGACCTCCCAATGTCAGTCCGCGACCTTTCGTGCGAACACCACCATCAAGCGAAAATTAAGCGAAATTCGGTTTGAGCCGTGAGTTGCAGTTTCATTTAGGGAATAATCAAGGTGCAACTGCTCAAATCGAATGACGGTCGAGGAAAAATCGGATGTCACTCGGGGCGCAACTTCGATGTGATTTCGAGTCCCCGTACTCCGCACCGTAGCCATTATCTACGGAATGGAGATGCTGCCATTTCTTTGAGCACCGGTGCTTCCACAACTGTCGAATTACATCGAGAACATTGAAGATAAAAGTCTATTCCGCGCTAGTGGCGTTACGGTGAAACATTCTTCCCATAAAATTAGGTAATCCACGCGGCACAAGAAAGAAACAAAGAATAAAACATGCGCTTTACTCGGGACACAGATAACAAAGCCCGACACAGCCGGGAGGTAAAAGCAAAGACATAAACAAATCCAGTGCATGGTTCGCGGCATTACCTCCCCCTCCCCCTCTAAGAGTGCATCGACCCGATGCTAAAACGAAACAACAGCCCGAACAAACAAAAAAGTCCGTCATTTGCGGAGTCAGGTTTTAGGCGGATCACATGGACGACTTCGGGCGCGTGCGTAGTCGTGATGTTCCGGAATCACCACCTGGGATCACCTCGTAGGTAAGTTGGCCAACACGTTGTAGAATCCCGTAGGTTCAGAAATACCGTCGTGGAAGCTTCTCAGTGAGTCCACGGCGTCGGACGGGAGTACAAACCTACGCATGATCCCCTGTACGGTACTCGGCATCGCCGCGTCGGAGGTTGTAGCGTCCGGCATCCAACAGCTGCTAGCCCGTTGTGCGAAGTCGGGCGAGCTGGTGGGCCTCCTCTGCACGCTGTAGGTATGCTTGGGCGTCGGCGTCGAGGTCGTAGTCTTCTGCGTGCGTAAACGTGCCGTCAGGCATCGTAGTCTTCCGTCTTCGGTAGACAAGCTCGAACGGTGTCATCTAAGTTTCCTGGATAGGCGTGCTGTACGCCAACGTGATGTACGGAAGGACTTCATCCCAAGTCCTATTCTCAACGTCGATGTACAAATACAGCATATCCGCGATCGCCTTGTTCAGACGTTCTGTTTGTCCCTTTGTTTTAAGGTGGTACGCCGTTGTTCTAGGGTGATCCGTGTTGCTGTAGCGTAATATTTCTTGCGTACGCTCCGCAGTGAAGGCCGTTCCGCGGTCCGTGATTGGGACTTTAGGAGCTCCATGTCGCAGCACAAACTGATTTATGAAGAACTTCGAAACTTCTAGTGCAGTCGCCCTCGGAAGAATGGTGTTTCCTGCATAGCGCATCATGTAGTCTGTCGCCACGACAACACACTTGTTCTTAGATCGTGACGTAGGGAACGAGCCCAGAAGGTCCATTCCAATCTGTTGGAAGGGCCTTGATGGGACGGTGACGGGCAGCAGAAGTCTGTCGGGTCTCGTCGGCGGCGTTTTAAAGCAAAGCTTTCTACCTCTACCTGCCAACAGTTCTTTCGTGGCGTGCGGGACAAGAAACTTCCAACGCGGCTGGGTATGGGGAAAGCGCTTTTCACTAAAATTTGTGGTCTACTTTAGCGACGGTTGTTTTCGACCTGTTTTGGCGAAGCATGGCGCCCATTGCGTGCTTTCTTCGCTCGGCTTGATTAACTTGTTGGACTGCACCTCCTGGGTAACCCAGACCCGACGGGCTTAAGTGGTCGTAAAGCTAGGACACGTTAACTATTGGTTTGAAGGGCGGGAAAACAAAATGTAGAGACCACATAGACATCTGGCCGCTAGAGAAACGCCTTCTTTCGCGCACTGCTTGCCAGGAATGGAACTCCGTTTTCTGAATTTGTGAATACCAATTCAGTTTTGTTTGAAGAGGTATTGCAAAATGCGAAAGCAACAGCTGGATCGGATAAATAGCGATTCGAAAGGTTCCCTCACCTTTCTCGATATTCTCAAGCTCGACTAACTAGTTTAAATCTGTACAAATAAGAAACAATGCTCACATGCGAACAGTGTTGTACGGCATGGCGTTACAAGGAACGGCGTTCCTGGAACTAGTTCCTTTTTGGAGGAACGGAGGAACGCCACCGTTCCATTAAGGGTCGGTGGAACTGTAACGGTAACTCGTTACGTTTTTGAAGGAACGGCAGGAACGGCGTTCCTGCCGTTACATCGCTAAGATTTGGCTTTTTTGATGTCAAGGCTCGAGTGCAAAAATCCACAAAGCGGTACTGCGTTTCTCTTCCAATAAGATGGTCAGTTTGCCGCCATTCAGCCGGACGTGCTTCCTCGAAAGTGAAATGCAGAAGAATAACCACGCAGCAGGCCACAGCGTGTGCTTGCTTTCATGCTGGTTGCTTACGCAGGGTTCGACGGGTGAATAGCGTAGCCGGGAGAATGCTTGTCATCCTTCATCGTTTGTCTAGGGAGGACAGAATGCGCGTCTGGCCGATAGAATTGTTCCCTGGCGGGGAAAGAATAGAGAGTTTTAGCAGTCCGTCCGTTCGGTCGTATGCGTTGTTACTGGGTTGTCCGGGACCCGGCTGGGCACTTGAGCATTCGTCGCGGTAGGGGGATTAGTTCCGCGGGCCTGCCTTCGCCATGTCCGTGCCTCCGCACCCTTCCTACTCGCCCTTGCGCGCTCTCAGGAACAGACCGGTTCCGGTCAACCCGGTAACAACGTAGCCAACGAAACGGATGGACTGCTAAACGGTATCCGGAAATTTCGGTGTCGGACATTTCGGTCCAGGACGTTTCGGTGTGGACATTTCTGTGCACGGACATTTTGGTGCACGACGTCTTGGCCTAGACATTTTGAGTGAGGGGATGTCCCAGGCATTCTTTGAACATTTTAGCTTTAATATTGTAATTTCGGGACTTGATATGATTTTACGTTCGAGAATTGTGCTTGCGCCACCGTTCGTGGGAACGAACGCTAAACCCTGGCGGAGCATTGCCACGTGAAACCCAATTTCTGTAGCAGATGGGATAAATTACCGTTGTTAATTTGGATCCGTTCAACCATTTTTTGTTATTTTAACATTCATGTGAACAACCCTACAAAAGCGCTTTCCTTTCACTTCACCGAACGGTGCAAGACGCTGCTGCTTTTAGTCTTATCACCCCCCCCCCACCCCCCAGCAAAACTTCCGCGAAAAAACAACAGAAAAACGAGGTCGATTAGGCGCGTGTGCATTTCGTTTTAATTATTCTTTCAATCAATCTCGCCTTCGTTGCATTCGGTGTCAGTTCTACTTAAAACTAACAAATCAACGATCGCACTTACGGTGGAGTTTTAGGGGAGGGGAAAGCTGAGCCCCGCCGGCAATCGTCCCCCTAAGTAGAGAGAGAGGGGTGTCACTTGTGCTTCACCATTGCGTCGACTGGACTTCGAAAACTTGAAGACGACTGTTGCCGCTCTCGTCACACTAGCCCATTCATTTTTTTTTTGCTCCTGATAATGGTAGGAAGCGATGTATACCTGGGGTGTCCATGATATGCGCGACTTGATGAGTCAATTCCCAAGGGGGCGACTGAAGGCGCAATAAGAGCGATTCCTGGAGTAGGGGCGCCGTCGATATGACCGCGACGCGCGGAAGGGCGTAGCCAGCAAACGATAGGGGCCATTGTGTTCTCAGCGGCTTTTTTGGGTGGCTTTTTGTGTCACATTATTAAGGTTTCGTGCGCCCATGGTGAATGTAAAGCTTTTGCTCTGCTTTAAACGCGAAGTGTTTTATGTCATTGTTCTGAATGTATCACCCAATTCCTGCAAAAGCCTCCACTAAGAGGCTAGCAGTACGTTCTAAATAAAAAAATAAAAAATCACTGTGGTGACGCTTCGGAGACCGTGAACTCCACCACTCCAGTAGGATTTTCAAGGGAAACCGAAAATAATATGGCTGAAAAAGAAATCTGGTCGAGATTCGAGAGTACAGGCGGGAGGTGGGAGGGGGGGGGGGGGGGGCGCTAGAACAAAGAATTAAAATGTGGTAAATGTAGGCTTGTAAATATTAAACGAAGGTTGGTTGTCGCGAACACAATGGGTGGAATTTGTATGCACAACCGGTGCGCGATTAATCAGCATTTCGGACATTAGAACCTGCGGCTCTTTTCCAAAAGGCCCGTTTTTCCTTCCCGACAATATCCTAGACCAGTGTTTCCGAATTCATTTTAGCAAGGCAGCCCAGCCCTTGTAATACTCTTCATAAGGTTTTCTTCATTCTGAGGGGTGAGCTAATGTTTGTTACTTTTTGGATATTGAGAGTGTGCATGTAATTTGTGTAATTTGAGGGTGTGTAATTTAAAAAAATACAAAGGAGGTGATCGTAAACACGGGTAATTGTCTTAGCTAAAAAAGAGCAAATATAAATTAACAACCTGTCATAAATGAAAAAAAACGTGTGCTAAAGAATTCAATCGGCTGCATAACACGCGTCCCCAGGAAGAGGTATTAAACAAAAATATATAAATGGAGAATTTCTAAAAATACCTGGCAAAGATCGAACATGGCATCAATGAAAAAAAAATAAATTGACGGCTCCAGATTGTAGTCCATAACCCACGTTAAGCTGAAATAAAAATATAACGGCTGTCCCAAACAGGCACGCACCGGATAATTCGGTCGCCGAAATGTCCGTACACCGAAATGTGCGTGCACCGAAACGCCCGTACACAGATATGTCCGTACACCGATATGTCCGTACACCGAATATTCCGCACCGAAATATCCTCAACCGAAATGTCCTCGAGCCGTCTGGAGTTTGTCCGGTGCTCCCTGAAAAAATTCGCCTAGGAGCGTTTCTTTTGATTATCTTTATCTCCAGATAATCTGCTTCCGGTGGCGTTAATATTCGTATAATATACGTAGTTCGATGAGAGTTTTAAATGTCTCACTTAATTTTGACCCAGGATTATCCTACACTATATTTTAATTAAAAAAACCTAATTGTAACGTTAGTGTAACAACACGTTCCAATTTTCGAAGTGAAACTGGGACGCGTTCCTTTCGCAATAAAGGAACTTGTAACGGGAAATCGTTTCAAAATTGGCAAGGAACGAGGAACGAGCTTTCGTTGCTATTTTGGAGGAACGTGTACAACACTGCATGCGAAATTGCTTCGGTGTCTGGGCTTGTGTGGCACGGCGCTGTAGCCCCGAGCTCCG
This sequence comes from Haemaphysalis longicornis, assembly GCF_048455015.1. Taxonomy (NCBI): domain Eukaryota; kingdom Metazoa; phylum Arthropoda; class Arachnida; order Ixodida; family Ixodidae; genus Haemaphysalis; species Haemaphysalis longicornis. Next base: position 420,793 of record NW_027526306.1, read on the forward strand.
AAAGACGCTCCTCGCCGTTTTCTTTCTCCCGACGCACGGCCGGGCTACAGCGACGGTGCCTGCCGCTCTAGCCCTGCCGATTCCGACGCACATACCCACGTAGGGGATTGGCCAGGATTCGGGCGTGAGAAGGGCTAATGCACCCGCTTAAAGGAGTACTGACACGAAATTTCAAAGATGAGATCCGCTCTAGCAATCAAGTACAACGACAACACAAATAGGTGTCTGTGAATAAATGCATCTTTCTTTCTTTGTAGTTGTGTGTGTGTGTGTGTGATCTCTCTTTCGCGAACATTACCGAACCGCGCAAATTCAACTCGTGCATTCGCACGTTCACATTCTTCCCCTCGTGGAAATGCGGGGAATTTTTTCACGCTGAACGCTGGTAAGTTCAATTTGAACACCCTAGGCACAGCAACGTTGCGTCCTTCGAGGCAGTCGATTATGTCGCAAAATTGGGGGTCGGTACGCTGCTGGGCGGCTAGATCACTCTCCGTCACGACCGCGATGAACGCGCTGTCTTTATAGCAGTATAGGGGCGGTGGGTGACGGGAGCGTGGGACAGGCAGTCGGCGTCGGAGTGCTTCCTTCCGGAGTTATATACGATTGCAACGTGGAACTATTGCAGGCGCAAGCTCCACCGCCCGAGACAACCAGAGGGGTCATTCAAATTGATTGATTGTAGGGTTTAACGCAGCGTTGAGGCGCGCCGTAGTGGAGGGCTCCGGATTAATTTTCATTACCTGGGGATCTTTAATGTGCGCCGAAATCTCGTACACACGGGTTTTTTTTGCTTTCCGCCTCCATCAGAAAAGTGGCCGCCGCGGCCGGGAATCAAACCCGCGAACTCGTGTTCAGCAGCGGAACGCCTTAGCCACTGAGCCACCGCGGCGGCTGGTCATTCAAATTGGCGAGCCAACACAGCACATTGTGCTCTGTCACAACCTTGAATGGTCTACCATACACGTATGGGCGAAATGTTGAAATGGCCCATATGATTGCGAGACACTCTTTCTCAGAGGCTGAGTAGTGTTACTCTTCGTTCCACAGACCGCGACTCGAAAAGGCGATTACTTTGATCGCAACCGGTATGCTTTTGGACGAGGACGGCACCCAAGTCTATATCACTGGCGTCCGTGTGCATTTCCGTTTCGGCGTTTTCGTCGAAATGAGCGAGCACGGGCGTGTTTTGCAGGCGTTGTTGGAGCTCGCAGAATGCTTTTTGTAGCGTCAGCTACACTGGCCGAGGTTCAACAGTTTCGCGTGGCTCCTGGAGAGCCGTTCTGCGCAAGCGCGACACGTGGCGGCCCGGCCCACTCGATGATCATGCGAGGGGTGGCCGGGTGTGGAACTGATGGCTCGTGCGTCACAGCAACACCGGCGTGCGCCTGTGGAACCAGCTTATCTCTGGGGCGATTGGTGACGCTGCGCCTGAGCCGCTTGATAAATACACGTGTCACATAACGCGTATACTGTGTAAGTAGAATAATCTAGCTAATCCTAGACAACCAGGGAAGCTAAGAATGAGCAGCTGAACCTTAACTCACGCACGTATAACCTGGCAGAGCCGAGATAAGCAACTGCTAATTTTTTTCTTGGCTGTTTTCCCAACTCAAAGGCGTGCAATCTTTCGTCAAGCGCGTGAGTGGCTCTGGAATGCGTGCGAAGTTTGAGATGAAACGCCGGTAGTATGCGCACAGTCTAAGAAATCTTCGCACGCCCTTCTTGTCTTTCGGTCTTGGGAAGTTCGCTATGGCTGAAGTTTTCGCCAGCACGGGCACGACTCTCACGTCCTTGATGACATGCCCCCAAAACTCGAGTTACCCGAACGGGACACACTTTTCAGGCCTCAGCGTTAGCCCCGACGAGCGAATAGACTCGAGTACAGACTCTAACCTTGCCAGGTGTTCGTCGAAACTTCGGGCGAATATCACAACGTCGTCTAGGTGTACGAGACAGGTGTGCCACTTCAGGCGTGCTAGCACAACGTCCTTGACTCGTTGAAACGTTGCTGGTGCCGTGAACAGCCCGAACCGCATCACCTTGAACTCGTAAAGGCCGTCCGGGGTTATGAATGCAGTCTTCTTTTGCTCTCTCTCCTCCACTTCTATTGGCTAGCAACCTGTTTAAGAGCCATCGATGATATGTACTCCGCGTGGTAGAGGTGGTAGAGGGCGCGGTGGATTCGTCGCAGGGGATACACGTCCTCTTTGGGATTTCGTTCAGTCGCCGGTAGTCAACGTAAAACTTTAATGTGACGCCCTTTTCTTCATAAGTATGATCGGTGCAGCCCAGGGGCTTTTCGGTAGCTTTATAATGTCGTAGCATAGCATGTCTTCCAGTTGTGTCGGGGTGGCTGCCCGCTGATGTGAAGACAAGCGGTACGGTGACTGTCACGTAGGCCGGGCTCCATCTTCCGTTATAATTTGGTGCTTCGCTAGAGTTGTCTTGCGGAAAGGCTGCTTGCGGAAGCACCCGATTCATGTCGAAGGAATTCGGAAGCTTGAAGGTGTCTTCGGGTCCACGTTCAAAGTCGGCGACCGCGATCACGCACCTTGCTTCTTGCGTTTATTCGAGGAACGCAATTGCAGTGCCCTTGCTTAACTGCTAGTTACTCACCGGTAAAATTTGTGACCAATACGAGGTATTGCCGTTGCTTAAAGCATGCAATGCCTTTTGCGACAGAGGCACCGCGCTCAAGAAGCAACCTTTGGTCACTCGCTCTGGTAGCGTCGACGTCAGGAGCACCATCTTCAGGGTAGACAGTGATCATCAAGCTTGCATAGGATGGCAGGGTGACATGACCATCGGCAATCCTTACAGCAGCACGGTGTTCGGGGATCGGTTCGGGCGTGATGGAGGGATCGGTGGAAAAAGTTTTCGACTTGGTCTCTTGACCTGATTGCACCGTTCTCCGTCAAAAAGTTCATTCCAAGGATTACGTCGCGGAAGAAAGTAGGCAAAATAACGAACGCGGCAGGGTACGTGGGGCCGTATATGGTGACGCGTGATGTGCACGTTCCACTTGGCGTTACTAGATTGCGTCCTAATGTGCGTATGTGCGGACCGTACCATCTGGTCGTTACTTTCTTCAGTTTAGACGCAAATGGTCCGCTCATGAGTGAGTAGTCGACTTCCGTGTTTATGCGGGTGACTACAGCAAAGCCTTCGTTGGACACCCCGGTGTTGGACTCTGCCTTCGTCGGGCTCCGGTTGTGCCGGGGTGTCCTTTCTAGGCTTGTGAGTGTTGGCGGTCGGGCACTAATCGTCGTCATTGTCGTCGTCTTCTCACCAGTACGCTCGGTCATCTCGGGTACGTGTCCCACCGTGTTGCTGTCGTTGTTTTCCGGAGTCACGTCAGGGTTAGATAGGGTGGTCGGGCTGAGGTAATGCCGTGGATGATGGTCTTTGGCGAATCGCTGCGTCGTTGGAGGGTTTTCATTTTTCCGCCCTCGTGCAAATTTACCTCCAGAAGTTGCTGCTCCTAGTTTCCCCTACGCGGGCTTGGGGACCTCTCACGCGTGAAGTCTGCGTTGTTTCTGCGGTTTGGAGATCGGTATGGGTAGGGCCGTGGCGAACGGTTTGAGGGCGCGGTTTGAGGGCGCTGGTAGGGGGCGTGGTGCGTCAACAGAGAACCCTCGCAATCCGAGCCTCTTGTAAGAGCAGCCACGATAGATGTGGTCGGCCTCTCCGCAGTGGTGTTACAACGGACGATTATCGGTCGTTAGCCACACGTCCGTCTTCCTCGTGGTCTGGTATTGGATTACAGCTTGTCGGCGGGCCACAGTGGATGGCGGTACGGCAGGGTCTCTAGATGGCGGATTGGAGCAGGGCGGGGTCGACAAACAGCTGCGGACTAGGTCTTAGCTTGTGGCTTCCGGGGTGTTTCGGATGGCGTGGAAGTCCCCAGTGTCTGATGAACCTCTTCTCGGATGACGTCGGTCAGGGAAGCGATTTGAGTTTACGGCGTCATTGGAAAAAGTTTTTGGAGCTTCTCTCTGACCACTGCTCGGATGATCTGGCGTAATGTATCGGAGCTTACAGTTGCGGCAACGATTGTCTCCGAGAATAGCGCGTTGACAGGGCGGTCGTACTTCTCCATTGGAATTCAGAGCGCCTTCTCCATCGCGGCAGCTTCAGACGGGAATTCAGCTACCGTCTTGGGGGGTTGCGGGCAAGGCATGCCAAAAACTTTTGCTTTATCCCTGGCATCAAAAACCTCAGTTTTTTTTCAGGCACTTCCGGGTCCAGATGGCAAAAAAATTTCTTTATCTCCTCAACAAAGATCACGCCCCCTTCGTTGTGCTGCTGCGTGCGCGTTTCCAGCAAAACGGCTCCTTCTTTCTGCACGAAGGTGGTTAATGTTTTGAGGAACACGGTTTTGAAGAGAGTCCAGTCAGTTAGGGAGCTTGCATGGTTCTCGAACCAAGTTTGAGCTTAATCTTCTGAGTAGATTAAAACATAGTGGAAAGTTTCTTCTTCATCCAACCTGTTTCCAACTTCCTCATCCAACTCCGCTTTCTGTAACCAGTCTTCAGGGCCCTCACCGGGGAATACGCGGAGCGATGCTGGTTCCCGGGAATGTTGCAGGACGATAAGAGGAGTGGCTTCTCGCACGACGCTGTCGGTTGCAGCGGTCTTTATCTTGGTAATTTCTGGCAGGGGACCAAACTCGACCGGTAAATCTTTCAGTAGGCGGCTAGCTCGGCATGGGTTAGCTTTTGGGCTTCCAGAAGGCGGAGGCAGCATAAAGTGTGCGTACCCAGCACCTCCACCCGATGTCACGAAGGCAAAGACGACGCAGTTGTTTTGAAGGAAAAGAAAGTTTGCTGAAGTGGACTTGTGCTCCCCTTACAAATCAAACACAACACAGGCGGCGAAGCAGCAGTCAACAAAGTGGCGTGCGCAGGCGATAGTCAGTAGATCGAATACCGCGGCGTCTGTTCTGTGGGCATTTATTTTTCATCTCGGCTGTTTCTAGAACCATCGAATTACATCGAGAACAATGTAGATATAGGGAGATTATTCCAGGTTAGTCGCATTAGGGCGAAACATTCTCCATATGAAATGATATAATCCGTGCGGTACACGAAGAAAAGAAATAATGAAACATGCGCTTCACTCGAGACACAGAGAACACATCCCGCCATAGCCGGGAAGAAAAAAAAAACATAAACAATCCCAGTGCATGGTCCGGACGATATTTCTTCCTTTTGAATAAAACGACTCCTGCCATAGTTCACAAAAGTGGACTGTAGATAAAAACTCGGAAGTTCGAAAAAAGGCTCACACCAGTGCCACAGAAGTACTGGACTTTCACCACTCCCCGTCGGTGGATGCAGGCGCTCACCTCGTCAGACAAGATTTTGGGGAAGTGAGCAAAATAACTTCTTCTTGTCCAGTGAGAAGGCATGCACATTCCTCAAATATTGTTTCTGCAGGTACTCGGACATGTTGTGAGGCTCCCTCACTCCGATGAGGCAATCCCTCACTCCGACATGTTGTGAGGGATTGCCGCGTTCCAAGAGGCCCAGGCACTTCTGCAGGTAGGCCCCTACGAAGCTTTGCCATGTTCCACTTTGGGCATTGCTTTCTCCTATTGCTTCGTGCCGCCGCCATGATCGTTGGTTAGTTCGCATTACGTGACATTTGTTTCAACTGCGATGGTTCATGGGTGCCGCCATTTTGCTTACGCGTTTTAGTCGGCCAATTTTGGTAGGCTTAGCTGGTCCTCCCTGCTCTGTGGCTGCGCGCGACCGATGTAGTTCCGAATGCGAATGGAAGATAACGCGTGCAACAGCATTTCATCAGAAAAAGGCTGTCTGAAGACGCTGCTTTGCTGCATCTTCGGTAGTGTTGTTACCAACAACCCGGAAGAAGTTAACGGCGAGGCCCTAGATCCGACCATCTCGCAACACTGATGAACGCCGAAATAGCCCCGGTCGCTGACTTGTGTGCCTCAGTAGCAGTACTCTAATACCTTATCTTGGGAAACTACGCTCGACTTCTTTGGCGGCAAATGCTGGCTCCTGTCTAGCCTGACGCATACGCTCAGCGTCTTGGGCAAGCGCTGCTCTACTTTGTTACACTAGTCCCTCCTAACCATCAAAGACCATCGGAAAACATAATCTTTAGCAGGAACACATGGTGGGTGTCCCATTGCTCACATGTTCCTTATCTATAATGGTGTTTCAATCTTCCTAACCTTTAAAGATAATCTGCCGACATAATATTTACCAAGAACACATGGTGGGTGTCCTATTGCTCACAGGTTTTTTATCATCCATAATGGTGTTTTGATGCTGGTTTCGTGGTTTCTTTAAGCGAATATAAGCTCAATGGGCTATCCCTGATTACCCCGACGCGTGCGCTCGGCGTCGTAGGCCTTAGCGCCTTGGCATTCCAGCGCACGGAGCTGAAACCGTTGGGGTAGTGGAACACCGCTTTGCTGTAAAACGGGAAGCAACCTGAAACGCGTGCCAGCAAGCCGATACACGTCCTGTGCCCCTGAGGTGTCACCGGTTGTTCTCTTCGGACATTGCTGATGTGGTCAACTTCGGACATCGCGAAGTTGGCCATTGCAAACGATCTTATGTAGGGAGAAATAAATGCGACCTGGTTTAGAAGTGCCATCTGTTGAAGTGGACAGTCTCTAAAATTTTTAAAGAGACAGAGAGGATCCTGAGCCCCAAGATCAATGCCGACCCGTGGACTAGAAAGCGCGACGGCCCCAGTAAAAATTAACAGGACATTTATGCATATTGTAACGAGATGAAAAGGAAGTGAACAGGACAGCGTAGCGCCATGGTCATACTCTACCGATAAAGACGAAGACGGTCTTGGCGGAGCATTGCTCAAGCTGTCATGGCCGCTTGTACGTAGTTTATCATGAAATACATCGCTGATCCATCGTCCAATATTCGTCTTATCTTTACCTTGTCACCACGCAATATTTTCGTGAAGGTGCGGGTTCGCCTCCATCTTGGTCCTCCAGCTTCGCCTCGTCTCGGTTCCTGAAGCGACCACCTCAAGGCTCAAGGATCGCGTCGGCCTTTCCCAGCCCCGGTGAGCGAATGACCTGACCATTCCCCAGCCCGGTGTCCCCAGCCCGTGCTCCGCTGAGACAGCCGACCTGAAGTGCCGTGACCCGACCATAAGCCGATGACGTTCCCCTGCCCAGTTCTCCGGTGTGATTCCAAGGGCTTTGAGGTTCCTTTGTGGCATCGACGGTCATCGCTGTTCTGGGGCCCGTCTTCATCATTCTATCATTATCATCAGTGGCGGCGAGGACTTCATTGTTTATATTCATTTCATCTTCACCGCGCTGGTTCGTTGACTGTGATCTCAACCGTGGTGGTCGCCTTCGCCACGAGGAAGTGTAACGACAAAAGGAAGTGAACAGGTCAGCGTTGCGCCGTGGTCATCCTCTGCCGATAAAGACAAATACGGTTGGGGTGGAGCATTGCTCAAGCTGTCATGGCCGCTTGTACATAGTTCATCATAGCTGATGGACATAGCTGATCCATCGTCCAATATTCGTCTCATACTGCGCCCTAACCGTCTTTGTCTTTATCAGTAGAGGATTACCGTGGCGCTGCGCTGCGCTGTCCACTTCCTCTTCTTCTCGGTACAATATATAATGAGCACTTTTTCCCCTTGTGTAACTCCTGGTTGGACTGTAGTTCTCTTCCGGCAGGCGAGTGGGAAACATCGCTTGTGCCTGCAGCCACCGCCCTATTATCACCGCGTACCGTCCAGGAGACGTCCGCGGCCACGTTCGTGCGCCCGCCATATGCGTGCCGCGTGTTCACGCATAGAAAACGCTAAATACACTTTTAACGAACCTCGGATATAACAAACAAACCCGGTGTGATTGTCGAGTCTGTGAGAAGTTAGCTCAATTGTATTTATGAAAAGAGGAACAGGGATAGGTCAAAGTGATAATAATATATTGCAAGAAGAAAAAAGAATAATACCAAATTTATCTATATGCAGACTTGCAGACGAATTTGCAGACAACGTGCCGACAAATTGAGCATAGTTGTAGTTTTGGTATTTTAAGAGACAAATATTGCTTATTTAGAGGCAAAACTGCAGAACAAACGTAATCGGCAGTCTACAATTTGACATGCAAGCTACATCCTTCCTCTGTTCAAATTTTTCATTATGGTTTTATCCGTTCTGCCACTTGTACCTATTGTTGAAGCTTATGCGAGTTGGTCAACTATGACGGAGAATATAAAACAGTGCAGATACAATGACAAAAGAAGAGGAACAACACGGCACTGTGGTGTTTCATTTCTTTTTTGCTCGTCGTTTGCGATGTTTTACATTATTCGCCGGGCTACTACCTAAGATGCTACATTGACACTGTTTGAACACTTCACCAATATTTTTATCAGATGATAGCCTTGTCATCAATGAGTCTGAGCACACTTTTTGCTCGCCAACACCTATAACTTCTACATTTTCAAGCGAAGCTTTAGTGTCCTCACTGATGCCGTTGTACGAGAATACGCCCTGCCGTAATGCCAACTTTCGCTGACAGTGATGATGAATGATCATGGTCTAAGTGAAATAAAAATGCTTCCCGTGGCCGGAATCGTACCTGCCACCCACGCGTTATGAAGCAGGCGAACAACGACCACCAACTTCTCACGCTAAAGACAAGCTCAGTTTAATAAAGGTTTGTCTCTCTCTCCCTCTCTATCTGATTGCTTCATTTCGACATTTTTTTTACATGGTCGAAGCGAACGCAAAGCAGCGGGCACCAGTTCGCGCCGTACATCCGGTAGCAGACGTTAGGCCTACGGAACGCACACGCGCAAGTTGATTTGGGTATCCCAGAAACGTGGTGCGTACCTCCAGAGTAGCACATACTCGCAGTGTGGTATTGGCCAACCTGCGAATCCATAGCGAGAAAGCTTCGCGTTCAACTACCGTCGTCGTTAGGCAGAGGCGTGATTTTCTTTCACGGCAGTAGCTCCGACTCACGCGGAGCTATTGCCGTGAAAGAAAATCACGCCTCTTCCTAACCACGACGGTGGTTGAACGCGAAGTTACGAGCTACCTCGAGATTACCGGGTTGTACAAGAGTGCCAGGTGCAGGCTTCCCGTGCCGCACCAGCAACTCGACCGCAAGCAACAAACAATAGTGCGCCGCGTACAAGCGGGGTCACTGGCGCACCCAGCTTTATTGAAAAAGATGTTCCCGGCAGAACACGACCCCATCTGCCCGTTCTGCAAAAAGACATGAGGCACCCTGCCGCACATACTGGCGGAGTGTACTCAGCTGAAGAATCCCCTACCTTCCCTCCCCCTTCCCCTTCCCCCCCTACCCGAGCAATGGGAGATCTTGATGTCCAGCCCCGACCTGTCGACGCAGCAAGAGCTCGCGCCCAGGGGTCAGGAGCTATTGAACTGATATGGGACCCGTGAATAGGGTTCCACCCCGTCTGACGCCTGCGAGCGTCACCTGAAATCGGCTAAGCGAAAGTTGTTTCTCTCTCTCTCTCTCTTTCACGGCAGCGGTCACTGTACGTATCACCCATCATAACCGAGTATATCACCCTGGCCCAGCCGTCAGCAACAAGAAGCAGATACCCCTGAATTTTCCTCTTGTCATCCACGCATTGACAAGTTTATATTTAGTTTTTTACTGGCAACATAGGAGTATGGAATTTATTGCCAGGCAATGTGCCTTCCCTTCAATCACATAATTTTTTGCCAGCACATGAAAGCACTAATTTGTGACCAGTTTAATCGTTTTTGTGTGTTACACGTTGTTTTTCATAGTGTGAAAACGTGTTATTTGAAGTTCATGAAAATGTGCCCAGGCTATACTTGTGTTTACTTGTATAAATTGATACATAACACGGCGAAATATATTACTCTTGGAGTATGTATGCACATGTGATCTTGCTCTCGTGTTTTCTTCCCTGTCGTGCTCATTCCGCGTCCTACTCTGCTTGTTAGCTAAATTGGTAACTGCCTCAGATGCAGGAAATAACTGCACGAGATAAGTGCATAAGTGCATAAGACCCGTACATTGAATTGTGAAAACATCACATAGGTTATTTGAACACTAGACTGTGAATATTCCCAAGACTGAACGATTTGTCGTCATTTTCCTTGATCCTACGTCTAGTGACAGCTGGTTTTAATCGGTTGTTGTGTATGTGGCTGTTTTGCAGCTATGTTACCGTCCATGACGTTGCGATAAAATGCGTATTAAAGTATGTGTCTCTTTCTCATTAAAATTATTTGGAAGCCAGCGCTTGCTTTTAGTTCCTCTTCTTGTTGTCCCGGCTCCGTTTTGGCGCTGTAAAGCCCAAATTGTTTTTCTTTCATACACGAAATTCTGTATGCCGGTTTCTAAATACTTATCTTGTACCTACCCCTGCTCCTGTTGTAGCCCCAAAGGGGCCTTGGTATGTTAGAATAAAAATAAAAATAAATCTGTGTGTTCTCACCGTTTTCCGTGAATTTGGCCTCACCCCCTAAGAAAATGGGGCAGCTTCGCACTACCGTTGCGAAGACTGGGTACACAGTGATGTTGGCGGCCTAACCTATCTTATTCTTGGTTCGGCTAACGTTAAGCGTGGTTATGCTTGTAGACTCGGCCAAGTTTTCTGCGTGTTCATGCTTGGAGACTGGTTCACGTTTTCTGCGTTGTGTCGTCGTTAGCCATCCCCAAAGAGAAGAAGCACTCTGTCTGTAAAGTGTGTACCATTTACACGTGCTCGTATCTCCGGATCTTTTACACCTTATTGACGTTGCGCCACCGCCTCACTGGCGCGATATTCGGGATTGGATTGAAGCCATCGCATTCGTTCTCGAGTAGTGGTGCGGCGGCTCTCGAGCCGCGCTTCCTCTCCTTCAGGAGTGACGCACTTCTGACGTGGGATCTCTCCCTTCGTCATTTATCCGCTTATAACCTCCTACATGAATTCTTCAACTTGCCGCTGAAAGTTCGCCGCGACTGGCAGGCCCGGATCGTTTTGTCTGCTGGCTTTCACTTCACTCCAAAAGTGGACCGCGTAAGCACACGCTAGATCCGGAGGTAACCGGATTGGCGAACTCGGCGTCTGTAGCGCGAGCTGTTCTGTGCTTCCCACTTGAGGAGCGAACGCACGTGAAATTACGAGAAGAGCACGCGAGAGATAACGCCACGCGCGCTGTGCAGAGGGTTCTAGACGTTCGCGAAGTACTTGCAGGAGCAATGACGTCATCGCTCGGTGAAGTTTTTCGATGCAGAGCATCTTATTCACTCGCCTTGTCAGTTAGGCGTCGTCGTCGTCGTCGCCATCGCCGGCGTTGTCCGCGCCTACCCCATTCTCCTCTCCAATAGCGAACACTCTCTCGCGAGGGGCATTCGATTGCATTGTATTGGATTGGCTTGGCTTGGATTGGATTGGATTGGCTTGGCTTTGCTTGGATTGTATTGGAATAAAGTGGATTGTGTTTGATTGTGTTGCGTCATAGCCGCGGCACGTTGCGTCATAGCCGCGGCAGACGCGCTGGGGCCGGCGCATGTGCAGTACTCTCTCTTCCGCGGTTTCCTCTTCTTCTGGCGCGCTGCGCATATAACCGGTGTGCCGTTCTCCGGCGAAGCAACATCCACGCTTGGCTCAAACACCTAGAGTCCACGCCGCTTTACATGTACGCCAACGTCGTCATCGACTGGGACCGGCTTACGCAGTCCCCTCAACGTTATGCGCGCTATAAAACGCGGGCCCTTCGCCGCTCCGCCTATGCGTCGCATCTACACAGGGGTTCCCGCGAGGGGAGGTGGGAGTTTTTTCCCCGCACGTTCGCCGGCCCAACACCAGCTTAAACCGCATCTCTGTTAAAAGAACACTGGGACGTTGCTGCCTCTACGTCATGTAATGCCAGAACCTGCGCCATAGCAATCTTTTCTATGCTTAATCACGTGTGTTCCAATGGCAGGTTGTCATTTTCTTCATACTTGAACGTGAACCCTGTTGGAAAACCCCGCGTTTTCCAGCATTAGGAGAGCGATGGAATACGCCGGAAGTAACGGAATACACTGGAAAACGCCGAGCCGGCGACAGTAACGCGGGTAACGCATTTTCCAGCGTTAGGAGAGCGATGGAATACGCCGGAAAGAACGGAAAGCACTGGAAAACGCCGCGCTGGAAGACATTAATGCGGGGAGGTTGCTGGAAAGCATCGAATAACACGGGGACGTTGCCTCTGGAGACATGGATTCAGATAGGGCGAACCGGTCAGTACGTTCTCACGGCGCCGCTGCTTGGCTGGACACAGCAATGCCTCGCGCCGGTTACATGGCCGACTGGTTGTAATCCAGCGCCGCGATCGACGCAGATGCTCCGAAACTTGGCGTTTGCAGAACGTGCGGTGCCACAAAAACCAGTTTTTCAGCATGCGCTTCCCGGAAACAATGCTCCGTACGAGCGACGATCATGTCGTTCAATTGCATTGCAAGCGTCTGTCATAATGAAAGTTTGTTGTATTGCTGCCATTAGCATTCCGGTCGTGTTTGAAAAAACCTTCGCTACAAATTTGCAGTTAACAACGCAACTTATCGCAGATCACGGTAATGTTGGAACATCTAAGCGTAGCCCGCTAACCAAACTAATGAATAAATAAAGCACTTCGCAGATTCCTGGGGTTGTTTGAGTGAATTGCAATTGCATATACTGTACCGTGGACAACCTTTGATGAAGGAATCAGGCAATAAGGGTAGCCCGTTGGCAAAACGGACGCATAAAGGGCAAGCAAGACTTGCTTTTTGAGGACATGGAGTAATTATTGCAGTTCACATTTTGACATGTATTTTTGGGCCTTTGAGAGTCCTATTGTCTCAATCTGCATGCTGATGTATTATTTGTTTATCGAGCAACCTGTTTATTGTAATGCGAACCATGTGTCCAATCAAGCTTAAATAGTGAAAATAAAATTTTAAACCCAGCTAACCAGTTGCCGCTACCGGTGTTAAAAGAAAAAGAAATGGCGCCAGTGAACCCTATACAATACCAAGATGTGTTAAAAAAGAATAAATGTAGAAAGAAAGAAAACGCCCACCTTCGCTTCAGCAGGGCCGCTCGGAAGAAAGTCCGGGGATGCACCGTCACTAGAGTTCCTGTATATAGCTCCCGCAGCGGGAGCTATATACAGGAACTCTAACCGTCACTAACGAAAACCTGTCGCGCGAGAGCACTCGCGGGGCGGGGGAGCCCACAATACGGAGAATCGAGAGGGGTGAGGAGGGGTCGCGGTGCGCGACAAGCTCTCGTGACCGCACGGGGAGCACTTCGTTCCTCCCTGCTTTTCGCCTTTCGGTCAAAATTCGTAGGTGGCTGCGTGGCTGAGTGGCCCGTCCACATTTCACATCGGTGCTGTGCCTAGTTGAAGTTCAACGTACCTTTTTTGTAAAAACGTGCATCTTATGTCTCCGGGAAGTGTCAGAAGCAACATGTGAAGCTACGAAAGCTGTGGTAGAAGCAAGAACAATGGTCCGGATTCCAAGCATCTCGAAGTGACAACTCCTCTAACAAACCGTGGTGCTTCGGATTATTGGCACTTTGATGCGAGTGGATACGACGACTTTCGGAGGCAGCGTGATTTGGAATACGTGCGATGTGCTTCGACAATCGACTGAAATTGTAAAGACCCCTGCATGACTTGGGCAGGTATCGTGCGCGCGTACTCTTTGTGATAGTGTTGCACCACGGAGACGTGCGCTTTTCGTCACAGGATACCCTTCCAGGCCTTGCTGTACGAATGCATTATCAACAGATCAAGGTTCACCAAGGCAAGGAATCCAGGTAAGGATTGACTTTCTATTTTAATTCTCACGTTTTCCTGTTAAAGTAAAAGAGGTTCAAGAAATATGTGTTTACTTGTGTTTTAATGGCCCTAAAATATAAGGAACGAATTTTCCAACGGTTACTGCCGATGCTCGTTCAATATTTTTTTTTATCCGGGAGAATACATTTGCTTTTACGAACAGATTGAGCGCTACTGACGGAACGCGATGATGAAACAATGCATTCAGCAGGGCGAAATCAGCTGAAAAGTACCCAAATGAGTCTAGCTAAATTTTGTACCGCTACTTAGATTTCCCCAAAGGAAGGAATTCTCTATTTCTTGTTAACAACCATGCGGGTTTGTATTTACATGGCTAATAAAGAAAAAAGACCTAGCGCGAGCACCGGCCACGCTATACGCTAGAGACGGCGTGGTCTCCGGCGTGTTCCTGCGTCACGTTCCAGCGCGCGCCGGATCCACGCGTTTCCGCGTCCGGCGTGTTCCAGCGTCCAGGGTCCGGCGCGCTCCAGCGTTTCCGCGTCCGGCGTATTTCAGCGTTAGGTAGTCCCATAATCAGGCATTCGCTGGAAGCGGAGCTCCAGCGCCGCTGGGTTTTCCTATAGGGAACTGCAACCTTGGCTAGACCGCATTCAGTTTATACAGAACCCGAGACTAGTCTTCTCGGGATAGAAAAACAATCATCCAGGTAGCGGTTCGAAGCCTTCGGTTACGATGTAGAAGTACGCAGATCTGAACGCACGGGCCGGGTATACGATGTAAAGGTGCATATATGATTTTGTCCTCCGTCAGGATTCGCCCTTCTTTGTCCAGCTCCTCAGATTTGTAGCTCTTCTCGGATGCACGTGCAGCAGCACGAGGGCGCGCGCCATATTAATGTGACAACTGACTGTGGTCTGACTTGAATCGCAATTTTCGGTTGAAGAGCATAACCTGCCGTCAGGTCTTTTACTCCAGTAATGGTTCATAAAAACAAAAAGTCCAATACTATGAACCGAAAGAAACGACATCGCCACTTATCTATGTGTGCTCTTGCATGACAACGTTCACACCTAAATTGCGACTGCTTATAGTTTTTCATCTTGCTCTGAATATCTCACCCGCATGGGTTCAGAAGCTACGTCCCTATCGGAAAACCCAGCGGCGCTGGAGCTCCGCTTCCAGCGAATGCCTGATTATGGGACTACCTAACGCTGAAATACGCCGGACGCGGGAACACTGGAACGCGCCGGACCCTGGGAGCTGGAACACGGCGGACGCGGAAACGCGTGGATCCGGCGCGCGCTGGCACGTGACGCAGGAACACGCCGGAGAACATGCCGTCTCCAGCGTATAGCGTGGCCGGTGCTCGCGTTAAGCCTTTTTTCTTTAATAGCCGTGTAATTACAAACCCGCATGGCTGTTAACAAGATATACAGAATTCCTTCCTTCGGGGAAACCTAAGTAGCGCTACAACATTTAGGTAGACTCATTTGGGCGCTTTTCAGCTGATTTCGCCCTGCTGAATGCAGTGTTCTACATCGCGTTCCGTCAGTAGCGCTCAATCTGCTCATAAAAGAAAATTTATTCTCGCGGATAAAAAAAATATTAAACGAGCATCGACAGTAACCGTTCGAAAATTCGCTCCTTATAGTTTTTAGGGCCATTAAAACGCAAGTAAAAACATATTTCTTGAACCTCTTTTATTCTAACAGCAAAACGTGAGAAATAAAATAGAAAGTCAATCCTTAGCTGGATTCCTTGCCTTGGTGAACCTTCATCCGTTGACAATGCATTCGTACAGCAAGGCTTGGAAGTGTATCCTGTGACGAAAAGCGCACATCTCCGTGGTGCAGCACTATCACGAAGAGTACGCGCGCACGAGACCTGCCCAAGTCATGCAGGGGTCTTTACAATTTCAGTCGATTGTCGAAGCACATCGCACGTATTCCAAATCACGCTGCCTCCGAGAGTCGTCGTATCCACTCGCATCAAAGTGCCAATAATCCCAAGCACCACGGTGTGTCGTCGCTAGAGGAGTCGTCACTTCGAGATGATTGGAATCCGGACCACTGTTCTTGCTTCTACCACAGCTTTCGTAGCTTCACATGTTGCTGCTGGCACTTCCCGGAGACATAAGATGCACGGTTTTACAAAAAAGTTACGCGTAGCTTCAACTAGGCACAGCGCCGGTGTGAAATGTGGACGGGCCACTCAGCCACGCAGCCACCTACAAATTTTGACCGAAAGGCGAAAAGCAGGGAGGAAGGAAGTGCTCCCCGGCCGATCACGAGAGCTTGTTCTGCGCCGCGACCCCTCCGCACCCCTCTCGATTCTCCGTATTGTGGACTCCCCCGCCCCGCGAGTGCTGTCGCGCGACAGGTTTTCTTCAGTGAGAGTGCATCCCCGGACTTCCTTCCGAACGGCCTGGCTGGAGAGAAGGCGGGCGTTTTCTTTCTTTATACATTTATTCTTTTTTAAGACATCTTGGTATTGTAATAGGTTCACTGGCGCCATTTCTTTTTCTTTTAACACCGGTAGCGGCAACTGGTTAGCTGGTTTTAAAATCTTATTTTCACTATTTAAGCTTGATTGGAGACATGGTTCGCGTTAAAATAAACAGGTTGCTCGCTAAAAAATAATAATACAACAGCACGCAGATGGAGACAATGGGGCTCTCAAAGGCCCAAAAATACATGTCACAATATGAACTGCAATAATTACACCACGACCTCAAAAAGCAAGTCTTGCTTGCCCTTTTGCGTCCGTTTTGTCAACGGGCTACCCTTATTGCCTGATTCATTCATAAAAGGTTGTCCCCAATACAATATATGCAATTGGAATTCACTCAAACAACCAGAGGAATTTGTGAAGGGCTTTATTTATCCATTAGTTTGGTTAGCGGGCTGCGCTTAGATGTTCCAACATTACCGTGATCTGCGATAAGTTGCGTTGTTAACTGCAAACTTGTAGCGAAGGTTTTTTCAAACACGACCGGAGTGCTAATGGCAGCAATACAACAAACTTTCATTATGACAGACGCTTGCAATGAAATTGAACGACATGATCGTTGCTCGTACGGAGCATTGTTTCCGCGAAACGCAGGCTAAAAAAGTGGGATGTTGTGGCACCGCACGGGCCGCAAACGCCAAGTTTCGGAGCACCTGCGTCGATCGCGGCCCTGGATTACAACCAGTCGACCACGTAACCGGCGCGAGGCATTGCTGTGTCCAGCCAAGCAGCGGCGCCGTGAGAACGGACTGACCCGTTCGCCCTATCTGAATTCCAGTCTCAAAAGGCAACGTCCCCGTGTTATTCGATGCTTTCCAGCAACCTCCCCGCGTTGATGTCTTCCATCGCGGAGTTTTCTAGTGCTTTTTGTTCTATCCGGCGTATTCCATCGCTCTCCTAACGCTGGAAAATGCGGTCCCCGCGTTACTGTCGTCCGGCTCGGCGTTTTCCAGTGTATTCCGTTCTTTCCGGCGTATTGCATCGCTCTCCTAATGCTGGAAAACGCGGGGTTTTCCGACAGGGTACTTCTTTGTTTCAGCAAAAGCTCTACAGAACGATGTCTCACAATGTCATCCTTAGCGTCGCAACGACCTTGAGCAGCTGGAGCGCAATGAGGCGCGGCGGGCAGGTGACGCCGCTGCACTAGCTCATTGCGTGGCGTAATGGGCACCACGTGAATAGGCTAGGGTTTAACGGCATATGTTTGTTTACTCTCGCCATTGATGCCGTGCTGGTTGGCCGTTTGTGTGTGCGCACACCTGATTCCTGAATATGAGTAGCCAAAGTTGTGTAGCAGCCAAACCCTCCTTTCTAACTACTCACGGATCATAATACTGCCTTTGTCAGCATTCAAAAACACAAACACACTGCAAGGATTGCCATAAATCCTAAACTTGATAAAACAATGTGTGCATAGTCTTTACAGAACCTTGCCAAGCAGCACTTTTGATCGTGATAGCAGGTGTAGAGGTGGCCCCAAAAGTAAACAGAGCACGGGTTGGAGTTTTTAAGGGGATTTCTCCGCCATGTGCCTAGCCAGAACCTCTCAGTGAAGTTTTAATAAAGACATTCTAATACACAATCGGACCACACATGTTCTATTTGTGCTGGCATGCGCATAAAATATAAATTACTCTAGTTTTACGGTGCTGTGCTCCGTTAACTTTTTGGGGCACTTGTACAAGCGTTCAACTTGACCCATATTTTTGCTGGTTGAGGGACTGTTTTTTCCGGAAATAATATACCTGATCTAATACGCTTTCATCGATTCTTAGACAACGAAAATTTCTGTTTATCAGTTGGTTTAACAAAAAATCTGAAGCGCACCACTGCGCTGCAGCGTTTGCGTATGCGAAAGAGTTGTTTAGTACTTTGGAAAATATTTGTGGTCGAGTTCCTATTACTGACGGTTTGTGCCGGCTCTCAATACAGGGCTATATCACGCGAAATGCAAGGACGGAGCATATTAGCTCGCTGATAGACACCAGAGCCACTTCCTATTTGTTTTATATCTGATTCTATTCTACAGAACACCATAAAACAGGAAAGAAACAAAAACTGCCTATATATAAAGCAAAAAAAAGTATTTTGTTTACCGCAATTTTGGGCTCCAAGAAAATTATTTTTCTTTTTAAAACTTTTAGCGTTTTAGCGCTGAAGCTTAACCTGGTAATTTATCAGGGCCTTTTAATAGGATTACTCATTAGCTTGGACAAGCTGAAGATTTCTGATCTGTGCCGAAAACAAGTGTGTTTTTGCAGGTCGTTGAGAAACGTTGGGCTGTTTTGAGTGAAATAAAATAAAGAAAGCCGAGTTAGGTTTTGTCAGGTCAGGCCACGGTGTAAGATACACTTTTAGCTGTGGACGCAGGAGCCCATAAATCAGTCAAATAGACTTTCTGGCGCCGTGGCGCTGCGCGTGGACCTTTGATTGAGAGAACACCTGGTGGCAGAACTCATAACTAACCTTTGCAGCGACCAAGGCTACAAGTGACTTGACAAACGACTGCCCGAAGCAATGTGGTTCGCAGGGACTAGCGGCATGCGTGTAAAACAACATTGTTTGTGTGAGCTCACCGTGAGAGCTCACACAACGCGGTCTTAACGCGAAATTTATTGCATTGTTTAAAGAGCTGCGAGGGTTCCGGCGTACTAAGTTAATTTAGACGCGCGCGCAGCTCCTCAGAACATTGGACACCGGCAGTGAGTTTGACAACAACGATTCGTCTCCGCTGCTTTGTGCATGAACTTACCGCAGCTTTGCAACATCATTTACGACGAAGAAACAGGAGCGTACTCGCGGGCAGTTTAATCCATTTCAGAAACAGGGCGACTTTCCTTGTACGTCGGTGCGTTGGTCCGACAGCGGACACTTTCTTTTGCCGCTGCTTTTACGGAGTAGTTTGGGGGGGGGGGGGGGGGGCGGAGGGGCTGTAGCAAACGGTAAAATCGACGGCACTGCATCGTTTGCGTTCGACATTCAGTAGTATTTCCCCTCCAAGCTACGAAAAGAACCCTTTCGCGCAACCGGACTCTCAGAGAAATGCTGACCGCAAGTAGCATCATTTTCTCGTGGGAATGGCTACAGAGCACGCATTAACTCGCTTAGGATCGCTGGGAACGTTAGATACTGTCGCATTTTCTTGCCATCCGTTGCAGCACGTACTTAATAAGGCATTTTCACACCATTTTTTCTTTCCACAAGCACAAAAAGCGCAAACATAAAATCTCACTTGTGAGAGGGCTCAACGGCTACCGCGGCACACATTTCCTCTTCGGTTTAGTGTTTTATACCTTCTTTTTATTGTTACCAACTAAAAACACGTGCTTAGAACACGCTGAAACACTGGGGCGAGCGCAAAGTCTTTCGCACGGCTTTCTTCAAATTATCGTCTGCACGCCCGCCGGCGGAACCGGCTAAGCCGCGTCGAGCAGACATCGAGCATACGACAGGTTACGAAAGCTGCCGAGAAGGCCCGACAAGGAGCCGAAGAGATCCGAGCACCTCCGAGTGGGCGGCGCTCGGGCAGAGTCTTTTCTCTGCCGCAGGAGGGCGCTGCTGCAGTCAACGGTCTCAGCGGCGCCAGTTTGGCGACTTTATTGAAACGAAGAGCTCATGGTGATTTTGTAAGCTGTGTCCTCACCTAATATTATATCTTACACCGTGGGTTAGGCTACGTTTAAATTAGTTTTTGATTTCGTTAAGGTTCGGTTAGATTGGGTGTATGTTTTGTTATATTATGTAACGTTATGTTGACACAGCCTTCTTAGGTAGGTGATGTGACGGATCTACCGAGAGGCAGGCTCTCCAGTGTCGACATATCGAACCACAATCTTTCCTTTTTTTATCTCTATAAGATAAACGGCCGCCACTGACCAAGATTCCACCCACGTCCTCGTCTTCAGCAGCGCCACAGCTTAGCCACTGATCAACTTCACCAGGTCGCTCAAAGCAGTTGAAAGCAATTGTACATCATTTTAAAGTTCCATTTTTAGGCCCTTGTAGAGTGGCATGGGATAGCATATATCCCAATAGATTATCTAAGCTCCGTCCTAATGTCGCTAAAACTATGACATTAGTATTTTTCTATCGTAATAAATGCAGCACCTACGGCTAGCAGTTTGAGAATTGGACACATGCTTAGAAGCGCAACCGTTGACGACCACGCGACATGCGTACGCCCTTTGCAGAAAATAATACCTCTTGGGACGGAAGAACTTTATTTCTGAATGTCATTCTCTAACTACAGGTGGTCAACATCACAGTACACAAGATAAAATTCCTCTCAAATGTTAGCTCCTGCATTTACAAGTACGTTTCAAATTTACGTTTTGTTCTTCTTAGGCTTTTCGCGGGTGCAGAGGAACGCAAAGAATGGAGAACGCTGGAGCTCGAGCCGAGCATTCATCACTGACGATGTTCGCTGCAGACAAAATCTTCACATATCTCTTTACTCACACGTCACAAAAGTAAGATGTCCCCTCATTGTTTAGTTCTTAAAGCTTCCCTTCAACTTGAAGAGCGACTAGAGAATATATCTGAGATTTCAAAGCATGCACGAAGTAGGGTGGTTTGCTCCTTCGAGTACCACTTCAGTGACCGGACGGTGTTTATTTTGTCCGTAATACTATGAATAATTTTGTGTTGTAGATTTTGATCGAAAACAAAACGGCCGTC
This sequence comes from Haemaphysalis longicornis, assembly GCF_048455015.1. Classification (NCBI taxonomy): domain Eukaryota; kingdom Metazoa; phylum Arthropoda; class Arachnida; order Ixodida; family Ixodidae; genus Haemaphysalis; species Haemaphysalis longicornis. The sequence goes on from NW_027526306.1 coordinate 441,772, forward strand.
GGGGTTCAGTACAGGCACAACGAAGAAACTGTAAATGTAACGGCCACACGGGAAGTTATTCTCTCTGCGGGTGCCATCGGATCACCGCAGCTTCTCATGCTTTCTGGAATTGGACCAGCGGATGATTTGAAACGCCTAAACGTAAGAACGCTACTTTTTGTATTAATAAAAATATGTGCGTTGTCGAAGCATTCTTTGCTCAGGCATACTGAATTCTATTCATCGCAAGAAGAAGACACGTGTAAAAATGAAAAGGTGGGGTATTTTATGTATCAGTGCTGTTCTAACAAGGCTATGGTCGTCTGATCCGGGATAACATAGAAGCTGTCTTCAATAGTTGAAAGATACCACTTAAGGAACGTTGACATTTTTATTCACATTGGCCCCTGGGTGTCCTCTACAGAACACAGTCGCTCGTTGCAAACCAGATTATTCTACTTTGCAATAAAAATTAAAATGACGTTGCTTCAAAGTATTGCTGAGCGCCACAAAAAGGTAATGTTCTTACAAATAATGTACAAAATCTCCGAGAATTGCCTACGAATTAGTGGGCAATTTTATTTCATTTCATTGGAAGTTTGTTTTCGGCCAATTGTGTGTATTCCTACAAATATAGAAATAATTTTGTTTATTCCGCCAATCATGCAGTTAGTGGTATGCAGCGTTACACATTGTCGTGCAAATAGCCTTACACCAAAAATATAACGTGGCTCCAGCGCAACGATGACCCAAACGATGATAACATGTGAATGGTGCATGTAAATTATGTTGGCCATGAGATGTCTGGAGCAAGGCTACGCGCCTCGCACATCTTTGTCTTCCGCGGAAAAAGGGCTGATTGGCCATTACCCATCGTCTTCATCTCTCGAAAGTAATCTTAAAAAGCGAACTTTCATGAGCTTAAGTTTACGGACCACGGTAGCGGCGACCAAAACTAATCGCTGCGCCACATGGTTACGCCGCGCCTGCTGTCGAGACCGCGCACAGCGCACGCGCGGCCAACCACTATTCAAGGGACACTGCAACACTTTCTATAAACCCTTTCATTCTTATCTTCACATCTGGGGGCACTGCGAAAGCTATAGGTATCGCCAGCATGGAGCGGCACTGCGTGATTTGCTCGCCGCACCAGATACGCCTACCATTTCTGTTTGGTTTCTGCAGTTTTATTTTTAAAGTTGCTGTCAAAAAGCGTTCATTGCTGCGGCTAAATGAAAACAACCGTTACATGGCCTTAATGACGTAATTCAAGCGGTCGAAGAACGTCAAGACGGGAAAGAGAGAAAAATTGTTTGAGTGAGTTTTCAAGTTATCTGATGGGCATAAGGCATTGATTTTTTGCTGACGTAGTCTGCAACCCCCTAATTTAACTGTAGGAGGGTTTCTCTAATTTAAGTACTAGGAGTGTTTGGTGACTGCGTTCTGGAAGCATTTCAGATTTCAAAAAAGTTCAAAAAAGGTTGTAGGATCGCTTTCATGCATGCCAATATCACTTGCTCCTTCGCGAATGCTTCGTGCTTCGAAAATCAGCGCCAGGGGAGCTACAGCGCGTAGATAGAGTAAGACAGCCAACACAGCCCCATCTCTGAAAACGGTAAGACTCATCTTATATGCGGCAATGGTTGTACGCTGTCACAGTTGGCCTGCTGCAGTTGCGTTAATCTCGTAGCTTATTTATTAGCTCTTTGCATCCCAAGGTCCTAGCGGAAAAAGCATCCCAGCAAATACATCCGAACAAAACGCCCAAAGAACGTCGGTCCTTTTTCTTGCTTGCGATGGTGTAGAGGCTATTTTGGTTGTTTTGCAACTCTTCCACGTGCTGCAGAAAAAATTGTCACCTATTGAAATAGGCCTCCCATTACATTACAATGAATCCTATGCTATTAAGCTTCGGCAACCCTTCACGCCCTGCCAGGAAATTCCGAAATCGTGCAGTCACACCTTGTTAAACCGCTGAGATTTTCGGAAAGAGCACGCACTGAATCAAACGCAGCAGCTCATTCGTGACCAATGTGTCGGTGTGTGTGCGTGCTTGGAGTAGTTCGTATACTTGACAATAATTGAACAGCAGCCACCCTGACCGACCAGAACAGCAGTCACTGGACCACGGTGTAAGTAATACTTTTAGGTGAGCACACGGCGTGCACAGCAAACAGTAACTCGTCGTTCTAATAAAGTCGCCAAACAAACGCCGCTGAGACCGTTGACTCCAGTGCCCTCCAGCGCGAGATAAATGAAGTTGCCCAAGCGCCAGCCGCTCCTAAGTGTTCGTATCTGTTCGGTGCCTCTAGGGACTTCTCGGCAGCTTTCAAAACCGCTTCTGACCAACCGCACGGCCACATAAGGCATTGATAATATTCGTTCCGACCTATTCCCAATTGCGCCCAAGAGAACCCCACAATGATCCGGCCTAGAGCACTGCACGGGCCTGATTTTAAGGCCCGAGCCCGGCCCGAGCCCGCTTCACGAAGCCCGAGCCCGACCCGGGCCCGTAACACCTAGCCCGAGCCCGGTCCGGGCCCGGGCATTTATAAGTGAGCCTGGCCCGAGCCCGGCCCGGGCCCGCCATCTCAAGCCCGAGCCCGGCCCGGCCCGGTAATTTATTTTTTGGCCTAGGGAGGGCCCGCGAGTGCGTGACCAGGCCCGGTCTTTGACGCTAAAGAAAGTTTGTTTATTATATTCCGGGGGATCAGACGGAGCATCTAGTCTGTACAAGCACGTCATGAACTGAAACGCAAAAAATAAGGGTTTAAAAGTGCACATAGTTTAGCTTGCACCGTATGCAGTTCACGCGACATCACCGTTATAATAGCCCATATTCTTACACGACAGACATCATCACCTTTGATGACCAGACTCTTGGGAACTCCACGTGGTTGTATCGGCCACAAGTTGGTATTGCTGACATTTTTCGATCCGCATTTGAACCATCGAGTATGTACGCACGTTGAAGTACTTCACATGCAGTGGTCGTTAACCGGTGGTGTTTCTCTGGCATGCGTGTTTGATTCCCGGCCACGGCAGCCGCATTTTGATTGGTGCGATATCTAAAACACACGTGTACATACATAGACATAGGTGCACATCTGCAGAATGTCTGAATTAGGTCCTTCCTCTCTTGGGCATTCCTTGTAATCGTATCTTTGGTATGTTATACAACAAAATAGAAAATCTTGATGCTGCTCAAAAAATTTCATTAAAATTGCAGTATAGTGACCGTCATACCTAGCAAAACACGTTTTTAAAATAATGCGTACAACTAACAGCAAGAAGCGCGCAAAAATAAACCAAGAATACTCATTTTGATACTCTTTTCTACACTTCACGTCGGACCTATTAGCGGCCGTGCCCATAAATTCAAGCCCGAGCCCGGCCCGGGCCAATGGCATTGGCCGGGGCCCGGCCCGGGCCGCTTATTCCCAAACCATATCCCGTAGGGGCCCAGGCCGACCACACCCCTAGGCAGCGGCGCAGCCAATGAGGTTACAAAATTGCAATTTTTAACCTCCGTGGACGCAGCACAGTGACGTCACTACCTATATGTGCGCGACTTCATGTGTGGCTTACAGTTGAGGGGCGAGCTGTGACACAATGCTCGCGAATTAAAAGGGCAGACACTACAGAAATCTATATATGTGGTAGCTAAAAATGCGTCGCAGGAAACACACACAAACTGATCATCTATACCCATCAGTGGATCTCGAAAAGTGCCAATTTTGTGCCGCTATTTGGACTCCCAGATCACCATCGCAAAAAAAGTGCGCCAAGGAGATCACTTTTTTTACTTAGTTTTATCTCTGTTGCGACTACCGTGCGACTACAGAAGACATATATCAAACTCCTCGAGTACTTCAGTACCTGTACAATTCAAGTATTACTTCGCCGTTGGTTGGTATATATTTTCGATATTGTTTCCCTAAGTTGTTATGACCAGCAGTGCAAATTATGCAGCATTCATGACCGAGTTGCACGTTTGAGCTGGTGTCTTTTTTATCAACGTATCACCCTTGCAAGAACGATTCACACCTTCAATTGCTGTTAACAAAATTTTAATGCTTTCCTTAGTGGAACTGTTTCTGATAAAGAAATATTGCAATGAAGTTAATGTTAACGAAATTCAATGTAATAATGCTTATGAAAGTGCCAAAATGTAGCAGCTCATGCAGCTGTAATATTTCCCAAGGGTAGGACAGTTTGTAAATGTAGTCATGGGTAATTGGCTTCCTTTGTTGTAATCCTAATCTGCACCACGGAATCGTGTTTTAAGGTGTATATACAGTGAAAGAGCACACAACTCAATGGTATGCCCTTCTGTGTGTTGTAGTATAAGTTTTCAATGAGGGTTTTTGCTTTCCAGAACGTGTATAATTGCCACATGCGCGTGAAAGTGTCCATCCGCGAGTGCGCACTTCGAGCACCGAGCCGACCGCTTATCTAGGAACACGATCGGAGGTCAGCGTCAACTTGCAGGCGCGCAAGAAGAGCGCGGAGAGATCAGGGGCTCAGGTACAAAAGGTTAACTTCTACCACATGTGCGTCAGCTTCCCCAGCGCCGCAGGCCAGCCCCGCCTACGGAGCGAAACCATCGGCCGCCCAAAGCAGCCGAAACGAGGGGAGGGGGAAAAAAGAAAAAAATCCACCTCGCATGAAGTCGCGCACATATAGGTAGTGACGTCAATGTGCTGCGTCCAAGGAGGTTAAAAATTGCAATTTTTTTAACCTCATTGGCTGCGCCTCTGCTTAGGGGGTGTGGTCGGCCTGGGCCCCTACGGGATATGGTGTGGGAATATGCGCCCGGGCCCGAAAAATATTCGACTTCGAGCGGCCAGGCCCGGCCCGCAGGCCGGGTCGGGCCCGGGCTTTCAGGCCGGCCCGGGCCCGTGCAGTGCTCTACGGCCTAGCTATGAAAGATATGCCGCCGCTCCTCGCAACAATCCCCAATTAACGCCATGCGCCTTACGCTGGCGACCTCACCTTGTGGGTGCCCACCGGCTGCACTGGTGCCCAACAAGACGCACTTCAGGAAGCCGTAAACGTCACTAAAACATACCTCCAAGCTCGTGGACTAGAATGCGCCCCAGAAAAATCCGGCCTCCTCACGCTCTGTGAACGCACTTACAAAAAATCAACGGCCCCAATCCGCGATCCAGATTTAACGATCAACAACCTGGCGGTACCCACAGTTTCCCGCCTGCACATACTCGGTCTCAGCATACCCAAAAATGGAAGCGGCTCTCAAACCTTACCGGCCCTAAAACGCACCCTCACACAACTCACGCACCTGATGCGACGCATTGCCTACCGCCGCTACCTCCTTCAGGACAAGGACACTCTCAGAATAACGCAAGCAATACTGATCAGTCGTGTAAATTACGGCACACCATACCTGGCTCTCAAATCAGTTGAAAAAAAACTCAATACTTTTATCCGCAAAGCCTACAAACTCACCCCTAGGCCTACCCCCCTCAACATAAACGCGCACGTTGCTCCAACTAGGAGTACACAACACTTTGGAAGGATTACACGAAGCGCATTGCTGCCCCCAAAACACCCGTCTCGAGCTCACATCTACCAGACGGGACACCTTTACAAGCCTCAGTAGCCAAGTACCACCCAAAGAAGACCAGCCAGAACGTATCCCCCTCCACATCCGCCAACACATTCTCGTAGCTCTCGTGCCGCGGAATATGCAGCCCCATTAGAAAAAAGGACGATTCCAAGGACGATTAGGGACTGGAACGTTCTTTCGTACGAAGTGGTGAATGCGTCATCCTTGGATTCTTTTTTGGCTACGCTCGGCTCTAATTCTTGAACACAGAACTCAACCTGTATGTCTTATTTGAAACCCAACAACTGCTTCATACATCTGAGTGTCGTTGAAGTATTCAATAATATCTATTCCGACGGGTTGGCTGTTGTCTCTGCTGTTTTTTTCTACGCCTGTATTTCCCCTGCTCATGTACTTTTGTGCTGACGCCATTGAAAGCAGTTATGGCCTATATATGACTTTAATGCATTTTTCTGTTCTGCATAAGCTACAACTGGTGCTACGCCTGTCGTACACTTTTTTCCAGTGTGTACTTTGTCCTTTACATGCCAAATAGTACTTTTACTAACTTGTTCCTCCCACATTACAGAATTCAGTAATATTTGTTTTTTTCTTGTTTCGATCGTTCTTTGAATATTCAGCATATTTGTGTTATATGTCTAAGTAATGTCTTGTTCCTCTTCTGTGCTCGCAGTTTGCAAAATCCATTTCACTGCTTTGTAGCCTCCTGCCTTGGCAGCTAAAAGGCTGCTGGCAGTACTGACCAAATAAGTAAATAAATAAATAAATAACTACATAAATAAATAAATAACTAAATAAATAAATAAATAAATAAATAAGCACATCCCAAAGCACGGGTCGGTGCGGTTACGAAGAAGCACGCTGGGAACCCTACGACGTGCTACACATACCCCGCACCTACTCCCGCAAACCCGGCCACGTAGGCACGCTTATGGACCACCAGGTAACCGAACTAACAGCCGCCACGATCTGCACCACCTCCACAAATGCCGGCGAGGAAATCGGCATCGCACTAGCTGCCACAACAAACAGCGAATACATCACAGTCATCAAGAACTCGCAAGTAGCATGCCGCAACTACAACCTCGGGGGTGTCCCTTCGCCCTCAAGATTCTAAACATCATCCCGCAACTTCCCGACATCTATATCGTTGGGGCCCCTGGACTCGAGTCTCTCGACGAAATGAGGAGGCACACGCCGCTTCCCGAGTACACACCCTGCGGGAATTTCCGAAAAGATCAAAAACACGGAGAGGACCCACACACACTCAATGGATACACGGACATCCTCTCTCACTTCAGACACGAGCGCAAAACAGTTCACTCCACCCAACTCCCACCTTTCCAGAGCCGAAGCACCACACTTTGCCGGCTACAGACCCCATTGTACCCTCATCCACCATATCTACTCCATCATATTATAGTACTTGCCACACAATTACCCTCCAACGTACGAGCAGTGGGTGGACCGGCTGTCCAGCTCGGACCTCTCGACCCAGCGCAGGAGCAGCCGCCAATGACCATGCATCCTTGGCTAGCTGATACCCTCTATACCGGTGCTCTCACCATCCTGCACCATGGAGCTCGAAATAAAGATGTTTATTCTCTTTCTCTCTCGCCGTCGCCTGGCCAATTCCGGCAGCCGACGGAGCAGACGATAAATTGGAGAAAGCTCTACGAAAGGGTTTACGCACGCCGCAGTGTTTTAACGTATTCCGGACCGGTGTTTTGAGTAGGTAACAACCAAAAGAAGATATAGAATACCGAACAGAGCTGCATATGTGCCGTGGTAGCTGATTAACACTCACGCAATTGACATTTCATGCTTGCACAACAAAAAATGGGGTGCAAATGCTTCACAAATGCCTGCAACGCCACTACGCGCAATGGACAAAAAACGTGACATTATTTAACATTCCCTTCGATATTAAACGACTGAATGCGTGCTCTGCAGCAATACTCAGTAGAGAATGATGCTACGTGCAGTCGGCATTGCTCTGAAATGAAATTTTTGCTAAGCGGTGATTTTCCAAGCTTGGAGTAGAGTACTTCTCATCGTCAGAAACTCTGCAGAAATTCAGAGAATTATCTACTAATGCGTAGCATTCTTACGCCGCCTGTATTGAGTGCGAGCTTTTCCAGAAACTTTTTTTGTTTTATCTAAATCCTGTCCCACCAATTATCTCCGTTCACGTTTTTATAGCGATTATGTTTGGAACTTTCACGAAATCTGCATTATTGTGGAAATGCAGGGCGTTACGCAGTTTGTGATTTTCTGTATTTAAAGCAAGGCTTGCTAGATTTACCAGCCAATGGTTCTTTCCTGGTGTGCGGGACAACAAACTCCCAACGCGTCGGAAGCGGCGGCGGGGAGGGGGAGCGAGAGGAGAAGGCGGAGGGTTTCACTCACGGAGAACACTAGAGATGGCGCGGCAAATTTACCCAGCATTCCCCGCGAGGAAGTGCCTGCTCACCGGCGGCGGCGTCCGCGGTACTGCTTTGTCGTCTGCTTTAGCGGCGGTTGTTTTGAGCCTATTTTGGTGCAGCTTCGCGTTCATTGCGCGGTGCCTTCGCGCAGCTTGATTAACTTGTTCGACGGCACCTCCAGGGTAACCCGCACCTGACTGAATTAAGTGGTAGTACGGCAAACATACGTTAAGGATTGGTTTGCAGGGCGAGAAAACCAAATGTACAAACCCCATACAGACATCTAGCCGCTAGAGACACGCTCTCTTTTGCGCACTGCTTGCCACGAATGGGACTCCGTTTTCTAAATTGGTGATTGCCGGTTCAGTTGTATTTTAAGAGGTATAACAAAAGGCGAAAGTAGCAACTGGTTCGGATAAATGCCGATTATAAAGGTTCCCTCAGCTTTCTCGCATGTCTCAAACTTACGACACTAACTAGTTTATATCGGTACAAATGGGAATCACAATGCTCACATGCGAAATTGTTTCGGGGTCTCGGCTTGTGTGGCGCGGTGCTGTAGCCCCAAGCTAGTACATCACGATGGCTAGGTTCCGCTGTCTTACACTTCGAACGACGCTCCTCTCCATTTTCTTTCTCCCGACTCCCGGCCGGGCTACAGCGGCTGCGTCTGCCTCTCCAGCCCGGCCGTGGCCGACGCTGCTGCTGCGTTCGGGACGCCGCCTCTGTGAATTCCATGTAGCGGCTGGCATCTCTGGTTTAACTCTTTGTAGCGCCACGCGTGTGAATTCAAGTGACATCGCATGGGCAATTGTTGGGGGTGTCGTTTAAAGCTTTGCTTTCCAGCCACCTTCACAGCGTGTATTGGAGCCATTTTTTATTTCATATTTATCTTGTTTTTTATCTTTTCAAATTTTTCTTTGACCAGTTATATCCATTCACACTATTATAACGACTGCAGGTGGAACTTTTGCGAAATCCGCATTATCGTGGAAATTCCATGCGGTATACATTTTGACATTTCCCGTATTTTTTAAATACTTTTCTTATTTTTTAGTTTTTCGACATTTCGATCGACCAATTAACTCCATTTATGTTATTACAAGGGTTACATTGTAACTTCTCCGAAACGTCCATTGTTGTACAAATGCTGGGCGCTACACGGTTCGTCATTTTCCGTAATCGTTTCTGTTTTTTCTTATTTTATTAGTTTTCCAGAATTCTGTTAGACCAATTCTGTTCATTTACGCTATTATAACGATTACAAGTGGAAATTTCGCGAAATCTGCATTATTGTGAATATTGCATGCGGTGTACGTTTTGACATTTCCCGTATTTTTAAATGTTTTTGTTATGTTTTAAATTTTTAAAATTTTGTCCGACCAATTATCTCAATTTACGTGATTACAACGATTGCATTTGGAACTCTCTCTAAATCGACATTACAGCGGAAATGCAGTGCGTGACGCGGTTTGCCATTTTCCGTCATTATATATATATTTTTTTCACAATTTCGTTCCACCAGTTATGTCCATTTACGCTGCTATAACGATTACAGTGTAAGTTTCGCGAAATCTCCATTATTGTGGAAATGCCATTCGGTATAGGTTCCGGCATTTTTCGTAATTTTTAAATATTTTTCTTATTTTTTCAGTTTTTGAAGTTTTCGTACCACCTGTATTTACGTTACTATAAGGATTACATTTGGAACTTTCACAAAATCTGCATTAGTGTCGAAAAGCAGGGCGTTTCACGCTTCGCCATTTCCCGTGATTATTTTAATTTGTGTTATTTCTTTTTTAGTTTTTCAAAATTTTGTTCTAGCAGGTACCTCCGTGTAGGCTACTATAACAATTACACGTACAACTTTTATGGAATCTGCATTATTGTGGGCGTTACACATTTCGCAAGTTTTCGTAATGCTTTAATATTTTTCTTATTTTTATTTCTTTTTCTAAATTTCGTGCGACCAGTTATCTCCATTTACGCCATCATAGCGATCAGAGGTGGAACTTCCGCAATATCTCCATTTTTGTGGGAATGCACGGCGTTACATGGTCCTAGCAAGGGGGTACTCGGCAAAGAGTGCAACGCAATAAAATGTGCGTGCTCGGAAACGATGCACTGGCATCGATTTTACCATTGGATGCCGTACCCCAGCTACTCATCAGTACCAGCAGCAGCAAAGATGAAGCCTCCGCTGGCGAAACAGCCCCACTAAGTACAATCCTGCGATATGAATTGCTGGAAAGGAATAAACTAGCGGAGGTTAGCTGGTGTTTTTTCGTCGCAAATGACGTTGCGCAGCTTTGATAAGTTCACGCACGAAGCAGCGGAGAAGAAGCGACGTTTTTGAAGCCAGGGAGTCGAGCCGGAACCGGAACCGTACCGAAAACCGGAACCGTACTCGAATTTTCACCCGCAACCGGAACTGAACCGGAACTGCATTTTCTCCGCAATTTAGGAACTCAATGCGAAGCGGAACGAATCTAGGGAAGCGTTCCGAAGCGATTCCGGGGTGTCAAAATTGTAATTTCTAGTTTTTGATTATGGTGCCCTACCTTGCGTCTGAAGGTATTTTTACCACTCGCCCGACAGCACCACGAAATATTTTGCATATTCTGCAGTCCCACAGGAACCCATCAGGTTCTATTCTTACTATTACACTCAATTTAATAGAAAGCTGTCCGCACAGAGCATCAGTTTACGTTAGATACGGCCCATCTCCGCCAATTTGCTTGGGCATTTAGTATAAGTTAAGCTAGAAAGTATACTACCCCTTCCTGTAAACCTAAACTACCCATTCCTGGGTAGTTCACAGTAAACTACCCCTTCCTGGAGCGGATTCCCGGTCGGCACAACAGTGTGGACCACCGCGCCACTAGATAGAGCAACACTTTGCGTCGGTCTACCCCTCCCCGACAATCTGAAAGCGCCACCCTCATCAACGACAGTCCACCTGGACATAAAAGCACGAGCACCGCGTGCGGCGCGCTGTGGGCTCGGCGGCTGTGCCTCTGACACGATGCATCGTTTGACGCCCTTCGTCTTCCTCACGCAGGTGCGTACAGACGAACCTGTCCTAGCAAAAAAAAAATCAGTAATCGTTTTTTGGTGCAGCTGCCGAGCTCTTACTGCCTTGTTACCCTGTTTTCCCAGTGTACTGATGTTGTTGGCCAACTATTATTACTCTCAGGAGATGTGGAAACAAACCCAGGCCCTAAAGCGCGACAAAACGCCCACAGCGAATCTGACGACGACATACACTCCTACTAACCAAGCTCGAAGAAGGTCAAACCACTATTTTGGCTGAACTGAAAAATATAAATGCCAGACTTGCCACAACTGAACAAACCATAGCCGACCTAGTCGCTCGAATTTCCAAAACGGAATCTGAGTGTTCTAACTAGCCTTCTATCCGTACAGACATAAAAAGTTACAATCTGCAGCAAACGAAGCAGCAAAAGCGTTTTGCAACATCAATGACAGTCTAAACGATGCAGAAGATAGGTCCCGTCCCAACAACCTAATCTTCTTTGGCGTCGCCGAAAGCGACTCCGAAACGTGGAGTGACAGTAAAAAGCATCACTGATATTTGTAGCCAGCATCTCGAAGTAACTCTTGAGTTTCATGAAATAGAAAGAGCGCACCGCATCGGAAAGCCTCAAGATAACAAAAAACGTCCAAGAATTGTTAAACTCACGAATTCCAAAACGAAGGGAACGCTGTGAACTAAAGGCGTCAAATTTTAGATACGCCCTACAGCGTTGGTGAGGACTTTTTCGGTGCACACGTTTCATACGTAAAGAGCTGCTGTGATTTGCGCGCCAGAACAGCGCCGTTTTCAAACTGCGTTACAAGAAACTACTGATAGGGAAAAACATTCTACTACGATATGACCACTAGCCAAGTAAAGGAGACCTTATTGTCTACGCAATAGCTATCACCGAATCAAACCAAACGAAAAAAGTAATCTCAACCGCAACCAAATCCTAAGCTACACTCACCTGCCCATGCAAATTCTTGTTCATGCTTTTCTGTTCTCTACACTAACATTCGAAGCATAATGCGCAAACGCGATGAGATAACTGACCTAATTAATACAGACTTCGGAATGCGACATCGTCATGCTGACCGAGACTTGGTTATCCCCCGCTATTATTGTCTCTGAAATCTTTCCAACGCCCCCGAATTTCTGGTCTAACGACATGACCGATTACTGCAACGTGGTGGTGGGGTGTTAATAGGAGTAAATAGTTCTGTCCGTCACTCTAAAATTGAAATAAACTGCCCCCTTGAAGCAGTCAGGATATCGTGCGAAAGCCCTCGAGGCACTACGATATTTGGTGTGTGTTATCGCCCCCCTAAGAAAGATTACTATTTCCCCACCGATCATAACGACGCCCTTGACCTCCTACACAAAAAATTTCCAAAAGGTAGCTTTATTCTCGTAGGTGATTTCAACTATCCAAACTTTATTTGTCGAGATTACTGCACCACCTACCCACATTCAGAATGTAATGAATTTCTAAACTGCTTAGAAAACTATCAGCTAACTCAAGTGATCACACAGGCTACCAGAGAAACATTAACCACATCCAACATTCTGGACCTAATAGTGTTGTCGGACCCAAGCCGCCTGCAATCGGTCTTATACCTGCAGGAGTTAAGTGATCACGAAGTTATTCTAGCAACATTTACAACGCACCTTGTAGCTGAGAAGTCCCGAAACAAACAAATCAAACTCTATGACCGGGGGAATTATGAAGCTATTAACACGGCACTGGATGAGTTCTACCACTCTTTCAAAGAAGGATTCGATGACCGATCTGTAGAGGAGAACTGGCATCCTTTTTCATCTAAAATGACCGAACTGAGTGAAACAGTTATGCCAACAATCACAATTTAAGAAAAACCATCAGCCCCTTGGTTCACTAAAACAATTAAAAGAATGATAGGCAAGAAGAAACGCCTGTTTAAAACAGCAAGGACGAAAAACCGGAAGTCACATTGGGAAGCCTACCAGAAGGCGGAAATAGAGCTTAAAAAAGCCATTAGCACTGCCAAATATCTGTTTTTTCGCGTCAGCTTACCTAACATGCTGAAGACTAATCCCAAACAGTTTTGGCGAACCATAATTCCGTCCACTTCTTCTTCATTAATTTTATCCAGCAACTTAGACGAAACGCTAGGCGATAAAGATTATGCAAGCGTACTTAATGACGTATTCTGTTCCGTGTTTACGAAAGAGCGCACCACTACCCTCCCAGAAGACCATGCTGTCATTTTGAATAATATGACCCCATTACGATTGGCCCCAATGGAATCACCTGCCTAATCAAAAACTTGAAGAATTGTTCAGCTGCGGGGCCCGATAACATCGTATAAAAAATACTTAAAAACATAGCGGATGTGAAAAGCGCATTTTTGACAATGCTGTTCTCCCAATCACTATCATCTAGCCATATACCCTGGGAATGAAAACTCGGAAAAATCGTCCCAATCTTTAAAATCGATAACAAATCTTCGCCATGTAACTATCGTCCAATATCACTAACCAGCATTCCATCAAAGATTATGGAACATTTCATTTTTACAAATGTGAAAAATCACCTGGAAAACAACAACTTCATACATCATTCACAGCACGGCTTCCAGAAAGGATTGTCGTGTGAAACACAGCTCGCTACATTCCTTCATGATTTGCACACAAACCTTGATAATAACATTCAAACCGACGCAATATTTCTGGACTTCGAAAAGGCATTCAATAAAGTTCGTCATCGTCATTTGATGCATAAATTAAAACAGCTGAACCTTGATTCATTTGTATTAGCCTGGATTTGTAACTTTCTTACTAATAGAAAACAATATGTAGTCGTAAACAACACTGCTTCCAATACTACCAAAGTGCAATCTTGAGTACCACAAGGCACTGTACTCGGACCACTTCTGCTCCTAATATATATCAACGACCTGCCTTCGCGAGTAACTAATACAATTCGGCTTTTTGCGGGCGATTGTGTGATATATACTAGAATAAAGAGCCGCGACGTTCAATTAACCTTACAAGGAGACCTTTTAACCATTGTAATTTGGTGTAGCGAGTGGCAAATGTCGCTAAATGTACTCAAATGCAAAACCATATCTTTCCATAAACGCGCAAACCCACTTAAGTAAAGTTACTCCCTCCATGTTTCGGTTCTCCAACCTACTAACTCGTACAAATACCTGGGTGTACATCTAACAAATGATCTGACTTGGTCCGGTTAAGTTAAATTTGTCGTTTCTGCAGCAACCAAAACTCTCGGTATTCTCCAACGCAATTTAAAAATGTCCCCTCCAGAACTAAAATTACTAGCCTACAGAACACTAGTACGCCCAAAATTAGAATATGGCCGCGAACCAAGCATTGGGTTTGTTTATTTGTGTTTTGTTTTTACCGCACGGCTGCGCCGGTCTGTGTTATCTCTGTGCCAAGGGAAGCGCGTGTTCCATTCTTTCTTTCTGTGCCGCATGTGTTATCTGTTCTGATAGGGAGAGCATCCCGATTTAACGTGAACAGCCCGGAATAATCTTCTTGGATCTACAATGTTCTCGATTCGAATCGACGGTTCGAGAACCACGCGCGCCGAAAGATAAAAAGCCGGCAGAGCAGACGCCGGGGTATTCGATTCTGCGAGTTCGCCGACGCACGTCACTTTGTTGACCGCTGTTTCGCCGCCTCTGTATTCTTTTGAGTTGTTAGGGGAGCACAAGTTCGCTCCAATAAAGTTGTTTCTTTTCCAAAACAACTGCGTCGTCCCTGGCTTCGTGACATTTGGTGGAGGTGCTGGGTACCTTTCATGAGTACCCTTCATGCCCACTACAACCTCTGAAAGCCGCCAAGCCAGTCCAACAAGAGCCAGCCTCCGCCGGCAAGATTTACCCCCCGAGTTCGGTCTGCTACCGGAGAAAGCGAAGAAGAAAGACGTCGCAACCAGCACCATGGTCAACCAAGCCGATCGCCCCGTCGTTCTGCAGGGGCCACGGGATCCGCCATCATTCCGAGGAGCCCCCGCAGAAGACCCAGAAGAATGGTTGGAGAAACTGGAGCGCGTCCGGAAATTCAACAGGTGGGACGACGCAGAAACGTTCCGGCATGTTTTCTTTCACTTGGAAGATTCGGCTCGCACTTGGTTCGAGAACCACGAGAGCTCCTTGACAAACTCGGCTCAGTTCAAAAGCGAGTTCCTGAAGACCTTTACTACCGTGGTCAGAAAAGAACGCGCAGCGCTTTTGCTGGAAACTCCAACGCAGCACCCCAACGAAGGGGTCATGATCTTCGTCGAGGAGATGAAGCGACTTTTTCGCCGTGCGGACCCAGAAATGAAGGAAGAAAACAAACTACGGCTTCTGATGCGAGGTGTGAAGCAAGAGCTCTTCGCGTGCCTTGTTCGCAACCCCCCTAAGACCGTGTCCGAATTCGCGTCTGAGGCCGCCGCGATGGAGAAGACGCTCGAAATCCGAACGAGGCAGTACGACCGCCCAATCGATTCGCTGGTTTTGGAGACTATTGGTGCCGGCGCTATTAACTTCGACTCACTACGCGACACCATCCGTGCAGTGGTGAGGGAGGAGCTGCGGAAACTTTTCCCGACGACGACGCCACACCTTCAAGTCGCTTCCCTGACTGACGTGATCCGGGAAGAAGTACAGCAGGCTTTGGGAACTTCTATGCCGTCCGAAGCACCCCGCGAGCCAGAGGCTATGACCTACTCCGCGGCTGTTCGTCGACACCGCCCTGTTCCAACACGTCGTCACGAGGCCCCGCCCTACCGCCGCCCACTGTCGCCCGCCCAACCCCCTGTAGTACGAAACCAGACGCCGAGGAAGACTGACGTATGCCGAACACCGGATAATCGTCCTCTGTGCTACCATTGCGGAGAGGCCGACCACGTCTACCGTCGCTGCCCATACAAGAAACTCGGACTTCGTGGTTTCTCCGTCGACGCACCACGCCCCCAACCCGGCCAGCGCCCATCTGACATTGGAGAATACCTGTCCAACACCAGCCGTGGACCAGCCCGTTTCAACCGTTCGCCGTCGCCGTACCCGTACCAGTCGCCGGACCGCCGTAGCAGTGCTGACTTCGCACGTGGAAGGTCCCCCAGCCCACGCGAGGGAAACTAAAGGCGGCAACTTCTGGAGGTGAAGTTGCACAACGGCGGAAAACCGAAAACCCTCCAACAACGCAACGATTCGCCGAAGACTGTGACTTACGATATGCCCGCATCCCGACGACCCGACCTAACCCTGACGTGACTCCTGAACACGATGACAACCACACGGCGCGACGCCTACTTGACATGACCAAACCTGCCGCTGAGACGACGACAACGACGACGCACAGTACCCGACCGTCAACACGCACAAGCCGAGATGCGACGCCCCGACCCACCCGGAACTCGAGGAAGGCAGCGTCCGACGTCCAGTTGTCCATCGACGGCTTTGACGTAGTCGCCCTCATCGACACGGGAGCCGACTACTCGGTTATGAACGGGTCATTCGCGTCTAAGCTGAAAAAGTTACAAGATGGGACGGTCCGCATATACGCACAGCAGGAGGCCATCTCGTAACGCTAAGTTGAACGTGCACATCCCGCGTCACCATAGACGGCATCACGTACCCTGCTGCGTTCGTAATTTTACCTCAATGCTCCCGCGACGTAATACTCGGAATGGACTTTTTGACGGACAACGGCGCAATAATTGATTTCCAGACCAAGTCGATAACTTTTTCCTCTGATCACTCTACGACGCCGCCACTGAACCCTGATCACCGTGCTGCTGTAAGGATCGCCGACGATCATGTCACCCTGCCACCCCGCGCAAGCTTGATGATCACCGTCTACTGTGAGGATGCTGCTCCTAACATCGATGCTATCGTAGAGGGTGACCAAAGGTTGCTTCTCAACCGCGGTGTCTCCGTCGCAAGAGGCATTGCGCGCTTTAAGCAATGCAAATCCCATGTTTTGGTCACCAATTTCACCGAGGAGTACCAGCATCTAAACAAGGGCGCTGCGATTGCGTCCCTCGAAGAAACGCAAGAAGAAAGTCAAGTGATCGCGGTCGCTAACTTTGAATGCGCACGCGCAGATGCTTCCAAGCCGCCGCAACCTTTCGACGTGAACGCGGCGCTGCCGCAAGAAAACCGGGACAGATTACTGGATTTGCTCCGTCGCTACAGCGAGTGTTTTTCGGCAAACTCAAAATTACGTCACACACCCCTAGCGAAGCACCGAATTATAACCGCAGATGGAGCCCGACCTACCCGACAGTCACCGTACCGCGTCTCTTCACACGAGCGGGAAGCCATCCGGACTCAAG
This sequence comes from Haemaphysalis longicornis, assembly GCF_048455015.1. Taxonomy (NCBI): domain Eukaryota; kingdom Metazoa; phylum Arthropoda; class Arachnida; order Ixodida; family Ixodidae; genus Haemaphysalis; species Haemaphysalis longicornis. The sequence goes on from NW_027526306.1 coordinate 459,135, forward strand.
TCGACGACGTGCTCAGCGACGACATAATACAGCCATCGAAAAGTCCGTGGGCTGCGCCGGTCGTACTCGTGAAGAAAAAAGACGGCACATTAAGGTTCTGCGTTGACTACCGGCGACTGAACAAAATCACCAAAAAGGACGTGTACCCCCTGCCACGAATCGACGACGCCCTTGACCACCTCTGCCATGCGAAGTACTTCTCATCGATGGATCTGAAGACCGGCTAGTGGCAAATTGAAGTCGACGAGAGAGACCGAGAGAAGGCTGCATTTATAACCCCGGATGGCCTATACGAGTTCAAGGTGATGCATTTCGGGCTGTGCACGGCGCCAGCAACGTTTCAACGAGTCATGGACACGGTGCTAGCTGGCCTGAAGTGGCACACCTGCCTCGTATACCTCGACGACGTTGTCGTATTCGCCCGGACTTTCGACGAACACCTCGCAAGGTTGGAGTCTGTACTCGGGACCATTCGTACGTCGGGGCTAACGCTGAAGCCTGAAAAGTGCCGTTTCGCGTACGAGGAACTCAAGTTCTTGGGCCACGTCGCCAACGCCGCGGGAGTCCTACCTGACCCAGCAAAAATTCAGCCGTTGCGAACTTCCCAAGGCCGAAAGACAAGAAGGGCGTGCGAAGATTTCTCGGACTGTGCGCATACTACCGGCGCTTCGTCGCAAACTTCGCACGCATTGCAGAGCCGCTCACGCGTTTGACGAAAGATATCACCCCTTTCAGCTGGAACAACGACCAAGAAAAAGCATTCGGCGAGCTGAAAAAACGCCTGCAAAGCCCGCCCGTGCTCGCTCATTTCGACGAAAACGCCGAAACGGAAATACACACGGACGCCATTGATATAGGCTTGGGTGCCGTCCTCGTCCAAAAACAAAGCGGGTGCGAAAAGGTAATCGCCTATGCCAGCCGTGGTCTGTCGAAGGAGGAGAAAAACTACTCTGCCTCTGAGAAAGAGTGCCTGGCAATCATATGGGCCATTTCAAAATTTCGCCCATATGTGTATAGAAGACCATTCAAGGATGTGTCAGACCACCACGCGCTGTGTGGGCTCGCCAATTTGAAGGACCCCTCTGGCCGTCTTGGGCGGTGGAGCTTGCGCGTGCAGGAGTTCGACATTGCAGTCGTTTATAAATCCGGCAGGAAACACTCCGACGCCGACTGCCTGTCCCGCGCCCCCGTCGACCCACCAGCACAAGACTCTGATGAAGACAGTGCGTTCTTCGGAATCGTGACGGACAGCGACCTAGCCGCCCAGCAGCGTGCTGACCCTGACTTACGCGTTATAATCGACTACCTCGAGGGATGCTACGTCACCGTACCTAGAACATTCAAACGCAGCTTACCAGCATTCAGCCTGAGAAAATCCGTCCTCATGAAGAAGAATTTCATCCCCGGAACGAGAACGAATTACCTTCTTGTCATCCCCGCGGACCTTCGTGACGAAATTTTGGAAGCGTGCCACGACGACCCGACTTCCGGACATCTCGGCACAGCCCGCACAATTGGAAAAATCAAGGCGAAGTACTACTGGCCCTGCCTTACATCCGACGTCACCCACTACGTCCGGAGCTGCCGTGACGGTCAGCGACGAAAAACGCCACCGACGAGACCTGCCGGACTTCTGCAGCCCATTGCCGTCCCATCAAGGCCCTTCCAGCAGATTGTAATGGACCTTCTGGGCCCGTTCCCTATGTCACGATCCGAGAACAAGTGGATTGTCGTAGCAACAGACTACATGACGCGCTACGCAGAGACCGCCGCTCTTCCGAGGGGGACTGCACAAGAAGTCGCCAAGTTTTTCATAAGACAAGTTGTGCTGCGACATGGAGCTCCTGAATTCCTCATCACGGACCGCGGAACGGCCTTTACTGCGGAGCTCATGCAAGGAATCTTACGCTACAGCAACACGGATCACCGAAGAACGATGGCGTACCACCCCCAAACGAACGGACTAACGGAACGTTTGAACAAGACGATTGCGAATATGCTGTCCATGTACGTCGACGTTGAACATAAGACTTGGGACGAATGGCTCCCGGATGTCACGTTTGCGTGCAATACGGCTATCCAAGTAACCACGCAGATGACACCGTTCGAGCTCGTCTACGGAAGACAGCCGACTACAATGCTTGACGCCATGCTGCCTCACGTAGAAGACCACGACCTGAACGCCGACGTCCAAGGATGCCTTCAGCGTGCGGAGGAGGCCCACCAGCTTGCACGAGTTCGTATAACGGACCAGCAGCTGGTGGATGCCAGCCGCTACAACCTCCGACGCCGAGCCGCCGAGTACCACCCAGGGGATCGTGTGTGGGTTTGGACCCCCATCCGACGACGCGGACTGAGTGAGAAACTTCTGCGACGATACTTTTAACCCTACAAGATTCTACGACGTGTTGGCCAACTTACCTACGAAGTGATCCCCGATGGTGACTCCGGCACATCATGACGACACACGCGGCCCGAAGTCGTCCACGAGGTTCGCTTAAAACCTTTCTACAGACGATGACGAACTTGTATTTTAAGTGCGAATGCACTTTATAAGCGACCCCAAACCACCCACCGCCGGCGTCGGCGGCGGCGTCGGCGTCCGCAGTGCTCCTCTATAAAGAAACAGCATCCGGCGCCAGGTTTCGATCCGCGGACTTTGCGGCCGCAGCGCGACGCTCTACCGACCAAGCCACGGACGCGACGTGATATCAGCGTTAGTGACGCGCCTTATATCTTTAACGCATTCAAACTACGTCGTCAGCGGCGTGCGTTGGCGACTCAGCGGAGTTATAGCGGCTTGATAACTGCGTGGTGTACACGTGATACTACAAACCCGATGGAAGAGATGGAAGAGAAGGCGGCGAGGCGGTGGGCTGCGGGGGCCGAGCGCAAGCGCCGCAAGCGGGCCGACAACCGTGCATTCGCACTTTCACATTCTCCCCCTCGGGGAAATGCGGGGGAATTTTTTTATTTGTTCGGACTGTCGCTTATCTTAGCATCGGGTCGATGCACTCTTAGCGGGGGGGGGGGGTAATGCCGCGAACCATGCATTGGGTTTGTTTATTTGTGTTTTGTTTTTACCGCCCGGCTGCGCCGGTCTGTGTTATCTCTGTGCCAAGGGACGCGCGTGTTCCATTCTTTCTTTCTGTGCCGCATGTGTTATCTGTTCTGATAGGGAGAGCATCCCGATCTAACGTGAACAGCCCGGAATATTCTTCTTGGATCTACAATGTTCTCGATGCGAATCGACGGTTCGAGAACCACGCGCGCCGAAAGATAAAAAGCCGGCAGAGCAGATGCCGGGGCATAGGTCGGCAAACTCACTCACGAGTGCACTCACACACCCCCCACTCACCACTCATGAGTGAGTGGTGAGTGAGCCTCGCCATCGTTGTGGGCTGGTGAGTGCGAGTGCGAGTGAGTGCGAGTGCCACTCGCGGCGAGCCCCACTCGCCACTCGCGAGTGCGAGTGCCACTCGCGGCAAACGCCACTCGCCACTCGCGAGTGCGAGTTCCACTCGCGGCGAGCGCCACTCACCACTCGCGAGTGCGAGTGCCACTCGCGGCGAGCGCCACTCGCCACTCGCGAGTGCGAGTGCCACTCGCGGCGAGCACCACTCGCCACTCGCGAGTGCGAGTTCCACTCGCGGCGAGCCCCGCTCACCACTCACGAGTGCGAGTGCCACTCGCGGCGAGCGCCACTCGCCACTCGCGAGTGCGAGTGCCACTCGCTGCGAGCCCCGCTCACCACTCACGAGTGCAAGTTCCACTCGCGGTGCGCCCCACTCACCACTCACGAGTGCGAGTGCTCTCACCACTCACGAGTGCGAGTGCACTCACTACTCGCAAGTAGTGAGCCCCGCTCGCTACTCATCAGTGGCGGGTGCACTCGCGAAATGTGCGGTGCTATGGTGCCGACTGCCGGGTTAATTCTAACGTTACTAAATAAAGGCTTTAAGAGTAGCGGCACTCTTTTCTCTGATTGTTGTGTGCCGCCAGCATTTTCATTGGTCGGTCGGCACCACGTGATAATTATTTACACATTGGCGCAGCCATTTTGTTTCTGGGCGCCTCTCCTTTCTCTTTTACTCTACAGCGCGGGCGCTAGAGCGCCGGGCCCACTGTGCCCGTCACAACCAGCAGCGGTTTCGTTGGGAGAGGTGGCAGCACGACAGACAGAAACAAAATGGCCCCAGACGCTTCCTGGTGCACGAAGTGTCAGTACTCTCAAGCGTAGCTTTTTTAGGGGTGCTAGTGAATCCGATCCTCCCTCCCGTCCTTCCCCTTATTTTGCGGAAACTTTCCAAATGAACACGTGACGGCGTAGTTTAGGATCAAGCTGTACTCCTGTGCGGCAGGCTCGCGCCGCTTGCGGATGGGAAAATGTAGGGGGAAGGGGGAGGGTGGCGGCTGCCCGGCAGCTCGTCGCCATCGTCGCCATCATGACCGCCGCCGCGACACGACGGCGCCGCCTGCCTCCACCGCCTCTTCTGCCCAGCGCTCAATCAACGGCGCTCAAAGCCAAGCCCTCCTTGCTACACCTTGCTCCCATCTTTCTATCCTTTCGTGGCGGTGTTTTACCAGTTTTACTGGGCATCCCCGCTGTGAGCCCTGTTCCAGCTTGCATTGCTCTTTGGAATAAACTGTTTGGAGGGCTGTCTGTAATGAATTCATCGGGAAAATTTAGTGCCGTGGATAGCGCGCTAAGCGATAGGATTAATCGCACACGCTAGCCAGTGCTTTGAAAGATGGCAGCAGCCTTACCGAGTTTTCCTTCCGAACGGATCTTTTTTTTTATGTTTGCTACCGCTGTCAGAATTTGCAGTGTTTTTTTTGTTTTATAGAGCGTGAACGAACTAGGTTACATAAGTCCTGAAAAGCTTTGATTCATGGCTTGCGAAAAATTTGCGAGAATTTTTTGTTTTCACTTGCCAAAAGCGAAGTTTACCCCGTTGAAAGTGGGGTATTAAGACAGGTGGGTATAATAACCGTATATAGACTTAAGAAAACGTGAGACCCCATTAATGATAAATTTAAATTCTAGCTCAAATAAAAACGCATTCTATGTCCAGAAAACTTGTTCCGTAGACAGCCAAAAAGGCTAATGCCGCTCATAACAAAATCAATGCATTGATACTGCATTGATACAATGCATTAATAAAATCGGGGAACCCTACTGGGACGTCGACACAATCAAAATAAGAAAAATAAAATAAAGGCCTAATGCTCACCACGCGAGATAGGACGGGACAGAAGAGGCAGCTTTTATTGACGAAATATCTGCACAAACCATGTGAGCTGCTACACCGGCCACGTAAATTAAGGCTGTCTTAGCCCTCTATGAATGTAATTAACATCTTTATCTTTGACGACTACTCTGATTGTTCTGAGGAATTATGCAGGAAAGAGGTAAAACCACGCGTACAAAACATAAGCGCGCGCACATATACTGTAATCCCTCATTATGACGAAATCGCTTTACTCGAAATATCGCTTTATTCGAAATTTCTTCTGGTCCCAACCCAAACGCATGCATTTTAGGCCGCATTACTCGAAGCGCACGAAGAGCTGGACCCGCTTAGAGTGAAGTGGCGAGCGGAGGCGGCGCCGAGCAGTGATGACCCAGCGGCGAGTCAGGCGGTGAATATGGCGAGTTGACAAGCTGGTGTTTCCCCGGCGATTTTCTCGAGCCCGTCGTACTCGTTTTGCGCCATCCGATTTAAGACAAATGGTCGATATGCGTGTTAGGGTGATTGAATTTTCTTCCGAGACATTGGTCCATGGCGTGGACGCGACGGTGCGCGAAGTGTCGTCGAGAGCGGGGTGCCCAAAAACTCGTTTTGCAAACTTCACGGCTGCACACCTCGGAAAAAAATTGCCCAGTAATCCTGCAGAGCCCCTAAAACCGGTCAGTTTTCATGATTGTGCTGTGTACTCACAATGAGCGGGTAAACGTTTTTTGAGCTCAACAAACACAACCTCAGATTCCAGCTGTGGAATTTGCGGCGCTTTCCAGCGCGAAACCCTCGTAGCGTTCCTTGGCGCCCCCACCCCCCTGTAAAAGCGGCCACAGCCTTCTCCTCTTCCTTCGCTCTGCATGCAGTCTGCGAGGTGTGCGGACGCCAGTCACTGCTTGGTCACATTAGAGAAGGGGTTGCTCGCGCCCAGCAAGAACATGAAACAGCCAAAGCTCACTGCCTTCCTTGCACCTGAATAAAGTTGTGTTTCGAAGAATACATTGCGCTTTGATTCCTCGCAGTTGTGGCGCAAATAAAGCTCTACGAGTTTAGTTTTCTCGAGTGGTCGCTTATATCAAAATACCGCTTATAACGAAATTTTTCGCCGTCGCGCTGTGTTCGTTATAACGAGGGATTACTGCGTATGCAACACAAGGTAATCAGGAACGCATAGTTATTGCTCACAAAACCAGCGAATTTTATTTACTTCTTTATTGTTTTACAATTCAATAAATTCCCTTGTGAAAGGCTATTTTTACATAACGGTGGTCACATGCGAAAACCCGCTCAAGTTACGCTAACAGCCTAATGCAGAATATTAACAAAAAATGGAGCAGCTTCGCACTGTAGTTGCGCGAAGAGTGGACAAACAGCGAAACTGGCGGCCCCACCCGACTTATTTCCGGTTCGGTTAAGTTTATCCGCCGTTATGGTTGGAGGCTCGGCCAAGTTTTTTGCTTGGTTATGCTTTGAGACACGGTCAAGCTCTCTGCGTGGTGTCGTGGTTAGCCCCAAAAGAGCAATGAACACTCGGTCATTATGTATGTACAATGCACGTGAGCTCGTAACTCCGGATCGGACGTTTCGCTGCTGCTTCACCGGCGCGATATTCGGGATTGTACCAAAGTCATCTCCTCCGTTCTCGAGTAGCGGCGTAGCGGCTTTCGCGCCGCGCTTGCTCGTCTTTGGGAGTGGCGCTCTCCTTCTATTGCACCATCTCTCCCTTCATTACAGACCGGACTTTTGCATCTCACATGGATTTCCGAACTTGCCGCTGAAAGTTCTCCATGACTGGCAGGCTGGGGCAGAGCGTTCGACAAGGTCGAGCGGTGTCGGCGCGCACGCCGACGTCCTCGCTCGGCGAGGTTTTTCTGCGCAGGTTCGCCGGCCCAACCACCAGCTTAAACAGCATTCGCTGTTGTAAAACTCAAATGCCATTTGTCTAGCGACAAATAAGGTTGAAACGCGAAGCTTTTGAGGCGTGCATTTTGATCGTTGGGGGTTTCAATTTTGATCGCTGGGGTTCAAACTCCTTTCACTTCACCCGCCACGATCATCATCGTCAAAAAGTTGGCTTTCCTGCAGTGCGTTTTCGCAAACGGTCTCCATCAGCCAGGCAAAGAAAGCTTCGCTTAAAAACGAAAGGATTTGTTTTTAAAAATGCAAATAAATGTAAAACCTATTGGCAAATTATATTGGTAATGCAATAATAGTTGGTAGTAAAATGACAGTATAAAGCAAAATATGAACCAAACCGTTCAATTTCAAACACGTGCAGTATGGACGAAAAAGAAAAAAGATATACACAAGCAAGTTCAGTTATGGCACAGATAAACTCAACTTTTCACTACACGTTTTCTTAAAGAATACCAGAGGGTAAAGAAAAGGTTGCGTAAGAGGTAAAAAATAAGTTGTTGAAATCGGTAAAGAAACGGACAGCATAAAAAAGACACATTGAGAAAGTAAAATATTCAGCGGCCGCACAGTTGTTAGTTATTTTGTTTAGATCTTTCTACTGTACAAATATTAGAATTTTAAATGTTTAATATATCGCCGGCACTGTGCAAGTTCAACTAACATTTTCTTGTTTTGCAGTTTTGCCACAGCTGCACGCTTAGAATTATCTGGCAGCTTCCTACACGCTTTTGTTATAACGACGTCACGCTGTACTATAATTCCTTCACAACCTCAAATTTAACGGTAAAGCAGTATTTTCAACATGGTTCAACTGATCAAAAGCACGGTACATTTCCGCGCAACGCGCGTACTGCAATTATGTCCTAAGTTTGGGTCCATTCTTCGCGTAACCGCGCTTCTATGCCGTTGGTATCTGTCGTGGGGGATCCCACCACCACTTTCGCTCTACGAAGTTTTCTTTTTTTTTTACCTCGGCGGCGCCTACAAGCCGGCGCCTGCTTTCTCCCCACCCTTTGCTTTTTTAAGTGCGAATACTTTATAAGCGACCCCAAACCATCCACCGCCGGCGTCGGCGGCGGCGTCGGCGTCCGCAGTGCTCCTTTATATTTAAAAAAGAAACAGCATCCGGCGCCAGGTTTCGATCCGCGGACTTTGCGGCCGCAGCGCGACGCTCTACCGACCAAGCCACGGACGCGACGTGATATCAGCGTTAGTGACGCGCCTTATATCTTTAACGCATTCAAACTACGTCGTCAGCGGCGTACGTTGGCGACTCAGCGGCGTTATAGCGGCTTGATAACTGCGGGGTGTACACGTGATACTACAAACCCGATGGAAGAGATGGAAGAGAAGGCGGCGAGGCGGTGGGCTGCGGGGGCCGAGCGCAAGCGCCGCAAGCGGGCCGACAACCGTGCATTCGCACTTTCACATTCTCCCCCTCGGGGAAATGCGGGGGAATTTTTTTGTTTTCCTTTTCTCGTAGTCGGCGACACCGACGCATATTCGAAACAGCACTTGTTCGCGCATACGGGCTCGCTGGCGCGCCGTGTATCCTAGCCTCCCCCCCCCACCCCCCCCAATACTCCTGTGCAATACTGTCCCCTCCGTCTAGACACAGGGACGCCTTTGCCCGGGACTTTGTCGACGGTCGCCGAAGGCCTGCAGGTCAGCCCAGCGCGCAGTCGTACACGATAAACTGTGCGCCCCCACCTCCCTCCATACACAAAGAGAAAGAGAATAACTTTAGGAGATGTTGGCGGCATTTGTTCGGAAGCCAACCTAAGTACGAGAGCCCTCGTAAGCTACAACCAGGCGCCCGGACGGCGCGGCAATCTGTTGCGTGGCAGAAACGAGAAAGTGCAGGTCGCTACCGCCGCCACCACATCGCCGCCTCCGCGATCGCTATAGGGACCGGGCGGCCGTTGTATGGCAGCACCATCGTTTCAGCGAACAGCGCCGCCCGTGGCGAACCGCTCGTCAGTGGAATGCCGGTGGCGGTCAGCGCAGCGTAGCTGTGCATGGCTTTCCGTCGTTTTTCTGCGGTGCGGCTTGCAAAGCGTACGTAACCCCACGTGCATTTTTCAGATCGGTAAATCTTGAGCGTGGATGTGACGTTTACGAGGTATGCCATGTGTGTTATTTACGCCCATACTCAGTATTTAAAAATAGCAGACGACGCTCAATGCGCCAAGCTGGAAGTCAAGCTGGAAGTGAAAGTTCGTTGCTTCATGCAATTTTTTCATGCCTGCATGCAGTTTCGCGAATCGAGGAGTATATTGCCGCTAAATGCTCCCACAAAGCCGGTGTATGCAACCGATCTAGGAATGCTGCGGTGCTGGCCTTTGGCAGTTGATGACGAAGCGGCGTCGACGTAATGCACAAGAGAAAGACAAAGTTGGGGGTGTCTTCGAAGATTTACCTCAAAACAGAAATTGTGCTTGACGACGCTTCCGTAACTTCATTACCTACGGCTGAAACGTGTTTAATTTCACAGAAATGCTTTTACTACAGTCATCGGGAATCGTTAATAGAATAAATACCGCATGATAGTAGAACGTTATTGCTTGTTGTGGAGAAGCATTGCTTTACAAGAATTGCAATGGTTGCTGGCTAGTTCGTAAATGGTTTTTCAAAAACCAATTCCTGCGTGGCTGAAGGACACAAGAGAGGAGGGTGCCCGAAACCTGTACTCAGCTTCACAACTGAATGCTGCGGTTGGTTTACAAGCTGCCACCTACGCTTGAAAAATCATGCACACCTCCGTATAACGACGATAATGGTTTATCGCAAAGCTCTATCGTATGGGTTTCCTTGGTTGCCTTCTGGATTTAAACTTTGACTAGTTAAGCGTCGAATTTGACCAGCACGCAGTTTGGTCTTTTGATCGCAGCGTCTTTGACTTTGACCATTTCCAATTCGATTTCGCACGAACGAAACGTTGTGTTCAACCATCATAATCATTAGACGGAGGGATAGATGATTTTGCTCGTAAATTTTGAACTTCCATGCCCCATCTCCAAATCTAAACTTTTTCCAGCGTGTCGGAAATGTGTCTGTGGTGGAGGACTCGGGCTCATGCACTCATATTTGAGGCAACTAATCGCGCGTTTTTTGGTGTCTTCACCAGGCATTACACGATTTTTTTAGGTACTCTGTAAATAATACTTCAGCATTAAAAAACACCGGCTGACGTTAACTATGCCACATTTTTTAACTATCGGTGCCAGCCTTTATTCTACGCAGGTGGTAAAACGAGAAGGGGAGGAGGGATGGTTTGTAGCTTGGGCTGTTGAGTTGGTGAATAACTTTGGCTCTTGATAAAATGACCACCACAAGCGTGGGATTTCCACTCCGGCTTTCTAGCTCCCATGCGGTCACAGTGTCGCTCATCAAAACCGAAGGTACAAAGCTCACGGTTACAGAAAGTGTAAACTGCCGCAACATTTCTACGGCTACACGGTAATCCATCTCTTATGCGGGTGCCTTTCTATTTAAAGCAGACATATCGAGGAGTCCCAACGCTGAGGCTGGCGTGGAAACCGTAGTCATTGAAACCAGTGAAGATAATTTAAAGTGGTAGAAATGAATTCTAATATTGCTAATAGTTTTATTCCTACTCAGATCGCGCGAGCCAGCGCTCGTGTCAATGTAGCCCTTCCCCAACCTTACAAGCATCCAGTAAGTTTGCGTAGCCGTTAGTGCATTTAAGAATAAAATAATACTAATAATAGTAGTTTTATTCGTACTCAGAACGGGTGGGGCCAAGCGCAGATCGCTGCAAAAAGCGCTCATGCCGTTGCAGCCGATACCCAACTTTAGACGCGTCCGACAAGTTTACGTAGTCATTACTGCATCTAAGAACCCCACACATCTGTCTAGACTTAATTTCATCTCACATGTCTGCTCACAACGCCACCAAAACATACAAAGCACCGAAGCAAATACGACAAAAGCAACGGGAGGCTGTGTAGTCCAATGCACCGGCTCATTCCAATGACGAGGGGAGCGCCGAGTGGTGGCGCCACCCGTCCAGCTGCCCGGTCCCTATGCCGCCGAAGAAAACCCGCGTTCGCACCGGACACTGCAGTTTGCGCGCGACGCCAGCGCCGCCTCTCGCCGCCGCTTAGAAACTCTGGGTCGTGGATGTCGCGACCGGACGTTCAGCGCACGTAAAAACACACGCGCTGCGTGCGGTTCGACGTTGTGTTGCGGAAGTTTTTTAAGAAACATAGTTATAATTGCAAGTTGCAGGGTCTGAAAGGATCAAAAGGCTGCAGGAAAGAATTAGTGGCAGCGCCGCTACTGCTGCGCGAAGGGCAGCCACAATCGCGAAAGGCAGCATGCCATCGTTCTGTACAGGTTTCTCGCTCGGGCAGCCGTGGGAGAATAAGCGTCGCAAGAAATGATTTTAGCAGTAAGAAAAGTCAAGGAAATAAAAAAAGTCATGACATTTTTTGTCAGTGGAAGGAGTAAACTTATGAGTACGATTACCGTTTATGCGGAGCGCAGACACGAAGGCCCGTAAAACTAAAACGTTTGCTTTCAGTGTTCATACACATCACGCGCTGCGATAGCGCATGCCGTCGTAGTAGTTGCATAACACAAGGTATTACCGCTTCCGCCACTATTGTTTTATAAGCAGTAACCTTTTTTTAGCGCCATTCACGGTTCACGGCACCGAATGGATACCAAAAGGCGGCACAAGAATATGCATTCACAGCACTTCGCGAGTGACGCCAAAAGCAATGTCAAGACGGTCAATACGCATCCCGCTTACTGCCCTACTTTGTTCCCCGAAGTGTACATAGTTCGGCCACGCGTTCCAAGCGAGAGCATGGAAAGCTATCCAAGGCAAGGTTGCATTCACTCGTGCTGACTTCTTTAATGTGTTTATACTTAACGTCTCCTATGCTCGTACATCTCCTGCCGAATCAGTCATCGGCACTGTTGAGGTTGACAACCCAGATATCCATATGCATAGGTTGCTCCGAACGGCTCAATGTCCCACCAGGTAGTATCAAGAACGTGGCAAACGTCACCCTGACCTCATTAAACTGAAACGACTATACAAGAAAATCAACGATTACCAAAAGACATTACAAAGTGAAAATTGGCAAAATCTTTGCCATCGGCTCCGGCAAGAGGGAGAGGCCTTTTTCACTTATAATGGGGCATCTTTCGCAGCCTTTGCGTAAAGCAAAGCTTCCTATCATTGACAAATGAGACTGCAGTCTGACTATTATGACGAAGAAGAAACTATTATCAAGACTCTCTTTCCGCATGCTACGAAGGATAAAACGGCACTAAAATCTCTTTCCGACATAGACATACCACACCCTCTAGACGAACTCAACACTCCTTTTACCCTGGGAAAACATCACGTTGCCATCGCTCAAGGCAAATCTAGATCCGCTCCAGGCCATGATAAAATCACTTGGCAAGATGTCCGCAATCTGCCAACGCACGGCCATGAAGCCTGAGTGTTGTCAACGAATCATGGGAAACGGGACAAGTCCACGAGCACTTGAAGACGACCATCATTCATCCCATCACGAAGCCTACTAAAGACGCCCGCGAAAACCTGAAAATCTGCGACCTATTTCACTAACTCCTATCATGTGCAAGGTCATCGACCGATTAACTAACAACCGACATCAGTTCCATCTCGAGCGCACTAGTTGGTTTCATCCATCGCTAACCGGCTTCAGACCTAATCCTAGTACGCACGACTACCTTTGGGTGCTCCGAAGAGTCATAAATCGCACATCTCGAAAACAACTCCCGGATTGCATTCTGGCAACATGTAAATAAATAATTTCGAACCTAATGCAATGCGTGTTAGTGGGCCAATCAATGCTTTCATAGAAAGAAATCACCCAGCTCGATGTGGTTCAAGCCTTTCACGACCTAATGCAAGCTTCGCCATTTTTGAAATGAAGCTTTCCATTCCTCACTGGTGGCGTCGGCGTCTGAGTAAAAAGCACCGCAGGAAAGCGAACTTTATAGTGGGTTTCACAAAGCAATGATGATGATAAGCGAAGACACATGAAGCGCCTCAAGAAAAAAAACCTTTCCCATGGTGCGAATTGCGCTTGGGTCCCCCGCGATATGAAGCCGACGTCTATCCGATTGCGCCATTTCGACACTGTTGAATCCGTTTGGATTTTAAACTTAGGCTTTGACTCAGTTTGCACGGGAGAAAGCTTCGAGTTTTAATTCTCTTAAGAGAACGGTTTGATTTTTTGTCAGTTGAATCACGTTTTTTGGAGTTAGCGATTGTTATGGGGCATGCCCCATAGCCAATGTGAAGCTCTTAAAACACTGAATTTCCTTTTCGCTTAATGAAACGACATCACTGTGGTGTCGGTGTCAATATGCCCACATTTAAGGTCTCCACAAAATGGAACGATTCATCTGGTTTACAAACAAAGCGAAGTTAAAATTAAATTCCCGTTCTGCAAAGGAACAAAGCGAGTTGTAATGTGAATTAGTGGCGGTTGTGAGTGAGCGTGAGTGACCGTAAGCGGGCGATGGGAGTGGCGAGTGCGTGAGTGGAGGAAGCGAGTGCTGAGTACGAGTGAGTGTGAGTGGCCATTGCGAGGGGTGAGTTCGATTGCGAGGGAGTGTAAATAGGAAATGCGAGTCGTGAGCGTGAGCGTTAGTGAGTGCGAGTGGTGACACCGAATGGTGAGCGTGAACGCGAGTGAGTGCGAGTGGTGCGGGCGGAGTGGTGAGCGCGAGTGAGTGCGACTGGGGACTACGAGTGGTGAGTGTGAGCGCGAGTGAGTGCGAGTGGTGAGGGCGGAGTGTTGAGCGTGAACGCGAGTGAGTACGAGTGGTGACGACGAATAGTGAGCTTGAGCGCGAGTGAGTGTGAGTGGTGGGGACGAGGGGTGAGCGTGAGCGCGAGTGAGTGCGAGTGGTGTGGGTGGAGTGGTGAGAGTGAGCGCGAGTGAGTGTGAGTGTTGGGGACGAGCGCCGAGTGTGAGCACGAGTGAGTGCGAGTAGTGAGAGCGGAGTTGCGAGCGGGAGTGCGAGTGAGTGTGAGTGGTGGGGACGAGTGGTGAGCGTGAGCACGAGTGAGTGCGAGTGGTGAGGGCGGAGGGGCGAGCGTGAGCGCGAGTGAGTACGAGTTGTGGGGACGAGTAGAGAGCGTGAGTGCGAGTGAGTGCGAGTAGTGAGAGCGGTGGGACGAGCGTGAGTGTGAGTGAGAGCGAGTGGTGAGGGCGGAGTGGCGAGCGTGAGTGCGAGTGAGTGCTTCAGTATAAATATATTTTTTTGAGTGAGTGTGAGTGAGTGGCATCCAGTTTTGCCGAGCTATGCGCCGGGGTATTCGATTCTGCGAGTTCGCCGACGCACGTCACTTTGTTGACCGCTGTTTCGCCGCCTCTGTATCTCTTGAGTTGTTAGGGGAGCACAAGTTCGCTCCAATAAAGTTGTTTCTTTTCCAAAACAACAGCGTCGTCCCTGGCTTCGTGACAATATGCAGCCGCTATCTTTGATCCCCACCAAAAGTACCTTGTTCAGGCATTGGAAGCAGTTCAAAATCGAGCAGTCAGGTTTGCATTTTGAGATCATTCATCTTTTACGAGAGTAACCGAGCTAAAACAGCGTGCTTCTCTTCCACTTCTAAGTCAATGCCGAAAGCTTGCCCGACTAGCACTCTTTCATAAATATTATTACACACTGTCACTTAACAAATACGTCATAAGTCGCGCAAGTTTCTCGAGACGAAGCAAAAACACATTCCAAGTATCATATACGCGGCGAAAAACAGTTACATTTGCGCACTCTGTTTTCATTCGCACAGCCAAAGATCAGAACAGTCTTCCGCAAGAACTGGTGCAGATTAGAGATTCACCACAGTTCAGCCAATCGATGTTAAAAATACAAGCCGATTGACCTCGGTTAGTTTTCGTGCATTGCTTTCTCCCCGATAGCATGTTTTCGATCATATGCATGTCTTTAAAATTGCTTTGATCATCCTTTTGGCGTCTAAACTTCTTTTTTAATTCCTTCCGCACTTTATTTTTCCCCTTGTGACCCGCCTCCCTACTTTTTTAAATCAATTGCTTTTTAAGTTCGTTGATATCTCGCGTGATTTTTCAACTGTGAGTATTTTATTCCGTGCGCATGCCATAAACTCTTCAACGTTCCTTCCGCTTTTTATTTTTTTCCCTTGTGACCCGCCCTCCCCTGCAGTTTTTCAAATCAAGTGCTTGTCAAATCCTTTGTTAATATCTCGCGTGGTTTTCAACCAGTGATTTATCTTTTGAGCTTTCCCCTCATGTACTGCCTGTTGTCCAGGCCTTTGAGATACAAAAATAAATAAATAAATAAATATTCCGAGGCAGCCTATCATGAATTATTCTTCATGGTTTCTATCTGCATAGTGTTTAATATTGTGTAAAATTTTCAATGTGTTGTTAGTTTGAATGCATACCTGCCCCCTTGCGAAGGCCTTCAGGGACACTATCAGCAATAAATCTATATATTCCACTTATTCCAGTTTGAATGGGTAGTTATATACAAACAGCAGTCAGACACAAACACTCCCAGTTCTCTACGCCATCGGAACCTTCTGTTGTACAGAGCCGTTGTGTCCCTTCTGCTCTAAAAGAACGTGAAAATTGAAAAAAATTCTTGCACCTGCATATTTCTACTTTTAAAGTAAATGCGACAAAATTTTCACATCATCTTGCATCTCCTTCACCTTGAAATTAAGGGGAGCATGAAAAAAAGTCTATTATTGCGGATTAGCAGGTACGCTGTAATGGATTAGTGAATGAGTGGATCACCAAAGGGGAATTGGTGGGATTTGTGTGTTGATTAATTTGGGCTAGAGGAATTAGCGGGTCGGTAAGGTAGATTAGATGATCGTACCAACCACAATATCTTTGGGGTCCTTGGTATTCGTGAATTTTGCGGCGCTCTCCTGGACAAATCAGGAAATTTAGTTGCGCAGAAAACAGCCGGAAAGTAGTTATGTGACGACCACGTGACTGCTATAAAATGTATTTGTTTATGCACGTTTTGCTCTGTAATGTTGTTTTAAGCGTAAGATTTACATTTCGAACTGGAGGCAGTAAATAATTGCCTAACGCATATTTAATATTCATGGAAAGGTACAGGGGGTTCAAGTATAGAGGGTGTGACGACGATCATTGGAGCATTTTAAAACATTTCGCGAGTGAACCAGTAATTGGTTGGTGCTCAAACGTCACACGGAGGTCGAATTTTCGAAGTATTTTGTTTGACACTATGAACAGCGAGAGTACTTACTTTTTATTAAGAAAATAAATAAAAACGGTTTTCGCCTATGGTAAAATGGCGCGTGAGAAAAATGGCGGTCTCAGAGTTCCAGGCTCTGATGACAGCCTGGGACTCTGACACACCTAGTGAGCGGCTGCGACAAATGTACCCTAGATCCCCCTTCCTTCAAACCTCCACCTTTCCACAGAGCTTTGGGAGAGACCCTTGGCCAGCTCCACCCTCGGAGATTAGGTGTGCCTGATCAAAAGGGCTGTTGGCTCGTCCCGAGCTCAAGGCATCCTTGAATGAGGACGCCTCTCTGAAACGTTTCATCGATTGAATTAAAGTTCATCCTCTCTCTCTCTCTCTCTCTCTCTCTCTCTCTCTCGCTCTCTACGGGCGACCATTACCGTTGCTTGAATTCACTAAGCTACTATCTTTCCTAGAACCCAATTACCGCGACCTGTCGCTGAAGTGTCATGGGCAAGTGGTAAAAGCCGGTGCTCCCCTATATTCAGTCAGTCAGTGAGCCCTTCCTTGCTTCTAGCCGGTCTGTTAGTGGGTGGAAGGTGGGGAGAATGACATACCTTTAAACGTCGCCTGCCACGTTTCGGGAATGGGGGGGCTAACGTTGACGCAAGAGAGTTTTCACTTCTAGCACTGCTAATGACCGTGTGTAAAAGATAAAACGCCGTTCAAACTGTCGGTAAACAAACGCGTAGCAGATCAACAACCAATTTATCTTCAATGCAAAACTTTTTCCTCATTGTGCGAAAATTCGTGTGCGTGCGCGCGGGCGTGCGTGGACATTTCATGGTACCAAAGTAGATGGTGGGCGCGCAGGCTCTCTGCTACCCAGATAAGTGGCCTGCCCCAAAAAGAGACTTCCCCCTTGCTAGTAAATTATACCTGTCGACCTGCCTGCCTGCCAGTCAGAATATTCCGAGGATTCCGAGATTCTGCCGACTAGCAAGGAGGCTTCATGCCTGCCTCCCAGAAGACTGAGGTATGGACGCATTATTTAGAAACGATGTGCGGCCCGTCATTGGTCGGCGAGGGGAGTGGCACAGCGGCGGCTACACATAGTTATGTTTTAGAGCGCAACTCTTAAGTGCACGCTCCTGTGGTTTCGCGTACTCCCTTATCGTCAGCCTCGTTTCAACCGAGGCAACGTAGAGACCACCGAAGGTAGCGCCAGCAGGGAAGCACAGCATAAAAGTATAGTGAAAATTCGAGGGGGACGGACATACTCACCGGCGGCGACGCGCAACGAGATAACGACAGAGTGTAACGCGCGCCGTCGTGCGTTCGCTGATGACGCGATCACTTCCTGAGACGAAGCAGCTATGCGCCACCGCCAAGAAAACTGCAGTTCGCCCTGCACTCAAATTTCGCACTAGCAAGTATGTGAAACTGCGGGTTTATGAGCCGAAAATAAAAATAAAATAAATTTGAAGAATGAATAAAACCAAAATAATAAAAACAAACTTGCGGCCGTAAATACTAATGCTTTCACATTTACACACATACCCAGCGTTAAGTTTGCCAGCGAACCCTTTATTTCGCTTCAGTTGGTGTTGTAATCGTTGACTTACCATAGACAACATTTCGCAGAGGATTGTACAGTTGAAGAGACTCTTCAACACTTTATATGGACCGTGTTACTTTTTACGTCGCTTTTAGAAGCACCGAAGAAGCATAGCTACAGTCAAACCCGATTATAACGAACACGGATAGAGTGAATTACGCTACATATCGAACAAAAGCAAATCTGTTACGGAAATGCATGCGAATCATATTCCTGATAACGAAGTTCACATCGGATATGTCGAAGTCGCGGCGCACCTACAATTGCCACCGAAATGCGTGGTCTCTGAGCGGCGATTGAGGTACTCATTGGCCGCGATTGAGATGTTGAGCCTCGCATGAACTGACGTGACGCCCGAAACGTTCCGTAACTGTTTCCGACGCACGGGATCCACTACGGAGCCCATCCAGCCAGCGACTACGGACCAAGACGGCATCATCGTCGGCGAACTGCGCGAAGAGATCGCCAACGTTCCAGATGGTGTGCCGAAAGGAGTGTACTATGACGATTTCGAGAGTGTTGACGACGATGTTGCCGTCACTATGAGCCCCTCCAGCGTACACACCGTCGCAGATGTCATGGCTAATACTGCCGAAAGTACTGAAGAGACTGAGGTTGTCACAACCTAAAGCCATCCGACGCTTTATGAAGCGCTTTTTCCAGCCGATGTTCTCGGCCAATATTGCTTCGATATTGAAGGACACAGACTTGAACTGGTGCAAACAATGTCTCGTGTAGAGAATGTGGTGCTAGTTGGTGCCGCCAGAACGAATGTGAAAACAAAAGTCAGCCCTGTCTTGCGAAGCAGGCAGTTAAGGCGGAAAGTAGCTTTATTGCATGCAGTAACTGGATTGTTTGTGTAAGGTAATGTCATATTTTGTGTTCGTTTTATTATGCGGGAAATGCAGGGGGGGGGGGGGGGGGTAAGGCGTATTCCGAACTTGTAACAAAAAAATCGTTATAGGCGGGTTCCGCTATACCAAATTATTACATATATCGAAATAATCGTGGCGCATATCCCAGTTCGCTATAGCCGGGTTCGACTTTATTGCCAGCACGGATTATGCTTCGCCATTTGTCCCGTGCAACACAGGAATTGTGTACTCATTGCCATTATCATGTGACAACGTCTATATCGGCCAATCAGGCAGATGCATCAATGTTCGTCTGATGGAACACCGGAGTTCGCTCAAAAACAACCCTCATGCACATATCACTCGACATTGCGCGACCCACAAAGATAAGACCCAGGCGCAACGCTGTCCACTTTTTGAAAACACCAGCGTGTTGTGGCGACACAAGCACCAATTGACACGCGAGGTAATCGAAGCTTTTTATATAAGAAAGCACGATGATAAGTGTGTCAGCCACGCGTTGGTGGCACTTCATAAAAAGGAATTTCTGTTCTTGTCAAATTCATTAACTTAGATGTTTTGCGGGTTGGTTGTTGACTATGTACAGTGTAATCTTGTGTTTTTCGAATCGTAATCCTGGGACCTTTGTGTTTATCAGACTGCACTTTCGGGGTTGACCTGGGCACGTGTTCTTTATTTCTGAGTATATATTTGTGTTTACGCCTAATAAAGTCAGTTTCGAGTTAGCGCCGTTGTGTGTGTCTTCTCTTCTGTGTCCCGTTTCAAGCGCTACTTACGATGAATCAAAACCAACTAGCCCTGCTGTCAATTTTGCTCAACTTTTTTGAGTTGGCGGCAATTGGTTTGGGAAAAATTAAACCCGTTCCACCCGATGTCAAAGCTGTCGGAAGTGCAGAACAGTGATTCGCCATAATGGGCTGCAGCGCCGTTATCAGCTCACTGCTGCATTTCAAATTTCCCGCCTTCGCAGTGCTCGCGCGCCCCCTGCGTGAAACTGAGCCAGCGGGAGTTCTGTTCTTTTTGCGCTTGCTTTACTTTCGTATGCCGGAGCGTTCCTAACTAAATAAACAAGGGTGCTGCCGGTTATATACACAGATTTTTCCTGAAATGTACCTGCAGTTTTCATTTTGAAAAATGACGGGGAGATGTATGACAAGCACCAGCAGATCACGAGGTTTGAACGGTTATGACTATTTAAACCGGTTTTCGAAGCCTCAGTGTGACTCCTCAACCCGGTACAGAAAACTCCACTTGGGTCTGTTATAACGCCGCGCCGCCACATTCCGGCCGTCGCATCAACCGTTACCGAGCTAAGACGACAAGGCGAGCCCATAAAGTGATCTGTATTTAAAAAGAAATTTTGGAGTGTAGCGGTGGGACCCAGGGACACTCCCACGTGCCCTCATGGACCCCTTTTGATTTGTCGACCCACATCTGGGAACCTATGTCCTTGCAATTCTTTGTAAATAATACTTCTAAATAAATATGGCTTTTTGGAGTATAAAATTGTTTGTCACATGCTTTCCGGAATAGTCTATTGTGAATCATCGACTGACCTTTCCCCTTTGAATGACATCCATCAATTTCAACTTGTGTCACTACAAGCGCG
Source organism: Haemaphysalis longicornis (assembly GCF_048455015.1). Taxonomy (NCBI): domain Eukaryota; kingdom Metazoa; phylum Arthropoda; class Arachnida; order Ixodida; family Ixodidae; genus Haemaphysalis; species Haemaphysalis longicornis. Next base: position 479,616 of record NW_027526306.1, read on the forward strand.
CAAGGGCTGTCGGTAATGTGTGCAAGTGCAAGTAAATCAAATTAATGAATGTAGCCTGCGTGCATTTCGGTAGTTGCTGAGAATCCGAAGCCGAGTTCAGCGATATCTCTTATCGCAATGTAGTTTTTGAACACTAAATGTATAGGTAGCGGTGCAGCGGTGGCGTAGATGTTAGCCCAGTGCTATGCAAGGTTTTTGCCGAGTCTTATGACCATGGTACGCTTCCACCTTCCTTTCTGGTATCTCACACGGTGCTCATTCCAAAATCGGAGGACGATGCTAGGTTGAAGCAATTTTCAGGGTATCGCCCAATTAGTCTGACCAATGTAGATTATAAAATTTTAATAAAAGTGCTTGCCAGGCGCATGCAGACCGTTGTAAAGGACATTGTGGGGCCGCACTAGACGTGCGGAATTAAAGGGCGGTCAATTGTCAATAACATTCACACCGCCTGAAGTGTTCTCGAGTGTTGTGACAACCTACAAGGTGCCGTAGCAATGCTCCAGATATATTTGGAGAAAGCTTTTGACCAGGTGTCACACGAACTTTTGTTAGAAGTGTTAGAGCACGTCAACGTAGGTGGTGTTATACTCAAGGGTGTTCGCATGGCCTATAGTGGGTGCTCCACAAAACTCGCCGTTAATAAGACGCTGAGTAAATTCATTCAAGTTAAACGAGGCGCGCGTCAAGGATGCCCGTTGTCTCCTCTGCTTTTTTGTGTATATATTGAAGCGTTTTGTGTGAGTATATTTAATAATGAAAGCCTCAGCGGCTTTCGCCTAGAGTCATGTGAGGTACGGATTGTAGCATACGCTGATGATATAGCACTCCTTTACGTTGATAGGAGTAGCATAAGCGTCGCTTTAAACACCCTCTAATTGTTTTGCAAATATAGCGCCAGTAGCGTTAATTGGCAAAAATTTTTGGGCTTTTGGCATGGACACTGGGACAGGGCTCCGGATGTCTTCGTGTGTGTCAGTTGGCAGACGACTTCAGCGAAGTACCTAGGAGTGCCTTTAGGAAATTATACCGATAGTGACTCGTACTGGCGCAGGCAGGCGTCGAACTGCGCGAAAAGGCCGAAAAATGGAAAGGCACTGGTTTGTCAATGTTTGGGTGAGCCTCAGTGTGCAATGTGTTTTTTATGAGCAAACTATGGTATGTTCTACAGGTATTGCACTGTTCGCGGAAGAACATACAGGCACTCCACCGTGTTTTTGCAGTGTTTATTTGGGAGACGACATGGGAACAAACGAGCCGCACGAACCTGTTTCGGCGTGTGCGCCTCGGAGGCCTTTCGCTCTCGCATTTGTTCTTGCGACCGGTCGTCAATCGTTTTTTGTTTCTGCGTGACGTACAGGAACCTTTCTTGCGCACTGCGTGTCACATAAATCTAGTTAGGTCACTGCCTGATTTCATTGTTTCGACAGCGTGTTTTTCTTCTGGCGCACCCTGGGGATATTTCCGTGATGTAGTTCTGGCTTTCCAGTTTTTACAAGCCCGCTTCACTCTTGAATACTTGCCCAGTGTGACGCGCAAAAAACTTTACCGAGACCTTGCGGATATTGCATTACCTGTGCCATTGTATAGATTAATGTACCGCGCAGGGCAAGGCCAGGATGTGGTAAAGCGTTTCAAAAGAATGGTGGTACCGCCATGGGTGAAGACATTTTTCTTTAAACTTCACGTTGGCGTGCTACCCGTAAAGACGTGGCAGAAAGACAAGGATTTGTACCTTCCAGGAGGCGTTCAGTGTTATCCGTGCAAGAAATCCGAGTCGATCTAAGATGTGTTTTTAGAGTGTTGGGATGGGGTATTTTTCTGGGACGTGCTTCAGCGCACATTAAAGAGAGATTTTCCTCTAGACGACATGGAATACGGTTTTTGCCCATCGAAAGTGAAAGTGGTGTACCGTACGACCTCGTCAAGGTTCTGGCCCTGCACGGTATTTGGAAGTCGCGTATGGCCATCCGCCGTCGTGATTTTGATGCCAAACGCTCTAAGGAGTATTTTTATGAGTCCATTCGGTTGATTATTGCAGTATGGAGGGCTCAGCCTGAGCCTCCAGAATGGTTGCCTGTGATGGAAACATTGACAAGCATGAAACAATTTTAGCTGGCTTTCTGCTACCCAAGTGTCGGCTAGCAGTTTTATCAATGTAGTGTTGTGTTGGTGTATTGTCAAAGTAAGGCAATAAAGAAAAAAAAGCGGTGGCGTAGAGGTATAACATCCTCCTCGCGTGCAGAAGGACCGTGGTTCGAATCCCGGTGCCGGACATTTCCCACCGAAAAAAAAAAAATAAAAAAATCTGCGTATTGATGGAATTGCAGAATGGGGCTTGGGGGCGGCCTGACCCCGGCGACCATTGCCGGTAACGCACTCCCTCACCATAGCAGGATTGGCCACCCTGGTATAGTAACGGCAACAACGTCCCATGAATACGCCAATTAACCCTCGGCCCTCAGTCTCCAGTGGCTGCGAAGCAACTGACCACGGTGGCAGTCAGGCCTCAGCAGACGTTGCTAAGAATCCCTGGACGCGGAGAGGCCGCCATTGGAATCTGAACCTGGCAACGTTTAATTAACACGAGAACCTTATCTAGTGAAGCGAGTCTAGAGGTGTTGTTCGAGGAATTTAAGGTCAATAAATGGGATGTCATAGTGCTTAGTGAGGTTAGGAGGACAGGAGAAGCCTTTACGGTGTTGGAAAATGGACACGTCCTATGTTACCGTGGTCTAGGTGACAGAAGAGAACTGGGAGTGGGATTTCTTGTCAATCAAAGCATAGCTGGCAACATAGAAGAACACTATAGCATTAACAAAAGGGCAGGAGGTCTTGTATTTAGGCTGAATAAGAGGTACAAGTTCAAGGTGGTACAGGGCAATGCGCCCACATCCAGCCACGGCGACCACGTAGTGGAAAGTTTCTATGAAAATGTGGAATCGGCAATGGCCAAAGTAAAAACACAGTATACCGTAGTTATGGGGAACGTCAACGCTAAAGTAGGCAAGGATCAGGCTGGAGACAAGGCAGTTGGGAACTATGGTCTGGGCTGTAGAAATACCAGGGGGGACCTACTAGTTGAGTTTGCAGAACGGAATAACCTACGCATAATGAATACCTTCCTCTGTAAATTGGAGAGCCGGAAGTGGACGTGGAGGAGCCCGAATGGGGACCATAAAAATGAAATAGACTTCATAATATGCGATAACCCTGGCATCGTGAAGGATATGGAAGTTCTCGGGAGGGTAAAATGTAGTGACCACCGAATGGTAAGATCACTAATTAGGCTGGGCTTGAGGAGGGACCATAACGAGCTAGCACGAAAGAAGCCGACTAATGAGCTAACAGCGAGACGTAAAGTAGAAGAATTCAGGATCGCGCTGCAGAACCGATATTCAGCTTTTACCGAGGAAGCCGAGCTTACGACACAGGAAGCCAGCGACAACCTTACACGCATTATCACGGAGTGTGCAGAAGTCGGGGGCATGATTGCTAGACAGGATACTGGTAAACTTCCCAGGAGACGAATGATCTAGTTAGAAAACGGCAAACCATGACAATCTCCACCCCAGCTGAGAGAAAAGAACTCGCGGAGCTTTCGAAGTTAATCAATAAGCGCAAGACAGCTGACATACGGAAGTATAATATGGAGAGGATCGAACACGCTGTAAAGAACGGAGGTACCCTGAAAGTAGTCCAGAGGCGTTTTGCTTGGGAAAAATAAGATGTATGCACTTAAAGATAAGATAGGCAATGTCATCACAAATAGGGTTAAAATAGTCACGGATCTGTACAGTAGCCGGGACATCCAGGATAATGCCGAACGCGAAAGTAGTTCAGAGGAGATAGACATCCCACCAGTAACGACCGAAGAAGTAAGGACGGCTTTGAAAGGAATGAAAGGAGGCAAAGCACCTGGTGAGGATCAGATAACAGCAGACCTCTTGAAGGATGGCGGAGAAATTGTACTTGAAAAAACTGGCAAACCTGTTTACGCAAAGCCTAATGTCTGCAAGTGTACAGGAATCTTGGAACAACGCGAAGGTCATCCAAATCCATAAGACAGGTTACATGAAGGACTTGAAAAATTACAGGCGATCAGCTTACTGTCAGTCGTCTACAAGGTACTTACCAAGGTAATCGCTAACAGAATCTCTGCAACCTTAGATTTCGGTCAACCTAAAGAACAATCAGGGTTCCGTAAAGGTTATTCAACAATGGACCATATTCACACGATCAATCAGGTGATAGAGAAGTGCGCTGAGTATACTGAACCCGTATATATAGCCTTCATAGATTATGAGAAAGCATTTGACTCGGTTGAAACCTCAGCAGTCATTCAGGCATTGCGGAACGAGGGGGTAGATGAGCATTATGTAAGAATACTAAAGGATATCTACAATAGATCCACAGCTACCATCATCCTCCTACCATCATCCTCCACCTATAAGGAAAGGCGTCAGAAAAGGAGACGCAATCTCTCCAATGTTATTCACAGCATGTTTACAAGAAGTATTCAGAACGTTGGATTGGGAACAGGTGGGAGTAAGGGTTAATGGAGTTAAGGGTTAATTTGCTAATGACGTTGCCTTGCTAAATAACTCGGGAGACGAATTCCAAAGCATGCTTTCCGCACTGGACGAACAGAGTAGAACCGTGGGCCTGAAAACTAATATGCAGAAAACCTAAGTAACGATCAATGACCTCGGGACAGCACAGCAGTTTGGGATAGGGGGCGAGGTAGTGGAAGTGGTAAGCGAATATATCTACTTAGGCCAAGGTTGGACCCCCGAACCCAACCATGAGGCAGAAATAACTAGAAGGATCAGAATGGGGTGGAGTGCATACGACAGACATTCTCAGATAATGAATAGCAGCCTACCATTGTCCCTTGAGGAGAAAATGTATGACAGCTGCATCTTACCAGTACTCACCTACGGGGCAGAAACTTTGAGACTCACTAAGAGGGTGACTCAGAATGACTCAGAATGACTCAGAACGACTCAGCGGGCAATGGAGCGGAAAAAGATAGGTGTAACATTAAGGGACAAGAAGGGAGTGGAGTGGGTCCGGGAACAAACGCGTGTTAAGGACATATTAGTAGAAATTAAGAAGAAGAAATGGACGTGGGCAGGGCATTTATGCGAAGGCAAGATAATCGTTGGTCATTAAGGGTAACAGCGTGGATCCCTAGAGAAGGCAAGCTTTGGAGGGACAGATGAGATGAAGAAGTTTGCGGGGATAAATTGGTCACAGTTTCCACAAGACCGGGGCAATTGGAGAATAAGGGGAGAGGCCTTCGGCCTGCAGTGGGCGTAGATAGGCTCGTGATGATGATGATGATGATGATGAATGTATAGGTGGCTGTGTTGCAGTTGAAAAAATTACCAAGCTGCAGTCTTCCCGAGAAATTTCGGAATTGCACGTATGCTGGATACCACTAATGAAGCTTTATAAATTAATGTAATACATGCCTAAAGACTGCAGTATTTATCGAAAGCTTAGCAGGTAAGGTTGACAGGAATAATTGTTCAAGTATGGTTATATTGTCATTGCACTGTTTTTCGCAATTATGTTCAAAGTCGGGCTAAGATGGTGCTTTGTGTTGCTTTCTTAGACTGCACAGGGATTTATTCTGGTTCATTTTCTGTTTGAATACATGATGCGGATAATTTGTATAAAAAGGTCACTCGCACCAGCTCACTTGCAAAATCCGCGTAGAGGAGAGAGCCCTACAGAAGGAGGGAAGTCCCAGTTTAAGGCTTTCACTCTTTTGTTTCGCAATGTTATACAATACACCAAGCTCATTCCAGTCTTCCGAACGTACTGCCTTCTATTCGCAGCCATCTCACCACTTCGGCCTTTGCTTGCTTAAGAATAGTTGCGTTTCTAAAGGAAAATAACAGCTCAAGTTTCCGTCCTGTGGCGCCCGACTGCAAAAACACAGAAACAGCGCATCTACCTCAGCAATATAGCAAGCTTAGAAGCGAGCAAACAAGTCAGAAGGCGAGGTTGTCGGCATTCCCAGCATGTTGATTGAAACTGTTACTGTTTTTTGCCCGTCCCCTTGTCAGGGTGTGTAACGTGTTTTGTAACTATAATTATCTATTTAATGTAACATCATAACATTTATTCGTGGGGAAATTCACAGATTTTGCCAAGGCATTTGATTGCTCAGTCCTAACATATAATAATGAACTCGAATTCATTGTAATTTGAGGTGAACCACTTCCCCTACGCCAATCCTACTTAAGAAATAGAAACCAGTGCGTATGAATAGGCCCCTTCCAATCGTCCGTTTTCCCAGTAACAACTGGTTTCTTCAAGGAAGCGTAATGGCGACACTGCTCTTCAATACCTGTCTGAATATTATTGCAGAGATAGACACGACTAAATTTTTCATGTGTGCGGATGAGTGCAGCGTATTGCTTTGTGATGAAGACGAAAATAATCGATTCATAAAATGTAACGACGGGCTAGACAAGCTCTAGCTGTGGTCGCAATAAATAAAATAAAAGATAAAGCAGCAAGACCAAAAGCAATTATTTTCATTGCAAAAAAAAACATCAAATTTTACCGCTCTCCTGAATACGCAGGTCACAAATTGGCTTGCTGTCCCAGCAAGAAATTCTTGGCGTCATTTTCTCACCGTTGGGCAGATGATGTTGATAGCATACGTAGAAACCTTTTTGCTACGATTGGAGCGCCGTCTTTCTGCCGAGCGCAGCTTTGAGAAAGAATGAAAATTGTCATATATTACGTGGTGTTTTTTTTGTCATTTTAATTATTCTACTTTAATTCAGCCTACCTGAACAAAAATAAAATCATAAAAGTTTGTCTGTTCCGAAAAAATCCTCCGCTTGATTGCGAATGTGCCTTATTTAAACTCAACAAAAAGTTTTTTTCCAATGTACAATATAGCCAAAGTAAACCATATGTATGATTACCGAAATTCGCATTTTTTTTTTCGTTTTATTCACTCGCATAGCTTCTTTACGGCAAAAAAACGTAACTAGCACCCGCAGTTCTGATCCTAGGTTTACTTCACCTTTCCGTGTGAATTATGTTTTGATCACTAAAAGACAATCTTCCATACCTCCTAAACAGCTATAGACAATCTTCCATACCTCCTAAACAGCTATAAGCACACAGAAAGCTTTTACATCCGAGAACTGCGACAATATTTTTTACTTCGCAGTTGAATTTGTAAATATACCGTAGGTGTGTACGCGTTTTTTTTCGACTTGCAAATCTTCACAATTGTTAAACCTTGTCCGTAATCTTTTGATATTTGGTATTAGTTTTGTATAATTTATCCTTCAAAACAAATCATTTTGAGAAAACATGTGTTCCCATTGTGTTGAAAAATTCTTGTTTTCGTTTTTGGCAATTTTGGTATTATTGGACGTGTACATTTTTCTGTTCTGTTATGTCCCATGACTGCATGACGCGTTGATCTTCACGTTGCCGATGCTGTCTTGTAACGATTTGCTGCGGATCGTCAAGCTGCTACTGCAGCTTTTAGCTCAACAGCCCAATGACAAGTACTACATAGTTAATAAACGGAATTGAATTAAATTTTTCCCGAGAAGTTTTCTTTCGCTCATCCCAATTACCCACAAGGTGCGTGTGCTGTGACGAGTATGGGCCGGTGGGGAACAAGCATATTTTAATAGAAGATAAACATGCAGAAACGGGCTTCGCTTTGGCGTTATGGTTGCGTTGGTGTTCAAATAAACACCAACGCTCGTAAACACTGACCCGCCGGTAAATCGGAGGTGCTTCTATTGTACAAAAGTGAAATATTGTCGCCCATACCTGCGAACATGATCGCGGTTATTTGCCATAACCATAGATTACCAATAAAGAATAAAATACCCTGAAGCCATAGAGGATAAACAAATAAATGTGTAGTCAATATAGAAAGACTTTATGCAACACAAAGAACTCAACAGTATCTTGATATGATCTGGCTACTCCTATATATCATTCGGCCGCAACCTTCTTATTAACCGGCGACAACACCCACTGCCCTCAATCCCCACCCACTGAGCAGCCCATGCAAAAATAGTCGGCAGGACCCAGGTATAGCAGAGGTTACTAAGAATTGCTTGTCGCAATTGGCCAACTGACCTAATGTCGGAATAGCCAAGAACAGCTATTCCAACATAGGAATTGTTCATGCCCAACTGAAATAAAATGACAACGTAAAAATGCTGTCACGTAAGAGGTAAAATGAGCAGTAACTGTAAAAAGGGGAGGCAGAGAATTCGCTAAAGAAAGAAAGCTTTAGGCCCTCTTGGAGAGAAAAGAAGAGAGGGAGCGAGCGAGGCTCTGTGGTGGTTTTAAGAAAAAAATATGCCTCAGCCACCATGCTCACGAGGTTAGCGTTATCTGATGTAAGATAAAACCCAGGGGCGCACTCGGGAGAACAGCCCCAAACCTTCGCTTTAGAACCGAAAAACTTTGCTGCGTTTTAAACCAGGCGGGAAAATACCAGGTTAAGCGGGAATGCGTGCACCGACGTTTGTAATACAGCCTCCCAAATTTTCATTAATGTAGCGGGAGCGACGACCGAAAGGCATGTCAGCGGCTTATCACGGTGCTCAGCAGCGAAATAGGCAAGAGTAATCTCACGCGCATGGGGCTGCCTGCTCTATGAGTGTCGTCTGCTACGCTGTTTCCTTGCGAGTTATACACCCTCTGCCACAGCATCTGAATGACTTTTGTTCCCCAAGCTGCTTAGCTACCTTTGGCGGTAGCGAAACGGCCTTGCAATATAAAAAAAAAACAGGGGGCGTGTTGCCCCGAGAAAAATAGCGGAGCAGACGACGCACCCACAACAGATAGTTTTTTGTGCGTGCGCGTACCCTCGCCTATTTTGCCGGTGAACACCGTGATAAGGCGCTGACATGCCGATCGGTCGTCGCTCCTGCTATATTATTAAAAATTTGGGAGGCTATACACTGTGGCGATGTAGCACAGAGATTCCCGATGAAAGCGACCTTGCGCCCGGCACTGAGCCGGGCTCGTCAGCCGACCAGCGTACGGGAGAGGTTACTTTTCTCCGTCACAGGCCTGGGGTATGAGTCTCTCTGCGTACCATAGGTGCGCCAGCAGCTGATCGCGGAGACCATGCCTTGAGCACAGCCGGTCTGGACGCCCGGGCTCACCCAGCCCTGCGCGTGGGAACTCTTCCGGCAGAATGCAGATCTCGATAGCCCAATAGCATCAGATGAAGTGAGGGCGGCTTTGCTTAAGATCCGCCGGAACACGTCCCCTGACATGGACCGCGTGTCGAACAAGGCCCTAACAAACCTGGATGACGGCTCCATGGAGGCTTTGACTACCTTCATCAACGAGTGTTGGGATAAGGGGTGGTGCCACGGGCCTGGAAAGAAGCAGAGATTCGTCTCCTTCCAGAACCAGGCAAAACACGTTGCACGGATAATCTTCGCCCCATCTCCCTCACTTCGTGCATCGGAAAGCTTATGGAACACGTCATTCTTAACCGTGTACAAAGGTTTCTTGAAACGACGGTCCAAATGCCTCACTCGATGTTCGGGTTCCGCCCGCACCTCTCAGCTCCGGACGTACTACTGCAGCTGAAGGACATATGTGAGGCAGCCAGTCGCACCACACCCAAAGCGATCCTGGCTTTAGACTTGAAGGGTGCGTTCGACAATGTAACGCACCTTGGCAACCTTGGTTGCGGGGAAAAGACGTCCTCCTTCATCAAGAATTTTCTGTCTGATAGGACTGCGATCATTAAGATTGGCGACATCCAGTCGTCCCCCATAAAGTGTGGCAGTCGTGGTACACCACAAGGGGCAGTGCTATCGCCTCTACTTTCCAACATAACCATAATAGGCCTTCCCCGACAATTAGAGAAAATCCCCACCATTAAGCATTCCCTGTATGTGGACGATATAACGATCTGGATTGCCAAAGGCTCTCCCGCCGTTATGCAAGAAAGCTTACAAACGGCAGCGAACGTCGTCCGCACCTACGCCAGCCGATGTGGTTTAACTTGTGCCCCGCAGAAGTCGGAACTTATATTTATTACAAAAATGCCGCAGGGACATTTCAGACGTCAAAAGTTGGCTCGACGACGTACTCATCAAACCGAAACCCTCAATCAAGATACTAGGGATGACGTACCAGGAAAACTTAAAAAAAACCGTGCTTCTCAACAGGCTCCAAGAAACCACGGCTCAAATTGTTCGGACGCTGCGTAGGGTAGCGAACAGGAGACATGGACTAACAGAAAACGACATAGTCCGTCTTGTGCAGGCCTTCGTCGTCTCTAGAATCGTTTACTTGGCTCCTTATGCGGTTTTGGGGGCATCGGAGCGCGAAAAGCTAGACGTCCTTCTTAGAAAGGCATGTAAACAGGCCCTGGCACGTCCTCCAAGCACCTCTACGGTACTACTCGCGGCTTTGGGACTGCACAACACGATCGAAGAGCTCATAGAGGCCCACCTAACGGCGCAGAATGTAAGACTCGGCGCAAGCCCAACGGGTAGGGAAACGCTAGCTACGCTTGGTTACACGGCGCCGCACATCGCGGAAAACGCAGTGGACATCCCGCCTGAACTAAGGACCAGAATTCTCCGTCCAATATCCCGGTACATGTCCCCTCAACATCATGAGGAAAGGCGCCTAGCAAGAGCAACCACGCTAGAAAAATAGTACGGAGGACAAGACCACGTCGTATATACAGACACGACGGAATACGCGAGGTACGGGGTAAGATCGGCGGTCGTTACCACCACAACCGACCTACTTTCCAGTCTGACGCTTCGGTCGTCGAACACCCAGCAGGCTGAAGAGACGGCTATCGCCCTTGCCCTCTCCCAGACAAAGGCCAAAGTAGTTATTACGGACAGCCAAACCACCTGCCGCGCATACCAAGCAGGTACGGTTTCAAGACAAGTGCTTCGGGTTCTCCTTCAACGGCCACCGCAGAAGCAGGTCACAATCATTTGGACCCCAGCCCACTGTGCTCTACGCGGCAACCAGACGGCACACGTCCTGGCCCGAGAACTTGCCCACCGGGCACCGCAAGAAGAGTCGGAGCGAACCTGGCAACCACTCCTCACATACGCCGACATCACCCAACATTATCGGCTAGCGAGACAACTCTATCCTCCAGTCACCGATCAGGCCACGAAAGAACAGGAAGTCATCCTGAGACAACTACAGACTAATACCTACCCCCACCCAACACGACTAAACGCCATCCACCTTACTCTTTACGATCCCCTGTGTACTTACTGCCAAGCACCAGGCACGCTGTACCATATTGTCTGGGAATGTCAACTAAACCAAGATCTTCCCCCCATCCCCAACCCCTCACGGGAGCAGTGGGAGAGTACGCTGGCCAGCTCTTCTCCTGAAACGCAGCTTTCGCTAGCGGAAAGGGCGAAGACAGCCGGCCGTACCAAAGGAGTCTTGGACTGAAGACCCCGACCACAAATATCCTCACTTCAACTGTGAATAAAGTTTCTCCCTCTCTCTCTCTCTCTTCCGGCGTCCCTCCTTCAGGTGCAATGTCGTCTGCTACAACGCTACTTCGTACGCCGGTAGTTTCTTTGATATCGTTACGTAGCGGCAGGATGAATGACAGGAACAATGGTTGAATGCCAGGCGATATATTTACATGATGTCGTCCATCACAGCACCAAGCAAAGCCACGCACCACGCACACAACTTCGTCCTCTTCGTCGTGTCTTCGTGAGCATATGTTTGTATAAGGTTTGGACATCGCCATGGTGCTTTGCGGCCGTAAACACGTTATTTGGATCAAATTTGGGCGAAGAAAAAATTGAGTGTAGTTGTTGTTGTTTGTTCGTTTATGTAATAGCTTCAAGACTTAGTAGACACTAAGTGGGTCCGATCTATATCGAGGAAACTAGGTTGGCCTCCCGGATATAGTCCAGTAGGGAACGGTAGGCAGGACCATGGAGCCACCGATGGTAATGCGTCTCTTGCTGCAAATTTAGGCCTGCTGCCATCAAACATTTTCTTCGAATGTCCTTAGTTCGAGGGCATGTCCATATTAGGTGGTGAACGTCTGCCGGAACCGTTTCCTCAGAGCAGGTTGGACATTTCACATGTCCTCGGTCGTCCCCTTTCCATCCACTCGTGCGGGCAGGAGTAAGAACCACGCCCAATCGGATCCTTCGTAGTACAACCTCCTCCATCCTGGTAAGATTGAGGGGGAGGAGAACCTAACACGGAGGTATGAGAGCACGCGTTCGGCGTCGAAGATCCTCCTTTGCAGCCATTCTTGTGGCCCACGGGTCACTTGGGAGCTGGGCGGGGGATGATGGGGCCGGGCAGTTGTGTGACAGGAAGTCAGCCCGTTCATTTCCTGCAATACTGGTGTGACCAGGAACCCATGACACAACCACTTTGGATGGAATTTTGCTGTGGAGCTGGTGGATCCGTTGACAGATGATGGGGGTCTGCGCAACCTGTTTCAAATAGTCGATCACTTGCGTAGTGTCGGTAGGAAGATTGATGGTATTCAAGGGTTCATTGGAAGCGGCTCCACATACTAGGGCGTCGTGTATAGCCTGCAATTCCAGAAGGATTGGGGTGCATGTAGCAGAGGCGTAGGCAATACGGCCTTCGATGCTGGGATGAGCGGGGCTGGTCCACGCAGTGACTCCATCGTTCCTGTGCATGAAGCGTCGGTGTAGAGGAGGAATTCGTCGTCTGGTCCCGGGTGATTTGGGAGGGGAGAGAGCTGCGCTTTACCCTCCTTGGTCCGCCTTCTCTGCAGATGGCTTGTTTTGTTGGAGGTTATAATCGTATAACCCAAGGGTGGGAGCTCATCCTGACTTTCCAAAGGAGCCAAGGTGCCCGGGTTTAAGTGGTCGTACAGTGCATGGGCGTTCTGCAGACATGCATACTTTGACAGTCGCACAGCTAGGCATTTTTTTTACCTTTATGTTGAGAGTCAGAGTAAAAATAGCTTAGCTGAGTGAACTTATGACTTGTTGTCACAATTCGTCGGTTATTTATGATAAGGTAGGTCTAACTGAGCTTTAAATCTAGCTGAAGACACCGAGGTGCCACGCAAATTGGATAATATTGTGTAGCTTTTTTTGAGTTCCCCCTAAGCCAGGGCCGTTTATTGCCCTGCAGCCACATATCAGTCCACACCCATGTGGCGCCTTGACCTTGGCGCGACAAAAATTGGGGTCGCTGTGACTTTGTCTAAGTCATGTAAACCTGGCGGAGTGAGCTGTTTATATGTTAACCAGACAGAAACTGAGCTTTGTACGACTATGTCAAAGCGATCTAATAGTAGTTTACATGGCCATACACGGTTGTGATAGTAGGTAATTTACCGGCCGCGGTTGCTCAGTGGCAATGGGGTTCTGTTGAGCCCAGGAGTTTGATCCCTGTCATGGTTGTCTCATTTCTGATTTTTAAAAAAGCAAAACGGCAATGTGACGAATTCACGCAAGATACAGTTTGCCAGGTGGTCAAAAGTATGCCGCAGACTTTCACTATAGTGTGCATGATCGCCGAGATGTAGTATTGGTGCGTAATACCCCATAGAAATGCAGAAAACGAGCTCTATCTGGTGCCCACGTGATGGCCTGCTTTTGGACACATCGCATATGCGTGCACTGCCGAACTTATTTGCACTGTGACCTTTTTATAGCCATGGCATGGTCTAATGAGCTAAAACTTGTTTATTCTAAGTTGTTTGGCTTGGGCGTTTCTATGGATATACGTACGGTTGGTACACTGTAAAAAGGTTTACACGCTTAAGCAAAACTTTCACTGTCTATAAATAACACTGGGAAACAGCGCTTTAAACGAGGACAGCGAAGAAGACACAGACACTTGAAGAATGTGTAGTGTACATTCCACTTTTACACCGTAGACAAGCACAAGGAAACATTTTAACGGTATTTCTTCCTCTGTAGGTGTTTTATTGTATTTTTTGCTAGGGTGTTAGGCAGTTAGTTATAGCAAAAACATTGTAGATCAGTTTACCAGGGGGGGTGAAAAGTTGGAAGGGAGAATTATACCTCCATTGGCTTGGTGAGCGGCCTGAAGGCAACATTTTGATCGCTTGCAGTAATTCGCACCATTTTCTCTTGCGAATCGCTGCAAAGTCGGTGTGCGGTGCTGCGAGATCCTGAAGTAAGTTGTGATGCGGGTTGTTGTGTGGATGAGGAGGTAAAGTTTCACTGGCGAAGAAGAAGCGAGGCACGTGATGTCAGACAAGGACAACGTATATTAACGGGACAGAATTAAAAAAAAATACACAATTAGCTGTGACCTAATCTAGTCAAAGGGTTAGATGTCCGACAAGACACTGTTAACTCAATAGAGTTCCCGCTCACGTCTTGCAGTCTTGCAGTACTCGGCGGTAGGAAGCTGTGGCGGTACACTGGATCGGTGTGGTGTGATGGCTGCAGGCGCTGTCTCCTTGACGCTGGCGCTGGCCGCCGCAAAGTCGGGTCCCGTGCGCTAGGCTCGGGGCGCTGCCGCGGTGGCCTTGTCGATACCGGTGCTGCGACGGTTGAGTGCTTCGGCCCGGGTGTTCCGTGGCCAGTCTCGGCTGAGCTGCCTTGATGTCCGCGGGGAAGATGCGGCTCGCAACGGAGGTTCCCCGAACGTTCTCGTCCGGCAGGTCGCTCCTCGAACCTCGTTCTTTCCGCTCTCGTGCCACGATCCTCTGGCTTTTTCTTCCTCTTTCTCTACCGCGCCCTTCTTCGGCCTCCGCACACCTCGTCGTCTTCGCTTTTACCTGCCGACCCCTGTACGGTGAGCAGCGCCTCCTCACAGTTGCCCCCATCGGAAGAAGTGTTTTGGGGAAAAACACTTCCGGTGAGCAGTTGGTTGACTGGTAACAGTCCCTGGTGGTACGGGTCTGTTGGCCGACGCGCACTTCACTTGCAGTCACTAATAACACTACCACACTTGCACGTCCGACACTCACTTTGATCACTATCACACTACATAGCAATGACTCAAAATGCACAGAAACACTAAAAATGCACAGAAATAGTGACAACCAACAGTTCTACGAACCGGGACCGTTCCATGCCCTCACTGAAGGCGGCTCAAGTAGTCCGCACCCATTTGACAGGGCACAACCTTTTAAGGTATTACACAGCAATCTAGCACTTTCCTTTCATAAACTAAAGTATTTTCAAGTGTGTCCCTTTCCCTTAGGCATGAGATTGATAGCCAAGTCGAATTAGTGTCTTCAGTCCGGTTACTTCACATGTACCTTCATCTTCACCTTCTTCCGACGCGTCCATTGGACTTCTTTGGCTACATGGTCGGGTTGGCTTCTCCAAGGGATTCTGTCAATCGCAATGGTGCCGCATGATGACTCCCGCAACCGCATCTTGAAAGATCGGTACCTTTTGACTGCCCCCGCAGCTTTGCGTGTGCGCGCGCTCTTCGGCCCAGTTAATTGAGCTCTCACGGAGTGCGCAACAACTGTAATCCCTTCGTGCGTGAGACCTTTCTTGCGAGAACGTGTTCGTTTCTGCAGGAAGCAGTGTGTCACAGCTTGGTCATCCTCGGCTAGCAACCGCCTTTTGCGCGGGACTACGTGCTTTTGCAGGACTTCCCTGCTCGATTCATTTCTTCGCGCCTGTCGTGCGACAGCGAAGCGTTCCAACAGAGAGCGCGTTCCAAACGGCTCGGATGACTCGCCATCTAGGTGTGCACCGCTGACCTCACTCGGCGCATTTACAGTAGGCATGACAGCACGCGGTTCGTCTGCCTGCGTGCCACACTCAGCACGTTCAACTTCTCGTGCCTGGAACACCACTTCCACCTCTGCGGCTGGCTTTTCAAAATCCTTTCCTTTATCTTTTTTCCGTGTGGCCTCATCGCCGACTGCGACCCACGAGACTTCTCTTTCCCGTGCCCGTAGCTCAATGTTTCCTCCGTTCTCCTCGAGGCGACTATCTATCTCAAAGAATTCAAGGTCAAACTCTGCAATTGAGAGCCTCGATGAATTCTTCACGAGCTCTATCTTGCGGTCTAGAGCGGCCAGTTCAAGTTGGAGTCTTCGCACTTCTGCGTCTCTCGCGCGTGCCCTTCTTTCACGAGCAGCGTCTGCCTCTCTCTCCAACCATTCCCTGAGCTCAGCGCCCGCTAGTCCTAGGCCTTTGCCGATCTTGAGCAAATTTTCTAATTCCATGTCGGCTGCCAAATACTCTCCTCTCCGCCAGAGTTACAACCTCCTCAACTCTCTGTAAAATATTCAGAGAGTCCTGTCGCGGACGCCATTTTTGTGATGCGGGTTGTTGTGTGGATGAGGAGGTAAAGTTTCACTGGCGAAGAAGAAGCGAGGCACGTGATGTCAGACAAGGACAACGTATATTAACGGGACAGAATTAAAAAAAAATACACAATTAGCTGTGACCTAATCTAGTCAAAGGGTTAGATGTCCGACAAGACACTGTTAACTCAATAGAGTTCCCGCTCACGTCTTGCAGTCTTGCAGTACTCGGCGGTAGGAAGCTGTGGCGGTACACTGGATCGGTGTGGTGTGATGGCTGCAGGCGCTGTCTCCTTGACGCTGGCGCTGGCCGCCGCAAAGTCGGGTCCCGTGCGCTAGGCTCGGGGCGCTGCCGCGGTGGCCTTGTCGATACCGGTGCTGCGACGGTTGAGTGCTTCGGCCCGGGTGTTCCGTGGCCAGTCTCGGCTGAGCTGCCTTGATGTCCGCGGGGAAGATGCGGCTCGCAACGGAGGTTCCCCGAACGTTCTCGTCCGGCAGGTCGCTCCTCGAACCTCGTTGTTGTTGTTGTTGTTGGTCCAAAAAAAAATGGCTCGTACCCACTCAGGGGGATTGGCCAGGAAATGGGCGCTAACTGAGAGAACAGAAAAAACTAATTTGGATTAAAAGAAGAAAAGTGAATAATTACAGAAAAAGGTGAGTATGAGCGGGAGTAAACAGATAATAAGTAAACTGCCAGATAATAAGGTGCGGTAGCAGATAGAGCTAACCAACTACAAAATGAGCACAAATGAATAAGGAAAGGATTGGCCGAAGGACATTCGTGGAAATTATGTAAGAAAATTAAAGAAAGAAGATTCGGCAACGAAGGGGAGGCAGAGAGCGGGAAGGCAAAGGATACAGGCGCAGACATGTTTTTAAGAGCAGCCCGCCATCTTGAATTAGCTGCTAGCACGGCAGACGGCGTGATTCAAAGATGAATGAGTGTACAGCGCGGCAAAGATCCCCGCGGCAAAAACCCAGTACTGTCGCCCCGAATGATAATAATAGAGGAAGAGTGAGTGGGTGGGCCAATTGATTAAAAGGGTTTTCCAAATATCTTTTTCGTAGGGAGGCAAACCGTCGGCAGTGGAGGAGAAAATGTTCTATAGTCTCTAATTCATTGCAAAATACACAAAGGGGTGAAGGGGCCAGATCACAGCGGTACAAATAATAATTTAAATTTGGTACGCCACAGCGAAAGTTAGTTAGGCTAACTTCGCATTCGCGTGATTGGCTAATCCGGTACTTCCAGGAGAACCGGAGGTGCTCGAGCTCATAACCTACGCACGCAGTTTCAGCCATGCTTTTTAGGAGGCCTAATCTGCGAAAACGTGCCGAGGTGAGGAACTGTATGTGCGGCATGATTTCCACCACTGGGCCGTCCAGTGCAAGTCCCGCCAACGTATCTGCCGATTCGTTAATCCAGATGCCAGCGTGTCCAGGCACCCACACCAATCGCAGCTCTCGTAGAGATGTAGGCAATAAATAATTGAGGGCTCTACGTAGAGCAGAGCTATTTGGGGACGAAAGAGCAGTGCAAACTGAGAGAGAGTCGGTGATTACTATTACATGTTGTTTAGTAGAATCTAACTTTCGAAGGGCTAAGATAATTGCTAAGTATTCTGCATGAAAAGAGCTAGTGTAATCAGGTAGGCGGAGTGAAAAAGACCAATCTAAACAGGGAGAAACAATCCCTACGCCTGCCTTCTCATTACGGACGGAGGCGTCAGTGCCGATAATGACGTGACCTGGAAAACCTGTAAGGTGATCCTGCAAAATGCCGGATAAGAGATTTGACGGGAGCAATTTAGCATTCCTGGGGAAAATTTCATCGAAAGCTACATCTAAGGATGAGACATGACGATTAGGTGCGGTAACAGATAATAGGGCCACGCGTAACGGGTCTAGTAGGGATTGTGCCAATATCACTTGTGGGCGTTTGAACCTGGGCCATGTGCTGCTGAAAAACAACGACGGCCATGTTACAAAGGCAGTCTGCGGTCTGGATATGGGCGACGCCATTATTCTTAGGAATGCATCAACAGTGAGGGCGTGCAGGCGGGAGACTAGTGTGGGAATTCGAGCTTCCATGTATAAAGCGTTTATTGGCACGTAACGTGGGAGACCCAGACATAGTCTGAGAGCTTGCCGTTCTAGCATTACCAGCGGCCGAAGTTTGTAATGTGCGCTTCCTGAGAACAGCACACATCCAAATTCAAGCATTGGTCGTACATACATTCGGTAAATCATTAATAAGGTGTCACGGCGCATACCAAATTTCTTGTGGCTAAGGCTTCTCAATAGCGAAACAGACCGCGCACCCTTAGAAGCAATATATTCAATGTGCGGACGCCAATTTAAAGTGTATTCGTATATTATTCCTAGGTATTTCAGAGAATTGACCCGGGGAATGGTTTGCTGGCGGTAATTAAGAGAAATGGAGACTGGGCCACCCACCGGAAAGACAAGGAGAGCACATTTGTTCACGTTTAGGTTCAAGTATAGACCATCTAGCCAAGCCTCTAGAGCGCATAGATAGGTCTGAAGGCATTGGTACAATATGTGAATGTCTTTGGCTGACGCAAAGAAAGCGATGTCATCAGCGTAAACGTACAGCTGAACGTCAGGGTGTATTGGAATGGAGCTCATCAGAACGTTAAAAAGCACTGGAGACAAAACAGAGCCCTGAGGAACACCGCGGGTTTGACTGAATACTGGGGAGGACAGACCTTGCTGTGAACAAAAAAAATTTCTATTGGTCAGAAAACTGATAATCCATGAGATGATGTATTTCGGGAAAGGATGACGCTTAAGCGAATTGGAAAGAATTTGGTACTCAACGCTGTCGTAAGCCTTGGCAACATCCAGGGTGACCAGGACGGCCACTTCTCTTCGTGAGCGGGCCAAATGAATGCGGCTCTCCAAATCAATGTGGGCAGACCAAATTGAACAGCCCGGCCTGAAACCTATCTGTTTGGGGCTTAAGATGTTGTGGGATTCCAGGATATTTTCTATACGAGTGAGTAAAATTCTTTCAATCAGTTTTACTAAGTTCGACGTGAGAGCGATGGGTCTAATATTATCAATTGTAGAACCCAAACCTTGTTTTTTAAGGAGGGGAACAATCTGAGCCACCCGCCACTCAGGTGGAACCCACGAATGCCGTAAAGAGTGGTTAACCACGTGTAGTAGGCAGGCGGGGGATTCACTGAAGAGAAGCTTCAGCATGCGAACTGTGATGTTATCAGGTCCTGGAGCCGCGTCAGGGGCTAGACGCAATGCCTTCTCGAGATCTTCCATAGTGACTTCCTCGAAGTCATCCTGACCACATCCTGTGAGGATTGGTGGCACCACTGATGTAAAACGCGTATGCAATCCTAGAGCGATCCGGTTCAGAAAATCTTGAGTTTCATCCGGGGAATTGATAACGGAATCAGCATTCTGATCGGGAGGAGCCACTTTCCAACTGCGTAATAATTTGAACAGGGTGCTTTTTCTCCGCGGGTCTGATAGAAGAGAAAACCGGTCTAACTTATATTGTTCTTTAGCCTTAGCAATAGTGCGTTTAAAAATTGCGCGAATAAATTTGAAATTGCTCCAATTAGCAGGGCACTGATTGCGAAGCAACCTTTTCCACGCGGCATTTCTGCGCCTGTACTCTCGTGTGCACTCATCATTCCACCAAAAAGTGCAAGGACCATCTCTAACTGACGAGACTGTGAATTTTGATCGCACTGCTGTTTCGGTAATCAAATTTAAGACCTCCGTCGCCACACGGTCTTCGTTAACGTGGGTTAGTGAAGGAAGAGCAGTGCGTAATTCTTTTCCAAACCGTGTCATGTTTACGAAAGATTGTACTCGGCGGTTTGGAGTTCGGTCAGAGCATACAACTTCAAATAAAACGGGGACATGATCACTGTTGGTTGCATCGGGGACCGTATCCCAATCCGTTACCAGACCCGGCGTAGACAGAGTCAAGTCAACAGCCGAGCGGGACTGACCCCTGACACAGGTTGTCGCTCCAGAGTTGTGGCATGACAGGTTATTGTCCCCAATCCACTCCCATAAACGTCGGCCGCAAGCCTCGTTCTTTCCGCTCTCGTGCCACGATCCTCTGGCTTTTTCTTCCTCTTTCTCTACCGCGCCCTTCTTCGGCCTCCGCACACCTCGTCGTCTTCGCTTTTACCTGCCGACCCCTGTACGGTGAGCAGCGCCTCCTCACATAAGTGTAGCAGCAAACGCCACACATTAGTTACGAACCTGGAAGATGCTTTAGACGGCGGGTAGGACCAGGTCAGGACCGGCGTGGGCATGGCCCCAGTCGCACGTTGGAGAGGGCACAATACCGCTATACTGGGTACTACTGTAGCGAATGCACTCCCACAATAGATATCGTCGGTCAGCTCTAGTAAGGCAATTGCTGCAGGCGCTCAGGACACTGCGAGGGGCACCGCGGCGATGAAAGCGGTGGAGGAAAATCGGCGTAAGCAGCATCCCCCTCTGAATATCTTGTTCTAATACAATTTCCCGCCGCAGAGAACTCTCGCAGAGGTACTGCAGTGATGTGGAGATGTTTTGCTGTGACCGCGAGGTAGGCTGTCCGGCGGGCCTGACTTAGCTGCCGTTCAGCTGTAGGATCTGCTGTTTTTCAAGGCAGGGGCAAGGACACTGTCGTCACGACTGGGGAGAGGTGTAAAGCTAGCACGGAGAGGAAATTCTGGCGTGCTATTCAGCGCACTTCCTCATTTTCGAGGATGCCGAAGTGTGCTCGCATTCTGTGGAGGTTCAGTTCCTTACCTGATTTTTCAAGTTTCAGAACTTTGCTGCGAGTGGCTTTAGTAGTGGGGCTTGTGAACTCCACATTGGCAAAGGCTCTGTATTCTCCCTGTGAGACCGTGTACAAATAGTGGCAGTCAGGAGAGCTCATAATGTCTTCCTTGACAGCTGCATCAAGACAGTCAGATATACTCTGCAGTTTCGCCTGTGTGCTGTAGGCCGGAGTGAAAGCAAACGGGCTGACCGCGACTCTGAAGACCAGTAGTTTCATCTGACCAGGCCGTGGCACACAATGCCTGTGAGTCGGTCGTAGCGGGCATACCGATATCCGTGTAGACGTGCGCAAATTCTTGAAGGGCTCACAAAGACAAAATGCATGTTTCACCTATGCCAACGACTGGCTCTTTACAATAACACTGACCTCACTTTAAGGCAAGCCGAGGAGATGAGAAAAGCATGTGACACCCCAGCTAGTTTTCCGCACTGAACATGTGACGTGTTATGGGCAGTTAGGGGCGAATGGCTAACGCCGACAAAATCCAAAATAAATTAAACAGGGGTTGTAAGAGAACAGAACAATCTATTTCGCGTAAATTTAGTGCTACCCGCCGCGGTGGCTCAGTGGCTAATGCGTTGTGCTGCTGAGCACGGGGACGCGGGTTCGATTCTTTGCCGCGGCGGCCTCTTTTCTGATGGAGGCGAAAAGCAAAACCGCCCGTGTGTACGACATTTCGGCACACGTTAAAGCTCGCGACGTGGTCAAAAATAATCCGAAGCCCTGTACTACGGCGCGCCTCATCGTCTGCGTTGCGTGGGCGCGTTAAACCCCACAACCAAATCAATCAAATTTACTGCTCATTCTCTTGATTACAGTAAGAATGGTGGGGTAGATGTTACAAACACGCAAACAAAAAGCACCAGTGCGTACGGCGTACACTACGCCGTGCGAATCTGCACAGCTGTCGGGCGCGTTGGATTTGTCTAACACGACACTCGCCAACTTGCATAAGCGACATCAGCGCTAACGTGGCTTTGTTTGTAGAACATACCCAATAATGCGGGAACGTATAGCATCAACCGTAATAACAGTAGGCCAGGTATAGATGCGGTCAAAAGCAGCAAGTGCGCATAGCGCTCCATGACCGGTATTGTGGCACCACCTATGAAGGCGGGCGGTAAACGAAAGACAACCAAACACACATTTAGCCGTTCGCAGCAGCCTTAGTTATAACTGCCATTTCAACTACCTTCCCTGAACACGCCCTGTCTGGCGACACAAAACCAACGATTTAGAGGGATAGTTTAAAGTTTGGCGTAAAATGAATGATTTCTCTGTGAATAAAGCATCCTTTGCTGCCAGACAACCACTGGGGGTCCTAGCAACACCAAATTTCTTAAACATACTTGTATTTTGCATTCATCAACCCTTTAAGGGCCACCTGCGTGCAGCGGGCCTGAAATTTTGCAATAGCAGCTCCTCGAGAGCCGGCATGATGTTTCCTTATAACGGGTAGTGGTTTTCTGCAGAGGTGTGCGCCGTAACAGTAATTTTAGCCACTCGTTGAAAGCCTAGACCTCGAAGGGTGTCACCGCCTGCTTCTGTTGCGCAAAACCGAATCTCTCGAGCGTTCCGATGAGTGTCTATAGTCTTGCACAGTTCGTTAATCAGGCTGCAGCTCATGCCCGCTTCGAGACGGGTGTAACGGGAAAGTCCTGGGAGAATGCATCGAGCTACGTTTAGCCGTCATGTCAGTGCAAGCTTGGGGGTTCTATTGACAAAGTGGTAGGGAAGACCTTACACGAGGCGAGATAGCAGCACTGCTTACACAAGCCAGCGCATCTCCCTTTCATTGAAGCCTCATGCATGGTTTGAAATTCATCTTAGAATTTGAAAACGTTGCTTGCACACATTTGGGGCCGCCCATTAGCCTCCGCAAGCGGGTAAGTCGGAATTGGCTTCTGTTGGCTAACCTCGGTTGAACTGCACATTTTTTACATGATAGGTGTTGGCGGTGAAACCCGCTATGGTCCTTGATGCATCCTTTTATCTTTCGAACAGCACTAGCACTTCCTATAAGCACTTATCACCATCTAAGGGTTTGTTTCAGCCAATGTCAATGTCCTGACGTTCTTTTCAACGAAGTCGAAAAAGACTCGCCTTTTGACATCATTGGCTTCGGGGTACACAGTCTCCGGTTCCCATTGTAACAACGTGTGTTACTACTCGTAATGGTCGTGTGGTAGGTTTTAAGTTCTTTTGGTCCTGGTATTTATTTCTGGATTTCCACCATCCGTAAGTTCTGGTTGTGTGCCACCATGGAAATGGAACGTCGCATTGCTTGGTAAATGGTGCTTCCGCAAAATTATTCTAGTAGATTGGCAAGGAGGACGAGTGTATTTCCCAAGTACGTAGTTCTCAACTGCACAGAACTCATAGCTCCTTCTTATTTTAGAGCTCTCAACTGGTCTATACCCGCTCAATGCGATTTCCGATGCTTCGAGGTAACCGTCACCAATGAGACACTGCAGGAAGGAAGGTAGGACATAGCAGTGCATTGGATACGACAGCTCCCCCAGCGCAGTTTACGGCAGAGGAGTTGGAAGAGCAGCGTCCGGCTTTGGCCACATGGGTTCGTCACTGGTTTGAATAAAACAGCGCCACGTGTGGGACAGCGAAATTGAGATTCCGCCTGCGCTGAATCTTCCTTTTCCTAGTCCGGTTTTTGCGCTGTTTTGTCAAACCACACTAAGAGGAGCAACATCGTGCTAGAGATAGACCGCGACCTTCTACGCTATAAGGATTCCGTTGTAATCTAGATCTCCTATCGCATAACA
The DNA here is from genome assembly GCF_048455015.1 of Haemaphysalis longicornis. NCBI lineage: Eukaryota > Metazoa > Arthropoda > Arachnida > Ixodida > Ixodidae > Haemaphysalis > Haemaphysalis longicornis. The sequence continues at coordinate 503,503 of NW_027526306.1, forward strand.
AGCACACAATTATAGTAGTCGCCTAGCACGACTGCACCGTATTTCTATTATTTCCATAATATGGTACAATTTTCGAACCATAACCTTATAAATACCCCAGCATACTACAATCGTTGCTTGGTCACAGTAGGGTTATGCCGTCGCCGAGTCAGAGCAGTTACGTTCACTTGTTGCATTATCAATTTGAGTAATTACCTGACACTTTCTCTCTTCAGAGATGACGGCAAATGTTTTTACTTTTTACCGGCATCCTTCAGCCTAGTTTTATTTATGTCGTTAAAATGAGGGCAACAGTCATTTAAATCTAATAAAATGTGGTTGTTCCTTCTTCCATAGGAACCGGTAAAACGTGAAATTGAAATGTGCCTTCACAGGAGCAGTTAAATGTTTATTGTGCATCGATGTGAACTTGCACGTCGCTATTTATATTTCGTCGGCATGGTACCGTTAGACGCATCACGTTAGACAATCGATTGCACGCGTCCGTGCGTTGCGTAAATCCGACTGAAGGCACCAGCGCTCGTAAACCGTCTGTGCGAAGGAAACCAAACGGGTTGTCAGTGGCTCGTTTGGTGAACACACGGTCCGCTGCTCCTTTCGTGTAACGAGCGCGACATCCGCAAGTCGGCTTCTCCGCAGCTTAAGCTGCACGTCCCCCGTACACGTAGGCGCTGGCATCGAGGCGCCAACCGTCGGAGCTCATTAGCGTCACGATGCACTACTTTCTTTCACCTCTCCTAGATGGAAGCAAGGATATACGCCTCGAGCGCGGACTGTAGGGGCGCCACTGAAATCCCCCTAGCGGCCCGTTTCGAAAGCATGCGCGGGAGTCGTCATCCCGCCCCCCAGGGCCGCCGCTGCTTTTGCGGCACGTCCACGACTGAGATTTAGCGTGTGTGGGCGTTTGAAATTCATGTTTATGTGGAGCAGTCACTCTGTTCGCAAATGAGGTGTGTTTACGAGAGTGTAAATGTTTCTGACGCGATCTTAGTGTGGTATATTCGGTCTGTATAAGCGCCAGGTGTGTGTCACAGGCCAGCGGCGCGGAACCGGCGTGTGATGGAGCCGATTGTAGTTGCACTGACCTGAATTTACTAGCTGTGTCTCCGTAACCACCGGTTCCTCAGATGTTCATGCTACGGCTATACACTACGATTTAAATTGGTTTTGTGCGCTTACATAATCAGCGGGGCACTCATACCTGACAGCACGCCGGTGAGGTTTGCCAATATTAAACCTCAGATATTGATCACTACCATTTACAAGCCAGTATGTGTTAATTGCGGGAATATTCAACAAAAGTACAATGGACAATGCATAATTATACTCGGGGATCAGCACGCGACAAAGTCGTCTTGTCGTGAGGTGAGCGCTCGCAAACATTCATCTGCTCCTCTGCGAGCAGCACGGAGACGGGCTTAGAATATAATCAGCGTCCGCGACTAATGCTTCTTCGAAATATCATCATATGGCACAGGGCGTCTGCAGAATAAAGCAGAAACTGAAATAAGAGGGCCTCATCATCACATACCACACTCTTCCAACGTCACATTTCATCGCTTGTTGAACAGCCTACCCTGTATACTTCCAAAAATGCGGACGCCGTATGATCAGCTGTTCGTTGAAGTAGAAAAACAAAGGGAAAGTGAACGCGACATTTGTGTTTGTGTGATTACTACAACGTTCATTGCTTGATTCCGCTCCGCATTTGTACACAGCGTCCCCCTCCCCTCCCCCCCTCCCCCCACCAATGTCTCGCGAAATAGCAGTGCATTTCGCGTATAGTTGGTCCACTGAATCCTAACTGGCTTAAGTTTCGACGAACGTCTTTAGCATGTCAGAAGCTGCGCTGTTTTTTTTATTATTTCCGTTAGAGAATTTAGTTTCTTAATTCCGCACTTGCAAAACATTTATTTTCCCGTGGTTTCAATAACTTGCCTTGATGTGTGGGCAAATATTTAACGACCCACAGCTAGGCTTGGAAGATACTTAACATTTTTGCATGGTTCATATGCTTATAAAAGGCATAAGTTATTGTCAGGGATTGGGTAATCACATCCCCGAAACATATTTTTTCTGCGACGTATATATTCTAAACGAAGCCGCATTCGTTGTCCACGCTGCAAAATGAAGCCAACCTCTCATTGTGCCAGTATCAGGTCTAAACGAGGCGACAGCAGAATTCATTTGTGCCTGATGTTTTGGAGGTGACAGGGGTGATATGTTGCTACCGTCGCCGACGCCCGGAAGAGCGGCGATGAAGCGCGCAGCACCGCGTCACCGGGTAGCTCTTGCAGGCGATCGCGTACTCTACGAAGACACAGCTGCTTTTCAAGTGACCTAAACGTACTCTTTGCCTATAGACGTCACCATAATAAGTTTTTTTCAGGGTGCGGAAAGGAGAAAAGAAGCGAAACAGAACCTAAACACTGCACGCGGCCCTATCAGCCACGCAGCGCAAATCCCGTCAACGCCGCGGAGAAGAGGCGGAAGGCGGCGCAGCGATCGCGAAGCTCGAGGCGTATAGGGTGCGTTTGTCATTGTCTTCACGAGTCTGTTCATAAAGAAGTCTGGAACGCGTTTCGTACCTCCCGTTGCGGCAAAAGAGTTCGTGGCTTGAATCCCGGCGCAGCCACGTCAATCGAAGTTGTTCTGGCGATGTCATTTCCGTGACGGATATGACGTCGTTACATCTTGGTGGAACCAGACGTGAAACACTCGTGTTAAAATGTATGAAACGGTTGACGCTACCAGTGCTCCAAAAATTATGTGCGTATACCTGTATTGGACACGCTAGCCAGTTTTAGGGTGTACCGAAACGCGGCGAAGTGAAGCTCCCGCTTCTGAAGGAAAGCTTTACTGACCTTGACGTGCGGTTTCACCGTCACGTCGAATTTGACGTTCACTGACCGCAGCTGCGCCGTACCCTTGGCAACGCATCAGGTGACTCGTCGAGCCGAGCTCGGGCGACGGCCGCGTTCACTATCTTTTTCCGCCGCTGCTGACCTGGCCCAGCCGCTCTCCGCAGCTGGTTCGTGCCTGACCACGAGACTCGAAGCGTGCATACGTGCTTGGTCACGAATGAGAGCGAGACCGGGCCGTCTGCTCAGAGCATTGCGCGGGAGCTGTAAGCTTTGAGCCACTGTCGGCAAAGCGGCGTCTGACCACCACGGGGATATCGCCCGGCGATCCGTCCGGCTCGGAAAACGCCGTATGCGGGATGGCAACGGTCGACAAAAGGAAGCTTTGGACAAATAGTACATTATTACATTTAAATCAAAGGTAAAGCAAGTGAAACCAAGACTTAACCAGGCAAAGCGAAGCTTTCGCTTTGCATTTACATGGCTAGCTGAGCTAAGCCGCAGCTTTTTTTGTTTAACTATAACTTCGAGCACTTTGCTTTTTTGCGCATTTCCGGTTTAATTTCAGGGTCATATTTCAAGTAATACATTCAGCTTGTTTATTTTTATTCAAACATTTCTTTTTCATAAAATTGAATCCATTTGTATTTTTTCTAGATACCTCTCGTTGAAAACCTTCCTGTAGGAAAAAAAATGTACGACCACTTGCTCGTTTTTGGAATAGTTGGAGTGGACGTCGGAAACGAAACAAGCAAGGACACTTTGCTCTCAAAATTGGAAAAGTACGCGCTTAATAGGACAGGTAAAAATTTTTGATTTTGTTCAAACATTGCTTGTGCTTTTAACAACACAAACGACTAACCATAATACACTTGCCAGCGCAATTCGTTTCATCAAAGAGAGACTACGCAAAATTATTGAGCACCCTAACATTTTTGTCAATGTCAAAGGATTTTGTGACTGCAATTACGCCCTCCCAATAAAGTAAAACATTCTCGATACTGGAGTTTCTGCGTAGCAGCAGCAAGCTCTGTAACACAGCCCCTTCGTTGTAAACCACACAGTAAAATATGATGAGAGTGAACTCTGCTGCATGTTCCTTTCTGACGATTTCAGTTAAAAAAACACGTGTCACGTGGAAATTGTGGATTGTAACACAATGATGGCACAACGCTTGCCGTACCCAAACTTGTTTTGTCTTGTGTCTACGTCTCAGCCGATCCTGAAATAAATGTAAATAGTAAGTGAGTTCTTAGGGCCACAATGCCGTTGGTGCAACATTATACGTGCATATAATATCCTGGCACCGTAATACAATAACTTGTTCAAATCAAAAGCTAGCTATATGAAGTGGGTGTAATCCCGCTGGTGCCCAACAAGAATTTACTTGCCGTATTTTTTTTTAACATGAAGGACTTTTTTTGGGCTACGTAAACGCGCAAAGGTTGGTTGGTCTGCCAGTGCTTTTGTTACTCGAATGAGCCGGCGGCGAGAAGCTGAAGCAAAGTTTCAAGAAGTATATAAGAAACACCTTTCCACACTGCTAAAACTTGTGGCATGCAGCATGCATGTAAGGTTTTTGAGCCAAGAAAAGTCATTAGGCAAATTTATGAGAGAAAGAAAGCGCCTTATTCAATGTAGCAGAATTCTTTTAATTACATATAGTTTTCGGTAAAAAACAAAACTCGTTAAAATTTCATCAAGCACCGTCAGAATAAAGTAAAAGTAAAAATATCTCCGCGAGCTGTACCAAGAGCGGCGGAAACAAAAGGTTCGAACTGATGGCGCGCATTCGGTATAAAAGTGCGATAGTGTAATGCAAATGATCTAACAATAATTTGGATTCATCGTGGAGAAAGGTTAGGTGAGGAGAAGAGTATCAGAGGTGCCATGGTAGAAACAAGATAATATTGTGGGGCAGGAGCCTTGCAGGACGTGCATTTGGAGTACATAGGCAGCAAAGGAAGCGAACACACGGCTTATGTTTTCTTTAACACTTCTGCCAGAGGGGCCAATAGACAAACACTTAAAACAAGCCAAACACGGGAGCAAAGTACTCGCCCTGGATGGAATCCCTTTTGTGTGCGACCTGAATGCCACCACCATGCCATGTCACAGATCCCCCGTAAACTTGACAACGCAGTCACTGTTGGCCACAGCGTTTAAGGTGGTGTAGAGCGAATAACTAATATTGGTCATTATTATTTCTGGCCCATGCTGGGGCTACATGTCACACCGTGACGGGATTAGTGTTAGGGTGCACTGAGCTATTGCCTAACTGAGGTTCCCTGATTTCTTGTGACGAAAGGAAATGACAACCGGTGGTCCATGAGGATAACATAAAAGATACCACAAAAGGGGACAGAAAGTGGGGAAAGACCTTTTATACCGAAGCTGTCATTGGTTCTTCTTCCAGGCCTTTGTATGGCGACTGCTGCTGCCCTGCGGTGTGGCCACGTGCCGCGCTGGGTTTTATATTACACCAGACAATGCTGGCTAGCCCCCGCGCTTATTGCGTCCGTAGGGCACGGGAAGCTGCCCACAGGGACGGCTGGTGCCTGGAGAAGTAACACAACATAACGGTCGCTTCCTGGGACAGCGCCCGGGGGGTCGGCCGGAGAGAGAGAGAAAGTGATAGTGGAACCCTAGTCCTGGACTTCATGCGTTATCTCATAGCGAACTTTGCCTGTGTCACCAAGAGAGTCTGGTCCTCCAGTTGACAGCTGGACAACAGTGTCTCCAACAGCTCAGGAGAGGAACGGGTGGAGAGGGGTCCTAGGGCTAAGTGTGAGCGCGTTCCAGAATAATATGCTGGAGGGTACATAGGTGTGTACAAAATTTGCATTGAGCGGTGTACTGTGTGGAAAACAATACATTAGTTCGCCCTGCATGTACTTAAGCCCATGTTTGCAGTCGTCAGAGTGTAATTTCCTTATTTATGCTGAGGGATGGGTGAGGGGACGGAGATTTTCGCCTGGTGGTCGGAAAAATTTGAGTAATGTCCCGATAGGGGAGAAGTGGTGTCGGAGCTGCGATGACCTAGGGGCTCGGTCGGACAGTTCGCGAGCCTGTTGGCGGGCGGAGGTGTTGCCTTTTACTACTATCCACTCGGCGATTAGGACTGTAGTGTTGGAGTACCTTTAGTGTTGTTGGTGCCAACCTTCCTGAGTGAAATACTCAGCATGCTGCTTGCGAATCCGTGGTGGTGAGTTTACTGGATGATTGGATGAAAGCAAAAGAAATGGCAAGTTCTCCGGCGTCTCAAGGGGAAGTCATGCTGATAGACGCGGACCGGCATACAAAAAAATGGTGTTTCTAGATTTTGTCACTGCAACCATGGCTTTGTTTGGAGTGTAGCTCGCTGTATCGGTGTACGACACGTCAGAGCGATTGCCGTATAGAGCGTTTATGCAAGCAGTTATGCCCACCTTAGCCAGATGGCACTAGCGCCGCACTTTGCACTCCCGGCCTATTCTAGTTTTGGTTTCTCCGGTGACGGCCATCTTCCGCTGGAGGTATTGCGTTAGCGACATGCGCCATGCAAGAAGAAAAGTCCTAATTTATTATTGTGGACACAGTCTGAGCTGATGTTGGTCGTCACGGAAAGGAGCAGAACGTTCGCGGAAGGGCTGAAATCAGCGGAAACGCGCTCTGCGGTGAGGTATCACAAAGCATGATTCCGTCACTCGCTCCCAACAGTTCAGCGTGCCTACATATCGCTGGTGTGTCGCGTTAATTACGCCAGGTAGAATAAACTAAGCATGGAAAATCACAAAAGAAACGTTATCGATTACAACTGTGTATGGGGACGTAAGCTCAGTTTGCGCCCTACCCGCCGCGGTGGCTCAGTGGCTAAAGCGTTGCGCTGCTGAGCACGAGGTCGCGGGTTGGATTCCCGGCCGCGGCGGCCGCTTTTCTGATTGAGGTGAAAAGCAAAAACGCCCTTCTGTACGGCATTTCGGCGCACGTTAAAGATCCCCAGCTGGTTAAAATCAATCCGGAGCCTTATACTACGGCGTGCCTCATCGCCTGCGTTGCGTCGGCGCGTTAAACCCTACAATCAATCAGTTTGCTCCCTCAGCGAACATCGCGTACCTTACGAGCTGCACTCTCGAGGGCACCAGTATCTGTGAAATCTTGAGCGATAAAATTTGTTGCACAAGTCTCGTTAACGCTAAAGTAGTTTTTCTTAACGGTGCATTATTCCGATGCAGCACAATTTAGAGGAGGGTTGCAAGCTGGGCTAGTTGGAAAGACATTCTTGGATAAAACCAGCGCGAAGACGAATGAGGCGCAACGCAAGAACAACCAGCGGCTGTCCTTGTGTTGCACTTCATTCGTCTTTGTCTGAGTTCGCGCTGGTTTTATCCAAGAATTTAGAGAGTCCCACAAAAGGGAAGTTCACCAATTCCGCTCTCTGTAATTAAATGCATGTAGGGTTCCAATCGGCGGCATTCTGCGTTAAGACAGTTAAGCTGCTAAGTAAGAAACAAATAAAACTTGCTGCAGGAATTATTGAACATACTACAGCTCGTATCCCTAAGTAAAACTAATAAATATGGGGAACCAAAAATTGTCATATAGTATAAGCTGCAATACCAATGGACCTCTCCCGGGGTACGTCACGCGGCGGCCGTGACGTCACCAAAAGCGCACGTGCTGGGTGTGGCCGGGAGGGTGGTTGGCAAAACATTCGGACCGGCGCGCGGGGCGCATGCAGTGAGGCTGCATGAGCGCGCAAAAGTGGAGTTTTTGTTTACATGTTGGCTTTTCTGATGGCGCTGGGCTGCTGTGCTCTCGCCTACGCAAATCTTGTGAGCAAAATCAGCGGCATCAGACTTTTCGGAGTCCCCAAAGAGGTAAATTTGGCGTGTATTGTGGATGCGCGCAATGTGCCGAAGAGGCTGGCAGCCAAAGCAGCGACATGGTCTGCTCTTGCTCATAGCAACATTTCCCATTCTCGAACTCCTGCTGTTCTGCAAAGCGAAGTCATACCGTCTACATTGGCAGTCCGCGTTGATTCGTGCCATCAATAACCTGCTATCCTGCCAGCAGAAATTTGGTCAAGTGAAATAGTGCCGGGGGTAGGGGGCAGACGGAACTTTTCTTTCTGCGAAATATTATCATGTTTTGAGGAGGTAGAGTACTGTATTAAAAACACAATGAATGCCTAAGCTGCTTAGGCGACGCGAAATAAATGTTTCGACGAGGGACCCGCGATAGCTGCCTGCCTCCAGATCGACAACGACAAGTTTGGTCTTATGGGGGTTTTGTTCAAGACGAACGAAATTGCTTGTAAGTGCAATAAATTTGTACCTTGATCAATTAATTATATATTCTGCCTTGATGATGCGGCAAAACAGAGATGCTTCCCGTGCTGACATGTAGCATCGTGCCTTCGGCGCGAGAGGGGCCGCTCACGCGACTCGAAAAATCTCGAAAAATGTGTTTGCCCTAAGCGAATGACAGATTCAGTGAATGTATTCTTCTGTTACGGCCTCCCGACGCTGGCGTATGCAGCGGGCGCGTGCAAGGACACTAACTTTAACTATCATGAAATAATGACTACCGAAAATTATTTCAGTGCATTGTCGAAAGCTATACGCACTAACCATATGTGGCTGCTAAGTTGCTCTCACAATGACGAAAAAGCGTTTCGCGATTTCACTGGGGAAAACGGTAACAAACAATCGGTAAATCACGTAGGGAACGACATCATCGCGATATTCTTATTGGAATAATTGTTGGTTGTTGCTCTTTATATTTTTGTTTCGTTGCTGCTTATTTTATTTTTTCATGCTTTACCTTTCCTTTTTCCCCTCGACATGAAATCGCGTGTACGCCACTGTCTTCGGGCGACGGAAAGAGAACAGGGAGCATGTACGCTGCCTGAGGTACCGCGCTTAGCTTAAGCGGACCTCGAAAGCAACAATGAATTAGCTTTCCTTGGTATGTGTCCGAACACAAAGCATCTTAAAAAACATTCTTGGAATACGTCGCAACAGCACCAACCTTCAGAATGACTCGTTTAGGCTGTCCTGTCGCGCACTGATTATCGGAAAGCGTCGCCCTTCAGTTGACGGTACGGTAAACGAAAGTGTTGCGCAGGTTGTAGATGCGGAAAGCTACATGGAGGTGCGAAGGCGACAGCTAGGATAGCTAGACCCCCACCTGCAATGTAGGCGGCCAGTGACGGCCCGAACCAACGGCACATCGTTCCTTTCGGGTGCCGCGCGGCCAGGCCGGGCCGTCGGCGCAGGCGCGTTCTGCCAACCGCCACCGCACTTCGCGGGCGCCAGCAGTCGCCACCCGTCGCGCACGTGCGCTTCGTGACGTCACGGTGTTTACATACAGGGAGAGGTCCATTGCTTCATTCATAATATAATAATGCATATAAGGCTCAAATCAACAGTAATGTGCTCGTGGGGAAAAATGTTAACGTGTTAGCAATGCTTCATGACTCAATTTGAGGGCTTAGAAACTTCACTTGTACGTGCTAAGTATTATGTCGTGATTTGCGCACCATGCGCTTAAAGTCAACTGGCAGACATATTAGATTTTTCGTCCATTTTAAGCGCTATATGCGTGTTTCCATAGCCGCAAGTTAGCATATAGCGAGCAGGCTACCGCTGATAATTCGGGACAGGTATACAAGTCAGCTGACAGTTATGTCTCTGAGCGCTGCAGCTTTTCCTTGGCACGTCAGAACATGAAGAAGCAGCCAAGGAGTAACATGCAACTTCCGCACCCATGCAGTGTTATTTTGTTTTACAGGCTTAATGTCCATAATATAGTGCGTACAGAGCCAACTGTTTTAGTGTAGGCTGGAAAGAAAAACTCTGAAACGTGGTTTCGAACTTTATGAATACATGAAGATTTGCGTTTTATTATAGCATATTGCTGCATTTAGAATTTGTTGCTCTGACAGAGTAAATAAAGAAACACTAAATCCGTCGGACAGCTTCATGTCGGACGAAACGCCTCAACAGCAAACTAGGCGACGGGATGGCAATGAAAACCGCGCTCAAACAAGGTTTGTGTGGTATTTTTTGTGGCTGAGTAATCTTCTAACGCTGGCCCACACTGCCTATTTCCACAAGTCCCCATTCATAGAAACACTAAAACAAGTGTTCGCCCATGAAGCCGCGCTCACCGATACGCTCTGGCACTAGCTAAGACCACAGCAAGAAACGCCTTCTAAAAGGCCAGCAGTAAATGATGGGTTCTTTAGATGTTGTTGAAGATGATGATCTGCGTTGGTGCCTGATGGTTGCGGCACTGATGACACGACGACGATAGTTGATGAAGGGTTTTTAAAACTGTATATTTAATCGAGAGACATATACAGGATATTTACTGACTGATGTAGACAGAGTAAGAAATAAAGTGGGTTCCTAGGTCACCTAAGACTTTGTGCCCGCGGCACCCCCGTCAGCAGCGGACCCTGACCTAAGACTACCCAAGTGGTGAGATCCTACCTACGCTGACCGGTCTAGCCCGGCAATACGCCGGCCGTGCATAGCACATTAAAACAGTGAGGATTCGACCCCGAGACCTCGTGTCCCGTGGTTTTGATGGGTTACTAAGGCTCCCCCCCCGATACACAGGCCAATCAGTATCTCCTGGCGACCTGATTGGATGTATCATCAAATCCGGGCCTAAACCGCGGTGCGCAACGCCCCCCGTAACCCTGAAAGGCTAGTCACTCTCTCTCTCAAGACAAAAAGAAGGAGAAGATCAAATGCAGCCAAAATGAGTATAACACACACTGAGAACCCCGCGAAAACACGTGCAAGCGCCCGGGGCAAGCTTTCACGCACGCGGCCTGCGTCGCCCGTTCCCACGGCCGCACTTTACGCGCATAACGCCTTGTCCAAAGTTGGACCGCCACCACAAACTCGGGTGAACCGTATCTGTTCCTCTTAACGAACGCAGCACGCTCTCGAGGCTCCCCGCCATTGACAGGCGATCCTCGACAGAAACCGTATGGGACGTGCAGACACCGCGGCGTCGCATTCCCAATGAAACAACTTCGCACTTCCGTGCTGTACGCTCGAGCCAACAAAGGCAGAACCGCCGCTTCAAATTGTCCGCCGTCCAAGCGCCGTTGACAGCCCCTTGCTACCCCGTTATCAGAAGCGCGTCGGGCTAACTGGTTTTACAACCGTCCCTCTGGCTAAACGCGCGCGCAGGCGGCCCCCGAAGCAACCGCTGCGCCGCTGCCACGTCCGCGGAAAGCGCATCGAACATCCGACCCAAGCTTTCCCACGCTCATAATGTGCTTTGCAACACGCCGTTCAAAACAACGCCATAGCCCCGCTGAGGCTGAAGACAATTCGTCTCCACACAGGCGGCATGATCCAAAGGCCGTTCGCTCTTAGCAAGCTGGCTGCTATAAAGCCTTTCATGCGCCCTTCAGGAAACCCCCGCTTCCCACGCGTTCGACTTTGCAGCGTCGCTGGCGCCTGGAACCCTTACACCAGCCATACAGAATGACGACACGGTGGCCAACATGACCGCGCCCAGACCACTGCGCTCTAAGCGGTCTATAAGCGTTCGTGCCTTTGGCTACGGGTGGTCCTGAGCTTGGTATAGATGACGGGGTAGGGAGCGCCTTGCGAGTATAGCGCCTACAGGAAGCCCTTTTTCTTGTTGTGTTTTCGTTTTCTGTTCTCGGAGCTGGTGGAGTCTTCACCAGAGTGATTGAAACTTATCAAATTTTTCCTTTTGTCTTGTATCACTCACCGACTCGCCACGGCTCACCTTGCTGAAAAATTGCCAACTACAGAAAACACAACAAGACTCAAAAAATCACAAACTGCGGATTATTTCAACCAACGCAAGCCAAGATGATAGCTTCGCGTGAAATTGATTTCGCATCTCCGCGGGATATGCCAATTTTGAGGTATTAGGTTGCTGCTTTCTCTCTGATAACACGAAGCAGAGAGCGACTTAGTAGCCCACACATTCGCGAAAGGCGGAGCCCTTTAACATGGCGTCGAAGGAAAGGTCTTGCTTGGCCTCAGACCGATTACAGATTTATTAGATAATTCAGAACAATAACGCAGTAGTGAAATACATCAGATGGCAATTTTACGGGGTTCCTTTGTAAATACAATTTAAATTACTTTTTTTGACACATTGACATGTTGCTACTGTTGAATGTTTTATTTATTACAGGACCGCTCAGCTACCCTGCCGGTGTGGATTCGGTCGCCTTCGTGAACACTTCACAATCTAATATATCAAATCCTGACATGCAGTTTTTCATGGTCACTCCATACCCCAAGCCCTTGCAATTTCCTGCTTGTGGAAACAAAACTCCTCCTCAGGTAAGTTGCTACCCGGCGTGATCATCTCTCGAAATATCCGAATCTCGGGTTGTGCTACTGGCCTAGGGAGCTTTGTCTCTCACGAATGGAAAACAGAAGCAGTTCCAGCTATACAATGTTTGTGGGAACGCTAAAAAACTCATTGGGATATAGTATGACTGCCGCGCCAGGAATGGTTCGGGCCGCATATTTGCATATTTTGCTAAAGCACGTAAAGCCAAATCCAAGTGCCATTTGGCATGAAGAGGCATTGTTTCAAGCAGAGAAGGTTCGAAAATATGGATATTATATGTGTTTGCAGTCACATTTTACGAACTCACGCCTGGAAAGTAAAAATGCAAGACCGATTTTTTTTTTCTGCCCGTTAATGTATATAATAATGTACGGCACGCCCACTGAATAATATTAAGAGGCTGCCTAAATTTCCCGCATAATTTAAGTAGTGTCGTTTTTTAACACACTAGAAGTACTGAACTTAAACCCACTGCTTTATTAGAAATAAAATTTCGCTACGGAAATAAATTGCAAAAATATATTTGCTCATAATGAAACAAACTGCATCATCTGGTTCAATTCTGCGATGGTTCAAAGACACCCTGCAACATTTCTGAGAAGCGCTTTACACTGTTTCCTTCGCGTCTGGAAGCACTGCGAAAGCTGTATAATCGCCAGTACGGAGCGGCACTGCGGGATTTACTGGTCACCGTAGAAAAAAACGCCTTATGTTTCTGCTTTGCTTTTGAGGCTGTCATTTTAAAGAGGCTATTGAATGTGTCCATTGCTGCAACTGAAGGAAAGCTGGCCAATAGCTGACACACCGCTGTAATGACGTAATTACATCGGTCGTAGAACGCCAAGAACATGAAAGAGAGAAAAATCTTTTGAGCAAGTTCCTAGTTACCTGATGGGCATAGAGCACTAGTTTCTGGCTAAGATACCTCTTGCAGATTTCTAACTTGCCGCCAACATGGACAGTCTAGATGATGGTGATAGAAGCGCCTAGAAACAATTGGCCCGTTGGCACGCACGGGGACTGAGAAAGGCACGCGCTTGAGTTCGGAACGGTGCGCTTGGACCACCATGCACGGTTTTGCATCGCGCTCTCGACGCCGGCAATATACGCTGAAGAACGGCTACTCCTTTTCGTAACATTGGAGCCGAAAATCCGAGAAGCAAGCCAGCGTTGCGGCGAGCCTTCTCCGGAAACGAGCCGGGTACATTGAGAAAAATTGGCCGCGTATCTGCTCAATGTGTTGCAAATGCCGTCAAAAGACTATAGTCTTTATGGGTTTTTGCGAAGTAAATGCCTCCCTTCGCTTTCCCGCTCACCTCTCATGTCGTTCCTCTTTCGTCGCGCTCCTCCCAATGTAAAGCCGCCAAAGGTTTGCTTAAATAATTTTAAATTTCCCGCGTTCCACTGCTCCAAACTAGGTGTCTCGATGCGAACGCTGCCGTACGGCGAAGACGCACGTTAATTGAGGCGCCCTACTTCAACATTTATAGAACCGCGTTTCCCTACTCCACGTGCGTTGCAAACAGAACGCGGAACCTGTCCAGTGGAACCTTGCGTAACTGTTGCCGGTTGATTTCTTAAAATGGCGCCAGAAGCTATAGTGGCGCGCGCGACAGCAGGCGATGGCGGAGTGAATTCTTTTTCTGCAGTTGATGAAGTATTTAATTTTGCAAAAGTCAAGCATGTTTGATTTTTTTACAAAGGAACACTGCAAATATGACTTCTGTATTGATTTGTTGTCTCTTATTTGCGTAATGTCTTGTTGTTCTTCAACAATGTTGACAAGTATGAACATTACACCGGACATAGACGGGTAGATATAGCTGTGACTAGATGAGACTATTGCGCAGGCATTGTTTTGCTTTGGCCGGGTGGCTGAATGGAGTCACAGACAGACAGACGGACAGACAGACAGACAGACTTACAGGCAGACCAAAATTTCTGGGTTTAAGTAGCCCAAGAAAGACTGTCGTCTTTAAAAAGCAAATCTTCATTTGGTCGTGGTGAATACAGGCCTGGGATTGGCCTTACATGGACCTTTACCTCTGCAAGACAACAACAGAAGCAAAGGTAGCAACCTCGTGTGTGTTCTCCGCACGGACACGCATGAGAAGGTAGAACTTTCTTGCTCTTTCCGGCAGTTACGGGACGTTAGCACTGCTGGTCCCAAGATCTCTTCGAACTTGCATCTCGATGAAGTTGTACTGCGCAAGTTCAAAGATTCAATTGGGTTGGTGAAGGTGCGCCACGACGTAGAATTGCGATATTAGTACAGACCAGTCTCTATGACCGACGGTGGCAGGGTTGCCCTTTCGAGACTTCACGGAGTACCCCGACGAGGTTCTTCAAACGAAGAAGGCATAAGACGGTACGATAAGAATGGGAGGCAGTGCCAGAGGGATGCCCAGGCAGACAAAATTGTGAAAAGAATGTGTGGTTCAGATCATGCTTACTACATGCCGCACCGTGAGGTCCTCCGAGAGGTGTCAAGAGCCATTCAATTTCGTGTCGTTTGGGACGGGTCTGCGCATGCTGTTGGGGCCCATTTCTTGAAGGGCCACCTTAAAAAAGAAACAAATCTCAACTGCACCTCCCAAGAAAAGAAATACCCGCTACTGGCACCCAGAGATAACCGTTGTAACCACTCCATTTACAACGCTCATAGGCGACTTCTTCACAGTGGAGTGAGCAATGGTCTCGCTGAAATACGCGAGAGTGACGGGGAGGCTACAGTCCGAAAAAGCGTAAAGTTCTCAGACATTGGGAATTGTGTTCATTTTTTATGCTGAAAACAGCTGCGACACAGCACGGCCGAGGGACGGTGTCAGCAAATTCCGGTAGCTTTTCTGAAACATGGATAATCGACGATAGTGTTTGTCAAAGACGGTCACTCTAGGACCTGACAAGTTCAGCTATTGTGTGCGGTTGACAATGTGCCTGACTAGTGCAAATGTTGTCTGCATTTGTGTCTATGCGAGTGAGCATATGGTGGGCGCGGAGGATGTTGCGGATTTCTAACTTTGCGCCAACATGGACAGTCTAGATGATGGTGAAAGAGGCGCCGAGAAGCAAGTGGCACGTTGGTACGCACGGGGACTGAGAGAGGCACGCGCTTGAGTTGGGTATGCTGCGCTTGGACTACCGTGCACGGCTTTGCATCATTCTCTCCACGGCGGAAATAAACGCTGAAGAACAGCTTTTCCTTTTCGTAACATTATCTTTTGACCTCCTCATCTAAGCACTGGATGTGTTAGTTGACAACGTTCTGGAAGGATTTGAGATTTCAAAAAAGTTAAAGTATGTGTTGCACGGTCCTTTTAACAGATTCCGGTCGCTGATTGTAATCGTGTCGAAAGCTACAGAGCTTACCTACCGAATAATAATTTCCGGGAATATTGTACAGGATGTGGTTTTGAAAGCATCCATATATTCATCCGACGATCATGGCTTCTTCGCTTACCGTGATCGGGTCGCAGTTCTACGTCATCTGTAGTATCTTGCATACGACGTCTTCAGGCGCGGTTTCTTCGTCCAACCATACTCGAGTATTTTTGGCACACGCTCTCACAACATGTCTGCTCTACAAAATCTAACTGGCAGTGTACTTCATACCCGAAATCCTGATTTATCGTAACTCATTTTACTGCCACCCCGTGCACAGCCATATTACAAATCGCACGTGACCGTACGGCTCTTCAACTGATGTGCTGAATGTGTTCTTCTGTTCACGGCATTGCTGCGCACCCTCTTCCTTGCTGTTGGGACAGGCTGCATTAAGAGAGGGCGCGGGACGGTCTGTCAAATTATATCAATACAAGGTTATTCCAGAGCGTAGACCAAGTTCCGCTACCATACAGCCGCTTCGTCTGGTATCCTCCAATGACGATACCACACACAGGTGGGGACACGCATGCCCATATGAACGAAAATGTATCCCTCAGCCATTGTCGACCTTGCAACACCGTTGCACCAAGATTAATATCGCATACCAGATTTCGAGGAGCATTTGAAACAAGCGTTGTGGCAACAGCTCTTGATTGCCGGTGCTGTGCGCTTTTCATTGGCAGCACAACCGAGTGCCCTAGTTAGGGCTTTTAAAAACTTTCTTTTACAGGAATGCCACACATATGGCCATGCTATATTGAGAAGGTCGTCCTTATTTAATCTTGCACCAATACTGCTTCGACCAACTTCAAGCGGCTTCGTAAAGCTGAACAGCAGTGATCCTTTGGATCCTCCCATCATTGACCCCCAGATACTTTCAAATAATACAGACTTCGAAACTATGGTAGAAGGTAAGTAGCTGTGTTCCCATCTGATACTCCTCAAAAGTCTGCTTAGTTTCGTCACTAACAGTACAGCTGATATGTGCCAAATGAACTGAATCAACGAAAATGAGATCATGCGTGGTTATGGCATTCTAAAATGGGTGGTCTGGGGTTACACTTATAGAAGTTTTTTTCAGTTGGTTGCTTATTGACACAACGTCATTTTGCTTCAAGGACTATCGCTCAGTTTAGGTTTCTGGCCTTTGCCTCTTCTACGGGCAGCCTGCGCTCATTAGTTGTTGTTTTGACGTTCTGGTCCACTAAGAATAAATAGCTTATCATTCGGACAGGGAATTCCTATCATTATTCTATTTTACTGCAGATATAGTGGTGGTAGCAATATTATTTGCGCACCTGCCGACAAGTGTGATGCACCTGTGAATGAGCGTGTGCGAATGTGTAGGAGGAAATTAGCTCCTACTCCTAATTTTATTTATAAAGCTACTCACGAGCCGAATAACGGACCAGAGTATCTTCAAGAACGTGGTGGCGTGCACTCCGCTCCTTATGCCCACCCCTTTCTTGGTGAACAAGCGAGATTAAAATCGGTTATCTTCTGTTTGTAGCAGCATCAACATTCTCAACCCTTTATACCCGCCTCAGTTTTCTAACGAGTGAGCTGCGGCCAATAACACGATAGGGTCCCTAAAGAGGCCTGTTACCCTTTGATGGGTGAGAGGTGAAGGGAGCGTGAATGAAGTCGCCGTTACATTTGAGCGAAAAACTCCGCTGCTCTCTTCAGGAAATACTGAAGACCAAATAGAGATTGGGTTCATTGGAATTTTAGGGCAAAATAAACAGTTAACACAATAAAGCAAAAAAAGACGAACCCCAGTCGACTTATCTACCACTTACTCGCACTCCGCATATCATGTCACAAGGACTAGTTCGTTCGATTTTAGGCAGCCACAAAGCTGCCTCCAAGAAACTTCATTCTAGGATTTCTTCATCTGCCTGGACCTTTATGACGCCACTGTTTTAATACTAGCCTGCTGTCAAACAAATTCGCAGTAATTTGATAGTTTTCTATGAAATGACTTTTTTCGACGGAGACAACGTACTTCATGTCGGAAGGAACTGATGGGAGTTATCAATGGCTAGTTTTTTTTTAAATATGATAACGATGCATGTTAACCTCAGTAACCTTTTAAATGAATAAAGAAGCAGTGCTTTTCTCTGATCTATCTACGTCAGTGTAAAGGGACGCGTTGTACGATGACACTTTTGTTGAGGAGCGGAATAAAAACTGCCGCGTCTCATTCCGCTCACCATGTTACTAAGGCGTTAATAAAAAAATTGGCCGCGTATCTGCTGCTTTCGTGGGCACAAGAAGCGCATGCGCATACGCTTGCGCGCCTCATGCACACACTTGAACAGGCTCGACAGCCGGTTTCAGTTTTATAATGCCATGTGTGCGGGCGTGCACCCTTTACAGGCGACGCAATTCTTTTTTTGTGTGTTTTTTTGCTAACGCCACAGAAACTAAGCCATGCTTAAACAGCTTCACTGGTAATACATTATGAAAATTCAACTTGCTTTAAACATCGTAATGAACTAAACGCCCCTCCGCTTGTAGAAAATGTGTCCACCCGTGTAGACATGTACAAAATACCTTCAAAGTTGGAGGTGTCTTACACTCTTTCTTTAGGTTGGCGGTCTTTTCTTAAACCCTTTGTCTTACACTCTTTTTCTTTACACCTTTTCCCTTGGTTTCCAACATTCTAATTTGTAGCTTTACACCGTTTTCGGGAAAAAGAGTGTTTAAATAATGAACACCCTTTTTGGTGAGGAGGAGGAATAAACTTTTATTCAGGCCCAATCTGACTCCGTGTGTGGAGGCAGACCAGTGGGGAGACTCCTTAGTCCAGGAGTCCCTGGCTCTGGCTGGCAGTCCGGGCCCGTCTCACCAGGTTAGGCTGGGAGCCGGGTTCAGAGCTGGACAGCTGCGCCGCCCACTGTGAAGGGGAGGGGTGGGGATTGGGAGGGAGGTCGGGTGTGTGGGAGCATTCCCATACGATGTGATACAGTGTACCCCTTTCGGGGCAAAACTTGCACTGTGGTGAGTGAGAGGTGGGGAAAATCAAATGCCAAAGTGTATTGTGAGGGAAGGTCCGGGTTTGAAGTTGACGGGGAGTGATTTCATCGGCTTTTGCTAGAGACAGGTGAGGTGGAGGGAAGGTGCGACGAGAGAGCTTGTAGTGTGTGAGTATGTCATTGTAGGTGAGTAGGGGGTGGGTATCCAGGGTGGTAGGAGGGGGGTCGGGGGCAATGGCCCGGTGTACCACTTCTCGGGCCGCGTCGTGCGCCGCTTTATTGCCGGCCAACCCACAATGGCCAGGGGTCCATAAAATGTGGCACTCCTCAGGGAGGTAAGAGGAGTGTTCAATGATGCGTAGGGCAGTGCGAGGGAGTAGACCTTTTTGAAGGCGTCGGCAGGCTTTCTGCGAGTCCGTGATTACTGTCACGTAGTCACGACGAGTGGAGGTAAGGGACAGCGCAATGGCTATCTCTTCCGCTTCAGTTTGTGTTAAGGCTCGCGTGGAGGCAGTGGCGACGGTACGTTTTTGACTATCTACAGTCGCGACGGCGTAAGTCGATCGGTTGGGGTATGGGGATGCATCGACGTAAAGCGTGTCCGGCAGATGCTGGTAGTGGGTGCGGATGTAGTTGGTTCGCGCGGTGCGACGACCATCGTGGATGCCTGGGTGCATGTTCCGGGGTAGCGGGGCGACTTTAATGCGAGCGCGTAGTAGGGGGGGAAGACGTGCCAGGCGGTGAGGCTGAGTCGGGGTCGGATAGCCCAGGCGAGCTAAAGTACTACAGCCAGTGGGTGTAAGCTTAAGGCGTTGGAATTGCGAAGTTCGTTGAGCTTCGCACAGCTCTGTCCAAGTATTATGTATTCCCAAGCGTAAAAACAAGTCAGTAGAGGTGTTAGTGGGGAGGCCGAGTGCAATTTTGTATGCTTGCCTAATTAAAATGTCAAGTTTCTTGTGCTCTGCTGGTTTGAGGGACAGGAAGGAGCTCCGTATGTAAGGCGACAGGTGAGAAAAGCTTGAACCAGACGGGAAGTTTCAGCTTCTTTGAGACCAGTACGTTGGTGGGTGATGCGCTTAACTAGTTGTGCCAATTGAGTAACTGTGCGTTGAAGTGCGAGGATGGTGTGCGAGCCGGAGCCATCTCGTGGGATTGTCAGTCCGAGTACCCTGAGATGGGTTACTACAGGAACGGGGCGAGTCTCTATAGTAAGAGCCGGGTCCGCCGTCGGCTCCGTGTGTTGTCCACGAGTTCTCTGCTGAATGGTTAGCAGTGCGGATTTTTCCGGGGAGCAGGTAAGACCACATTTAGAGAGATATATGGTAGTGATGTCGATGGCTCGTTGAAGCGATTCTTGTTGTTCGCCGATGGAACCTGTATTGGTCCATATGGTAAGGTCGTCGGCATATAGGGCATGGTGGAGGGATGGGACGGTGTCCAGTAGCGGAGGCAGATCTTTGAGAGCTATGTTAAATAGCAAAGGAGAAATGACGGAGCCCTGTGGTGTTCCTCGGGAAGCGCTGGGAAGGAGGGTGTGCGTAAATGAGAGATCCCCACTGTAGCGGTGCGGTTGGTAAGCAAGGCTCTCACATAGTTGTATAGTCGTGTCCCAACATGGAGAGTGGCCAGGCTGTTTAGTAACGCGTCGTGGGAAACGTTATCGAACGCGCTCTTGATGTCGAGAGCGAGGATACAGTGTTTGTGATGCTTCGGAAGGTTATTGAGGAGGTCTTCCTTGAGCTGCAGGAGGACGTCTTGGGTAGACAGTTGAGGTCGAAAGCCGTACATGGTCGTGGGGAAGAGGTTGTTATCTTCTATGTACGCCGTAAGGCGATTGGAAACCATGTGTTCAAGCAGTTTCCCGAGGCATGAAGTAAGGGAGATGGGACGCAGGTTGGGTATCTCGATTGGTTTGCCAGGTTTGGGGATCAGTGAGATGTCAGCGTGTTTCCAGGCAGGCGGAAGCGTCCCTTGTGTCCAATGATCATTGATAAGATTCAGGAGGTGGTCGAGGCTGGCAGGAGGGAGGTTGTGTATTAAACTATTCGTGATTTTGTCTAGACCTGGAGCTGTGTTGCGCGTGAAGTTGCGGATTGCTGCCTCGAGTTCTTCGTAGGTAAAAGGCGTGTCCAGCGTCGCGTTAGGATCACAAGTATAGTCCGAATAAGAAGGCACAGGAGTCTGTGGAGAAAGTTCGTACCTTTGTCGTAAGGTGTTGAGGAGGCCTTGTTCATCTCCTGGGAAGGCATGCATGAGTCGGCGGATGTTATGTTGATTGGTGATCTTCTTCTCTTGGGTACCCATTAGTGATCGAAGTAGGTGCCAGGTTTTGCGCGTACTAAGCGTTCCTTGTAACTGGGCGCAAAATTGGAGCCAATTCTGCTGACTTAGTTGTTGTGCGTAGTCTTCCGCTTGCTTTGTGAGGTGAGCTATGCGTAACTTCAGGCGCCGGTTTGTTTTGTTACGCTTCCAGCGTGTTACCAGACTGTGCCTGGCTGTCCAAAGGTGATCGAGGTGCGGATCTACAGCGGGGTACTCGGTCGTGATCGGGATTCGTTTGGTGTGTTTTTGAAGAGCACGCTCAATGGTGGTCGTCCATTCATCGAGGTCCGAATCGGCGGGTGGGGTAGCTTGTAGAGTATCCCGGAAGGCTTTCCAATCTGTGAGGCGGGCGACGCCTAGTTGGGTCTTGGTTATGCCCGAAATGGTGAGGTGAACGATGCTGTGATCACTTCCGAGAGTATGGGGGAGGCATTGCCATGTGTATTGGGAGACGTTCCGAACGAATGTTAGGTCTGGGGTGGTATCCCGGGTGACTCTGGAGCCGAGGCGGGTCGGGATGAGGGTCATGTTGCAAAGAGTAAAGCCGTGACGGTGTGCTGCATCCCAGAGGGTAGTTCCTGCTTTCGCATTGCGCTCATAACCCCATGCAGTGTGCGGTGCATTAAAGTCGCCGAGGACTACTAATCGGTGGTGCTTAGCTAATTTAATGACATTCCGGAGGAGTAGAGGAAGTTCCTGGAGGTTGCCAGAGGGAGGGGAATAGACGTTGAGGATAAAAACACTTGGTTCCTTCTTGCTGGTAGGTAAGAGTTCGACTAGTATGCAGTCAATTGCAGTGCTCAGCGGATGATGTTGCGCTGGGTAGGTATTGTGCACGAACGTGGCGGTCCGCGGCGAGTTGGGGTTTTGAAATGTGGTGTAGTCTCGGAGAAAGGGATTGGTGAATTCTACTTCTTGTAAGGCGAGTACTGCTGGGGGGTTAGGGGCGATAAGCTGGTGGAGGGACGATTTTTTCCTGCGAAAGGAGCGATAGTTCCAATGCCAAATTTAAAAGGGACGGGGAGGTGGTACATTTAGGCATTATAAACAGTCCGAGTCTTCCTCGATCGCTTCGTCAAGTGGAGCGGTTGTAGGGGGTGGAGGGGTAGAACTGGGCAAGCGGTGCTTTTTGCGTTTTACTTTCTCAGCGTTGCGGTCTTCTATAACCTTGATGCGGCCCGAGAGTGAGGTGACTTCTTCTTACAGGGCCGTGAAATTGGTTTGAAAAAGTAGCTTGAGGTCATCCAGGGCAGAGAAAATGGGTGCCAGTGCGGAATTGTCGGGCATTGCTAGATTTGCTGGTGGTGAGGGTGGGACGAAGGGAGTGGGTGGTTGTGGCAGAAGTGTCTTAAGCTCCGAGAGCTGTTGCTGGAGGGTAGCAATTTGCTTGGCGTTTTCGGCTAATTGTGCTTTTAGTTGGGCATTTTCTTGTGCAAGAGTCGCTAGGTCAGAAGACTCAGCAGTTAACACGGTGGTTTGAAGGTTGTGCAAGGGGGGGAAAGGGTCATCGTGGGGGGTGTGGGCGGCTACAGCTGACCAGCCGACCTGAGAGGTGAGCTGGTGGAGGGTGGACCGGACGATCTTCGGAGTGTGGAGAGGGCTGGTTGCCGGGTTTCGTGTGCTTGGCGTTGGAGGCGGGTGCGCGCGGGCGGTGGTGGGGGCTTGAGCTTGCGGCGACATTCTCGACTGGCCGTCAGGTGGGGGAGTCCGCACAGCTGGCACTGAGGTTGGCAGGGGTGGTCAGGAGCTGGGTTGGGGGTATGGCACCGGGAGCACAGGTTGGGCTGAGGGTTGGGACAGACATCGGGTCGGTGTCCGAGGCCACCGCACTTCGCACAGCATTGATAGGTATTCCGGTAGGGGCGACAGCGTACCAGGGTGCCGTACGCTTTCACGTAAAATGGCACGTGGGGACCGTCAAACGTGAGTGCTGCTGTGTCCGAGGTGCCGAGCATGCGGGCTTCAATGATGGGCGGTCCGGTGGACGTAATTATGGCTAGGAGTTGCTCAGGAGGTGTTCCAGGGTCGATGCCTTGGATTACTCCGCGAGAAGTCCCCGGGGGGTTCCTGAGGTACGCTGTGACATCATATGTCGTGTCGCCAAGGTGGAGGGTGGTGATCTTGCGCGGAGCGTCGGCGCATACTTCGCTAGGGGTGCTTGTCGTGATAAGATTCTGCTGCGGTTGCGGGAAGGTGATAACTTGCTCGTAGAACGTAGAGGGTGGGATGCCGGTGGCTTGTTGCAGGCTGTGTGCGAGCTGTCGCGCCGGCCAGGCTTCGACGCGTAGGCCGGACCTCGGGCGGATTATCACCTTGTAGTCGTTCATGGGGAGTTTCGGTTGGATTGCCCTGCGTGGAGCAGAGACGGAAGCTGGCACGTGGGTAGTGGAAGGAGTGATGCGCTGGTTGTGGCGCGATCGTAAGATCTGACGCCAGGGGTCATAGGTTGTGAGCATGCGGCCGCTGTCCGGGTCGTATGTCGGTGGGGTTTGGGGCGATTCTTGCATGTCGACTTCGAGACTCCGCGCAGGTAGTAAGGCAGGCCGGGCGCCCGAAGGCGTCCACGATTGCAGTTGAGCCGTGTTCTTTGGAACGTTAGGGTTAGCAGAGACGCTCACCGCTTGAAACTTCGGGTGGGTCCGGCGAGATGAGAAATGGTCCAAGGCTTTTGTGGCGGGTATCAGGGTGAAGCTGATGACTTAGCGAACACGATGATACTAATTATAGAGCGCTGCTGCACGGAGGTCCAAAGCCAGGGCGGTGCAAAGCAGTAGCCCATGTGAAGCGGGTGTGGGCTCCGCAGCCCCCTGGTGGCGTTTTTATGATTTGGATGTCATGAGTGGCCACATGAGTGCAAGTGAGCCCGCCAGGACGACAGCGACGATGACAAGGAAGAGGAGCTTCACGGGAGTGATCCAGGAAGCTCGAAAGACGACGGCTGGAAGCCATGCGGCGGAACAGGGCGTGGTTACGTGGAAACTACCCCTTGAGACGCCTGTCCCACGAGCCACCTTGAGCAGGACCGTCGCTAACACCCGCCAAGGCTCGAGAGTGCGTCTGGGCGCTGTCATTGAGGTGCTGATACGCCGACCGCGTTCCTGCTGTTGGAGCGGCTAGAAACGAGTCGCGACTGAACGTGAGGTAACTTGCCTATTGGGCATTGCTCTCGGACCTTCCGAACTGCGAGGCTATTTTGTGTACCTTCTAACTGTTGGCTGTGCGTCCGTGTGAACCAAGCACGTCCTGTCTATAACGTCCCACCATTTACTCTCTGTGCTTGTCCTCCATCTGTTGAATATAGCCTTCGACGTACTGAACCGTGTTCGTCCCTCTGCCTGCGTGGTCCTGGGCCCATTCATGACAGTGCATTGGGCGTGTTGTCTATTATGAAGAAAATGACTTATCGTGCATAATAACTACGCCAGCATTAAAACGTTTTTGCAAATCCACATTCTAACTTCTATATGCTCACATTGAAATGCATAATTCCGATATTATGGTTAAAATATCTGACTTTTGCGACAAGCCCACCGACTCTATCGGAGGAATTTCCTCTGCTGGCTATAAAAGCAAGAAGAGCGATGTATTTCTAAGTATGTATGTACTCGCTGTCCCCATCCATCCCGTTGTTTTCTCGCTCTACGCATATGTAAAAGAAATGTGACTTGTGCATTTTGAATGTGTATGTCATGCGGCGCGCTTGGCCGATCCACATTTTCACCCGTAACTGCGCTGCCCACACCCTTTTTTAGGATGTTAAGCAATCTTACACCCTTGTTTGAGGGTGTTTAGTCGAACAGCCTTTTTTAGCCAAAACACCTTTTAAAGGCGTTTTGGGACAAGATTCTCGCCAAGGGACAAGATTTTTCTACCCTTGTGAGGGCCAGATTATTCAATTATATGCATGAAAACTGGCTTCCTTGGTGGATGAATATAGAAGTCTCTTGAGAGGGCTCAGTTTTTTAATTGTTTTAACAGGTATTTGTTCTATGTGCTTCTTCCGCCTTAAATTCGCAGTAAAAACACCTAAATATTTCGAGAATTCAGCTGAACCCATTGGAGCACCATTTATTTTGTTGTCAGCAGGGACGGTCTCGGGGACGGAAGTAGGCATTACGTGTTTTTTTTTCTACATTAATTTCCATTTGCCAGAGGCAGCACCATTCCCTAGCTTATTGAGATCATATTGCAAGATAATTGTGTCGGCTGCGTTAAATATCTCTCTATACACTACACAGTCGTCGGCTAACAGGTGATTTGGTGATTTCAGGCTGCATGCCATGTCATTGATGTCACTTAGGAATAGAAGAGGACCTAACACTGACACCTGGGGAACCCCGGGTGAAACGCGTGTTTGGTTAGATATATAATTGCTTAATGTATATATATATATATATATATATATATATATAAACATATTCTTCTTTCCATCGCATCGTGTTTTGGTAAAGTTGGAGGTGGCGAACTCTGAGTAACGGACATCTATAAGGCACGCGATCGAAGGCTTTTGGGAAGTCAATGAAAACTGCATCAACAGGACGCAACATGTTTAGTGCGGAATGGAGGTTGGTTAACAATTCGAAGGGCTGTGTTTGTCAATGATAGATATTTTCTAAAGCCATGTTGGTTGCTTAAGAGCACGTTGTTCAGCTAAGGTGGGTCGTCATTATATACATGAATATTACGTGTTCTAGTAATTTACAACGTACTGATGTTAGTGAAATTGACCTGTAGTAATTTTGGTATGCTTTGCCACATGACTTAAAAATTGGGTTCACAAATGCTCATTTCCGATCCTCCGGTATGAGTCGTGAATCAAGGCACTGTTGAAAACTCAAAAAGAAAAAATAAACCTATAAGTGACTTGTTAGTTTTTTGCGCTAATGGCATCAGGTCTGGGGCTAGTATTTAAAGCCAACTAATCGATCGCATAGAATACGACTTGCGTAGTGATTACACTAGCGGAAAAGGGGTGAGGAATGGTTAGTGACGGCAAATCGAGAGCTCTATCAGAAAACTCAAGAGTACAACTTGAGGGAAGTAATTGTTCTTTTTTTTTTGCGCATTCCGCAACGGGCAAGGTCTTGCTATCGTCACCTGTGAGAGGTGGGGCTGAGTTCTTTTTTGTAATAATGACGTTCCGAAATTTGTTAGTGTACGTTTTTAAAGGCCGGGGAGCATGAAATTGTAGTAGTCGTTTTTGGCCTTGTAATTTGCATCAGGGCACACGCTGGATGAAGTCTTGCATTTAAGGCGGTCGTCAGGATCACTCGTTTTAACCGCTTTCTGGTATGCTCTTTTCTTCTTGTTCAGGTCTCTTTTTACTTCTCGAGTAAACCAAGACTCATTTACTCTTTTGCTTATTGCTAGTTAAGGAAGACACAATTATTTCACTTCCTTTAGTTTATTGCGAACAAACAGCAGTTATGCTACCGTGAGCGATTTTTTAAATTAGCTTCAAAGTCTTCAGAGAAGCTCTGCAGCGAAACATTTAGCTTATCGGTGTAAGTTCAGCTGCAGCTAAAAATATGTTTCTTAACTTTTCATTTGTCCGTATGTGATAGCTGCACATTATGATAGTGAAGTAAGCGCAGAAAGCTTAGTTGTCCGTAGCGATTCTTCCCGGCCATGGTGGCCGCTGTTTTGATTGAAGCTAAAAACGAAAACGCGTGTGTGTTCAAGATTTCGCAGAACGTTAACAATCCCCAAATGGCTAAAATTATTCCGGAGCCCTCCACTACGGCGCGCCTCATCCCCTGTGCAGCATGGGCATGAAAAACCCCAAAATCAATCATTGTTCATGGCGATGATGTTCAGCACGAACGGTTATGGAGGCCCAGTCAATATCAAGATAATTAAGTTGCCCGACTAGAATTAATAGACAACCCGGGAACTTCAGTAAAATAGAGTCGATCGAATCATTAGGATATCTACGAAATCCTGGCGGCTATCAGGTGGTCGGTTACCTGCACCGATGACGCAGTGAACATGTTCGAAATAGGCATAAACCAAACAATTTAACGAGGGGAGAAAAAGGAATAACTGAGGGGTGATAGCTAGATTTCAAGCCGATTGAAAATCCGCTCCCTCGGCAGCGAGCTCTTTCTGTTGCAAAGAGGGCGAATGAAGAGGAAAGTGTTAATTCAGTGTTTGAAACATCTTCGGATAGCTATTTCATTGCTTACGAATATATCTGCCGAACACTTAAACAAAATACCGTTTAGTGCATCCCTTTTGGCGTACACACTACGGCAATTTGCAGCGAGCAAAAATACTGGTTTTTGTGACTTAGGTTTGCGAAGTGGCAGTTTTGTGAAGTGGCCCTTGAGAGGGTCATTGTGGAGAATGCGCTTTTGTTCGGGCCATCTTGACAACGCAGTCGTTTGCGGAATCGTAACAAAAAGTGGAGTTGTGCATGTGAAGTTTATTAAAGCCCATGCTGTATTCCTCGGTGCCTCTTTGGTTCGATTTCGTGTAATCGCGAAGCTTTTTCCGGGCTAGCTCTACTTTCCGTGAAGAATCTTCTTCTAGCCAGACTTCGAGCGAATCGAGCTTTTTCAATTGAAGGGCGTTACTCAGGGCTTCCAGTTTTGATTTAGAGTTAACAAATGTAACCATACGTGAAAGTCAGGTCGGGGTCGGGCACTGCTTTGCGGCTTTGCGTCCTCGTACTTGCTAGGGAACTTGGTAGCCTCACTCGCTGTCGGCCTGCCATCGTTCGCGGTGCTCTCGCCAACGTCCTTATGCTTCTTGGAGTGCTTCTTGTGGTGCTTTTCGCCTCCAGCCGCCGTCACGGGTGCCCCGGTCAATTTTTTTAAGGTGATTAGAAAAAAAATTTGACAATACGTTCCGATTCTGCGTATCCTTCATTTTCTTCTTCAGGAAAGACTTTAGGATAACGCTGTTCCGCATCTTACGGTTGTTCTTGTCATCGACGACATCCGCAAGACATTTATTTGTATAGCAAACTTTCGGTTTACCTTCCTGCACAGAATCAGCCACTTCATCAAATTTTGTTTGCAACTCCGACGCATTGGTCGCATTTTTTATATGGGCCTCAATGCTTCTGATTTGCTGTTTGATTTCGTTCAAATTAGTCGTTGTTTCATGGCATTTCTTTAACAAAGTTTGTACATCCTCGATCGTAGGCCCTCGGTTGCATTAAATGTCACCTGCACAAAGCAGGAGCAATGCCTAGCACGGGGGCAGCAGGAGTGTCGAGAGCCTCTGGCCGAGAACGCTGATTAAATTCATTCCGGCGGCAAAACAGCCATGAAAGTGACACTGTAGTGAACGGCAAGAAAAAAACACTGATGCGCACCCGATTGGTACACACGTCGACACCCATGTAAACAAAGGGGTAATAAGCGGCCACAAAAGCTTAAAGTACAAGAATTGAGCGGTAAACTTCCTACCTCGAAAGGTCGAAAACAGCGGTTGCACAGATGTCACTTGTGGCCGCAAATCCCGAAGGATTGATGAGTAGCTGGAATTTTATGTGTTTTAATGGCTCCGGACATCAGATGATCAGATACGCCTTGCTTTTTGATGCTTCTGGGCTGATGATCGTCGATGTCTTCCGTCGGTAATCAGCAGCCAGGCGGCAAGAAGCACTCGGAAGGACGCAAGACTTGTCTTGCTAGAAAGGCAGAACACATCAGTTACACAGCTGTCACTTGTGGCTACAAATCCAACAAATAAATTCCAGAAGTATATACCACAGTCAATACCAAAGTAAACAACAAATTCATACAAAATCTACATTTCGAATCCGATCGATCAATGATTTTACAGTTTCCCAGTTTACAGCGCTTTCCGGTAATTGGTTCCAGTAAAAAATGAAGGAGAAATAGGGAAAAAATCCCGCCATCTCCACGAAGTGAATGATGATGAGAGGGGCGAAGCTAAAATGCTTATCGGTAAAACCGTAAAACATTCGCCCACACATAATATAAAGACTCGACACGTCAATCTTTCCACCGCTCCGTTGACAAGCCCATCGACGACGTCGAAGTTTGTGGTGATGATATAGGGCTTGTTTGGGACGATGAGAATCTCCAAGGGTAAGTTGGCGAATTCGGTGTGTGACATTTTAGCCACTTTGGCCGTGGCCTTCTGCAGAGCGTCTTCGGCCAATCTTTGGTTGGCCGAAGAGGTCAAAACGTCCAACGCGTTCGTTGCTACCCAACAGGGAGAAGAGGAAGAAGAGGAGGTTGTCGTTCGTCGCTGATGTCCCGTTACAGCCTCTGGTGCAGCTCGAACGACCACAAGCATCCCACCAACATCAGAGGGACCTGTATCGACATTGCCTTCTCCAACTTCTAAATACAACCTCTCATCCAAGATCCTCTCGCCACCTACTTCACCGACCACAATATTATAATCTTCAAAGGAAAGCGCTTCCCACAGCTTTGTAATCAGTAATGTAATCCTTGTCTAAAATTTCATCGATATGTAAATAATTTCGTCTTATCTGTATGCATATAGTGTATATAATTGCATCGATATGTAAATAATAAACACCATGTATATAAGTGTACATAAAAACACCCCTACAACAACGTGTCGAGTCTTCAAATGATGTGCGGGCGAATATTTTACGCTTTCACCGATAAGCATTGGAGCTTCGCCCCTCTCATCATTATTCACTTCGTGGAGATGGCGGAATTTTTTCCAACACAAAAGGGCGTACAGCTACGAAAAGGGTGATAAGATTCAAGTAAAAGCACGTAATGGCCTCCCAGCACCCTTTTTTCACTTATGCCATTCCCTTTTTGGCCAAAAAGGATGCAAAAAATTGTAGTGCACACTAAACTTTCTTACGCCCTTTTTGGCCGTAGAGGGTGTAAAAACCTTGTCTCATGGTGCACACATTTAAAAGGTGTTTTGGGCAAAAAGGGTGTTCTCGTGAACACCCTAAAAGGGTTTAAGATTGCTTAACGCCCCCAAACAAAGGGTGTTGGCAGCGCGGCTACGCGTGACAATGAAGATCGGCCAAGCGCGCAGCATGACATCCAGACACATTCATCATGTACAAGTCACACTTGGATTACAAATGAGTTGAGCGGGAAACAAGCGAAATGCATGGGGACAGCGAGTACATACATATTTAAGTCTACCTCTGCTCTTCGTGCTTTTATAGCCTGCAGAGGAAACCCCGCTGAGATAGTCGGTGGGCTTGTCACAAATATCAGTTATTTTAGCCCTCATTTCGGAATTGTGCAGTTTATTATGATCATATATAAATCAGCACGTGGATTTGCAAAAATGTGTTAGGCGTGACGTAGTTAATATGTACAATAAATGATATTATTTAATAAATACCAAACGCCCTTTTCACATCATTTCAACAACCACCAGAAATGGTTATCATTCTTTCAACACCCTTTTTTCCGGAAAAGGTATACAGGTACCAATTAGGATGTTGGAAACTAAGGAAAAAGGTGTAAACAAAAAGGGTGTTACAAAAAGAGTATAAGAAAAGACCGCCAACTAAGAAAAATAGTGTAAGAAACCTCCAACCTTAATGTATTTTATACCCGTTTGCACGGGTGAGCAGAACATTTTCCACAAGCGAGGGGATGTTTTGTACCTCAGGATGGTCAAAACAATATGAATTGGCATAATTTATTACCACCGGTGTTGTGTAAGCTTAATCTTCGGTGGCGTTAAAAAAAAAATACCAAGAAAAAGAACTGCGCCGCCCATGAAGGGTGCACCACCGCAGATAGGGTATTACAACAGCGAAGCCGGGTTTCGAGCTAGTTTCAGTGTGAGCACAAGGGGCACATGCACATGCGCACCTCTTACTACACCGTCTTAAAGGTACTAGTCTTTTTGGGACACTAAAGCGCAAAAAATGGCGCAGATTCCCCTAGTCGTGCAAAGCAGGCGAAACAGCGGAGATGGGGTCGACCTAGCTTGTTTCTGCCCTCGATCCGCTGTCAGTGTAGGGGACACATAAGAACAGCCTTGTGAAATCCGTCTAAACTTGGCCCCACCCCTCAGCACTTAGGGTAGCCTAGCGAGAACATCGCAAAACATAGCAAAACGTAGCAAAGCCCACCAAAACACAGCAAAACTTAGCACTGAAAGGTGCTAGGTTGAACCCCACCTCCGCTGTTTTTTATGCAACTTAACACCTAGTTCACACCGTTTCAACACCCTACAGAAACCCAAGCGTGTTGCAGTCAGTTAAAACACTTTTCGCCGCACAAATATAGTGCTTTTGATTTCAAAAGTTTGTATTGACGCTTCAGGTGCCAAAGCTTAACTTGAGCCAGGCGGTCACCTTATTCGGGAACAAGCCATCATTGCAAACGAACATTTTTTTTTGCTTTTGAACGGTTCGTACAAGGTGGAAAGGAGGGTATTAAGGGATGTCCTGTACTTCCCAGTGCAATTATACTTGCATGCATGGCGATGATAAATCAACAGCTCAACACCTTTAACACACCCTTTGAACACCCTGCAACAAAGCAAGGACGTTGAAGTTGGTCAACATCCATTGTTTCAGACAAAAAGTGTGTAGAGCTGCGAAAAGGGGGTTGAGATTCCAAAAAGGGTGTAATTGCGTCACAACACCCTTTTTACAATTCGGCTACACCTCTTTTGGCCAAAAAGGGCGTAAAAACGTTTAGTGTGTATGTTGGTCATGAGCGTTTTTCCCAAGTATTTTCCTTGTTTACTTTTACTAATTTTATTATTATCAAAATTGTAAGCAAGGTGCAGCAATTTTTACTTATTAGTAAAAATTAGGCTCGGAGTTTTGTTGGCATTGAGTGTCATTCTCCGCATTTTACTCCAGGTATGAACAAACTGCAACAAATGGTTAGGCAAAACTTGGCCTTCCGTTGTGTTAACCCTTGAGTATATGACCCTGTCATCTGCGAACAACCGTAATTCAATGGATTGTTTAATAGGGGAATGAATGTCGTTAATGTAAATCAGGATTAAGATTGGACCCAACACCGATCCCTGAAAGAAGCCCGAAAAACATTGAAAGTATCTGATTCGGGATTGTTCACGGCAACTAATTGGTTGCGGTTGCGAAGATAACATTCTACCCATGAAATTTTATTACTTTCAATTCCGATCGCATGCATTTTTGTGATTAGGTCACGGTGGGGAACGACATCGAATGGTTTTGAAAAGTCAAGAACGATCGCATCCATCTGTCCTCTATCTATCATTAATCACATTAGCAATATCACCAATTACCTCTGAAAGCTGGGTTATGGTTGATAGCCCTGATCTGAGTTCATTTTAGTGACTGTAGAGTAAGTTATTCGTTCTAGTTATGCAAGGATGCCTGTAAAATGATGTATTCTAATATTTCACAGCATGTGCTGGTTAGGGCAACGGGTAGGTAATTCCTAGCCTCGATCCTGGATCCGGATTTATGTATTGGAATAGCTTTTGCCTGTCGCCAGTTTTCAGATATTGGTAATAATTCTAAGGGTACCATGTTGAACAAGTTTTTCGTAATTCAAACGGCATATCTGTGAAGAAAAGCGTTTGATATGTTATCTTGACCAGGTGACTTCTTCAAGGCAAGTTTAGACAAAAGGCACAAGATTCCTGTTCGTCAGTTACAAGTTCTGGCATTGTGTAATTTAGGGATTATGCTGCTGAGCACGAGGACGCAGCTGCCGCTGATGGAGGCGCAAAGCAAAAACGCCCGTGTGGGAGAGACTTTGGCGCACGTTTAAGATCCCCAAATGTTCAAAAAAGGGCGGTCGAAATTAATCCGGAGCATTTTACTACTGCGCGCCTCATCGCCGTCGTTGCATCGGAGTGTTAAACCCTACAATCAATGAATCAATATTTCAGGGATTATGCCGGGACCATTGCTTCAGAAGATGTACGTGTAAACACAGATTAAAATAACTCATTGAATTCTTAAGCGTTGACTTCAGGCTCAGTTATGACTTTGTTTGCAAATGAGAGCTGCGAAAGAATCCGGCGTTCTTTGGATAAGTGGCGTCAAAATTTGTGCAGTTCACTATTGGTAAATGAAGACAGCATGTTGGAAAAGAGGCGAAGCCTTGATGTGCGAATTTTATCATTGAAGGCACTGATAAGATGCAAGATTCTCAACGTTCATTCCATGATTTCGCCGTCGCCTATTTTCTTTTCCATTTGTATTATATTGCGTTTTGTCCAAGAGCACTGCCGATGAACACGTTTCATTTTAATGGAACATAGCGGGTTTTACATTCTCTTACACAGTGGAACCGCGCTGATACGTCCCCCGGCCGAGGTCCCGGCAAACTTCCCATAGAAACAATTCATTAAAAACCTAGATGATATGACGCTCGGGTGGACGTAGTCATATTCATTTGACGGACCAAGGCGCGGATAAACCGGTGCTTTCCCCATTATTTTCACTGCTTCGCCGCCTCGTCCTGACCTTCTTTATTCTTAACCGCCTTTTGTCGCTGCTCGATGTGCAAAGGTCCGCAGGTGGCCAGACCACTTACTGAACAGACGGAAGCAACCAGGTGGGAACTCTTGAGCGGGAGTTTAGTTGCGACGGCCCCATGCGGCAGCAGTACGCCAAAGCGCCAATTGCGAAAAGGCAAAGTTCAGGTGGCAGGTGTACCATGAATCTGAAGCTCCCGTTGAGCCGCCGACGAACGCGAAAACACTTACGACGAAACCCCACGGCCATGACCGAACACCCGCTTTTCCCGCCCTGTCGATCCAAGTTTCTTAGTTTTTCGACGCTCTTTCTCCCTATATCTCTGCTCTGCTTATGTGTCTTTCAAAGCCGCTTGTCACTCCGCTCTTTTCTTTGGTGTAGTGCCTCAATCCATGCGCGTCCGCTGCAAAGGTGGAGCAAACTACAAGAGGCGATGGATGCTTTCTTTCCTCCATGCGATAGATGGAGACCCGTACCCGTTGGCACCGCCATTTTGGGTCACTTGCTGGCCGTCGCACAAGCCACTGTAGCAAGACGGCGCTACAATTTTCGCAGAAACACAGTTTCCTCGTGAAGGTTGAATTGCCTTATCTATTTCGCGTTGCTGGGTCTTGTGAGAAAAGAAAACAGCAATGTGTTGAGCACAATGACCCAATAGCGACGGCACGGGACCGTTCACAGGTTGTCTTCACCATGTATGGCAGTGCCGTTTTTTGTTCATCTCCACCTTGTACTATCGTTCGCTTCGCTTGTCCTTGGCAATTTCACACTCGCATTTTGCCCTCTAAATTTGCTCGACCACGTTGGCCTTATATCGTGTAGCTTGCGGCGCTTAGCTGGCGGGCTAGCTGGACGCCATATAGGGAGGGGGCACAGCATCGTCGTTGCTTTTTTTAACTTGGGATTTGAGCTAAAGGTTCGCAAACACGCGAGAACGCGCGAAATATAGTAGTTTAAATAAATTCTTACTCCACCTGTCGTGGGAGACCGTCTACTAGGCCGCCATTTACTCGCACCCTGGTCGTATGACGCCCCGGTCATACGACGCCCTCTTGCGGTACTTTTACAGTCTGATTACGGGGGTTCCACTGTAATTTATTTAAAGTGTGACCATAATGCCGTTACATTTTAATTTTTTCTAATTCAGCAAAATATGAATCTAAATGGGCGAAGATAGCGCTGTCATCTCCGCCCGTATAACCTCTGACAAGAGTAGTGCTAGTTTTTCTGGAAAGCGACAACGGACATGGAAGAAATTAACCTTATAATCGGAGATCTCATCGTGAACATCAGCAGAATAATCTTCAAATGAACTGCTCACCAGCATAAGATTTAGCAACGAAGAAGAAGTGTCCGTAACTCGGCTATCAAAACACAGCAATTGATTTAATGAGAAGCTGAACGCTGTTAGTTACAGCGGTTCTGCACTTGCTGTCTCTATGCCATCGCGAACACGTTCAGACTAATTAATTCCAGGCAGGGTGAAATCGCCACATATAAATATTTTTGATCATAAATTTGTCTGTAGCGCAATGTAGTCATGCATTAATTCCAGTTATTCAAAAGGAGCAGTTGGTGGTCGGTATACCCGACCAAAAGATATGGTTTTTTATATGTAATTTTTC
This sequence comes from Haemaphysalis longicornis, assembly GCF_048455015.1. Classification (NCBI taxonomy): domain Eukaryota; kingdom Metazoa; phylum Arthropoda; class Arachnida; order Ixodida; family Ixodidae; genus Haemaphysalis; species Haemaphysalis longicornis. Next base: position 538,442 of record NW_027526306.1, read on the forward strand.
CCCATACAATTTCATGGTTATCAATGTTATCAAGGCGGGCAAACAACACGTTGTGTTTATGGCAATCGTCACTCCTCTACCTCGAGTTGCTCTATCTTTGTGAATTAGCTTGAAGGAAGAGGAAACTACTTCGGAATCTTGAACGCCATCGTGCAACCATGTTTCAGTCATAATTAGTACATTGAGGTTATGAGTTAACATTATGCTGTCCAGAAGATGTGCTTTATTATTTATGCTACCTGCTTTTAGGGAGATGATTCAAAGGTTTTCGGTGCGGTCGTGTCATTTAGGTGTCTGTCTTTTTCAGCACGGCTTTGCACAGACGCAGATGGTGCTGACACCTCGATTCAGCAGTTGTTAGCGGAGTCCCAAGCAAAAATCTTCTTCTCGACTTTTATCTTGTCTTGTACTCTTCACACTCTAGCGCAGTCGACCTTTTCCTTAGCAGCGGAATGCTAGAGTTGAGCGCGTATATCGCGTATCTTTTTATACAAGTCCACCGAAATTACGATTTGGGTTCCTTTTAGGTTATTGCAGCAGGATAGGATTTTGGTCTTTTCGACGAAGTCGTAGAACCTTACAATAATTGACCGATGATGAGCTTTGCAACATTTTCCTATTCTGTGAATTCACTCCAGAGATTTAACTTCAATGTCTGACATGTCGTGGAACACTTCACACGTAATTTAGTTTTCCAGTGACCTCAAATCTCATTCTGGTTGCTCATTCAAACCGTACATTATCAATATATTGCGTCTGCTTCTATTTTCAAAATTGTCTACCTTGCCTACAATTCTAAGACTTGGGCACTCGTAATGCTACAGGTTGCTTCATATTCCCCAAGTTTTCGCTCAAACCTATGCAGCCGAGTCGTTTCTTTTTCAATTGAAATAACCCTGTTCTGAATACTAACAACCATTGATACAACCTGTTTAGATTAGTGGGTCTTTTGTTGGTCTCGGTTTGCTCCTTCAAAATATTTCTAACATCTTACCGACGGAACTTCACTCCGACTCGGAATGTGAGGTATGCCATGGATTGATCTCGACCTGCCCGGAAGCCAATAGTAACATCCTAATCACAGTAATACAAACATACGCTGTGGCAAGCAGGAATTGTAGACTTGGCAGCACCGTCAAGGTTAGGGGATCATCTCCTACAGCAGAAACCACTTGTTTGTTAGTAACCTGTACAATTATTTGAAGCCCAATTAACATGCGTTCCTTCCCGGTGCAATCAAGGCGACTGAAGGCGTGCGGGTGCTCCTAATTCATACCGTGGAGGTAGGGGGTTGCCGATGTCACAGCATTGGTGTGTCTGGACATGCGCAGTACCGTAGGAGCGATGGATAGTGAGTACGCCGCCTCCTCGACGATGCATCGGTCCGGAGCAGGCGTTCTAGCGTGGCTTTCGGAGGAGGCATTTTCTCCTGTTTTTCTTCTGGCTCGGTAGCAACACCGACAGGCCACAAATCAACCTTCACAACGATAAAAGGCCGAATTGACATCCGTTCTTTGCAGGTGCAACCAAGACCACCTCCAGTTCAATCCGGTGCAACCAAGCCCACAAATACACGCAAAAGTACCCGGGGAATTTCTAAACAACTTTTTTTTACAATTTTTACCGAAACATCCACACGCATGCGCCCACACGAAACGTCCACATGCATGCGCCGGAGTACTGTGAATTTGCATCGCCGATGATTAGATCACAAAACACTCTTACCTTACACAAACAGCCTTGCCTATTTAAGCCGGAAGCATTGTTTACTACCTTGCGCGAATATTTTGTCTGCGCCGGGTCTGTGATTAATCTAAATGGCTTAGTCACCGGTTTTCAACAGCCGGCTAAAGAAATTGACCTGTGGAGATAGATTCTGTCAGGACCTCGTGCTCTATTCGCCAATTTATATGTGACAGCGGCTTCAACTTAGTCATCACCAAGGAGGGAGCACAATGTCTCCTTAGTCGCCCTAGCAGCACCTATCCACGCCTGGTATTCACAGGTACCCGAGGAACTTGGCTTTAGGAGTGAGGATCATTTACAACCAAAACAACGCACTGTATCACGCATGTCACTTCCGCTAAAATGTGAGAGTAGTTCGGTAGCGTCAATCTCAAGGCCACCTTAGAAACGTGAATGCACACAGCAATAATTAAAAAAAAAGGTAAGGTAACACAAACATGCCGCTCGACAAAAAGAAAAGCAGGTGTTTGCCACGCCTAAACCCAAAACCAGCATTTGCATGACACTGACGGAACGATCGCAAGAAACAACGCCATGTGTATCACAGATGTAAGAAGGCGACGCTGAGGCTACTCCTTGTAGTGTGTACAGGATGCAGAATTAAGACAAAGCAAGTCGGAGGCAAAATATCGGAGGTATCTACTAATTTATAAGGATTTCGGCTCTAATGCACTACGGCGTTTTAACATTCGCACTAAATTACTTGGGCATTATTCATTTGCGTCAAAATTAGCATGATTCTTCATCTAACTAAACCATGCAGGTGCGCACAGTCTATAACGCTATCATTAACTGCCCTTGGATACCAAGTTAGTGACCCCAAATACGCCGAATTAGGTGGCGTATTTGGAGTTACTCTGCAATGGTCATACTTTGCCACGAGGACACCAAGTAGTTTCAAGTGAATGTTATACGAGCCAGGATGTTCTTTTTTCACTACAAATAACCAGTCCCTTCCCTCCGCAAACAGGGTTCTTTGCGGAGTTCTATGCAGGGTTCTACGCAAAGCTTGGCCTCAGCGAAGACGAAAGCGTTCAAAAGTAAAAGGAAGCAGCACCAGCCGAGAACAAAACAATGCTTCCAAATAAAACAAAACGACAGAAAAGAACCCAGGAAGCACAGGACTGTTCGGCCTAAAACAGGCCGGTGTACTTTGGCCGGTGATTTTCTATCCGGCCGTTTTCCGGCAGCCATGTTCGGCCCATGTCCAAATGTGGGCCTTTTGGCCGTATACGGCCGTACTCCCATGGCTGTCCAACGGCCAGTATCCGTCGGCCAGTCGACCGGCTTACGGTCATACGGCCAGATTCCAGCCGTAGGGCTCCGGCCATTCCAAAGCTACCCGTGTACGGCCGAAGTACGGCCGCCAGAGGACAGCCGAGATGCGGTCGTCGGACTCCGGCCGGACTAAAGCTACCGGAAATACCTGCTACGGGCCGTGCTACGGGCATTGGAGTTCAGCCACAGTACGTTAACTGTACTGAGGCCGGTCACTGCATGTCGCGCAAGCAGATGACTCATTCGCGCAGTGCAGAAGCAGCACAAACCCAGCATTTTGGGTCCAATGCAGCCACATCAAAGTGAGCTCGCGCGCAACCACCAGCCGTCAAGCTTTCAGCGCAGCCTTGCATAATTACCAGCCTCAGTTGACAGGAAAATTCGTTTATTAAACAGTGCTCACAAATTGTCGTTCCTTTAATTGCTGTGCCTCTTTTACTGCCGAACACAGAAAATATATAGTTCTTTGTAGAGTTTCAATAGATGTATTGTCCAGGTCCTGATATCCTCTGTGGGCGGCTTACCTGTAATACACGGGGAAAGAGGGGGGGGGGGGGCGGAGGGCGCATGCTTTAGTGGGTTGAATTTCAGAGAGATAAATTGCGCCGCTTTTAGACAATTTCTTTTAGGGCAATATTCCGGAACACTTTCATGCTATGACTACGTAAACTATTTTTATAACAGTCGCTTGACCAATTTTGCTGTATATAAAACCGGCGTGAATGCCTTTACGAAGCGTTTTGGTTCTCAACAAAACACTCAGGAGCATTTAATATAACTCCTTCACAAAAAAGTATGTCCAGTTTTTGCCCATTTTTCTTGCAAAGACATTTTCTACTCGATCACTTTTCTGATGATCTTGCGCAGGGCTGATCCTAAGAAGGAGCGAACAGGTACTTTCATTTTTAATCTATTTTAATGTTGTTTTCATGAGTATACGTCCACACCACTTAATAGTCCAAAAGAACTTAATTTTCTTCTTATGTCATACTACGTTCAAAAAATTCCAGACGCGTTGCGAATGACGCTCTGCTTCAGGTGGCTGCAGTTGTATCCCTCTGTGTTCACGCAAGGAAAGGCGTAAAATTAGAGTTACATAATTTGTTTTAAACCAATAACATAGCAATGGTAGCATCCATACAGGAAACCTTGCTTACTGCAACGAATAGGGCAATAAATATTTTATTGGTCAAGGTTGAATGCGTAGGGTTCTCAACCCGTCGGAGGCAAACTTGCGCCTCTGGAAGTTTATTTATTTATTTATTTATTTATTTTTATTCATTTATTTATTCATTGTTTTTTAATTTATTTATTTATTTATTTATTTATTTATTTATTTCATGCCTGCTTGCCTTTTCATGCATTACAGAAGGGAGATACATAACACTAAGCATTAAATATGAGACAAAATAACAAAATATTTCTACAAAGCGCGCTGAAAATCGTCAATATAAACACTTAATGCAATCATACGTGGAAGATAATTACACTGCAGTATTGATGTAAAATAAAATGAATCGCGCAAGGCGTCACCTTTAAAGGAAAGTTAAAATATGCTTTAAGCAAGCGGTCGCACTTATGTAGAATGGCGCTTCGACATACTTCTCCCCTTCTACTCCAGTTTTCGAATGATAGAATATTACGAAAAAAGTTCAACCTGTGGTTTCGTCTGTGATCTTTCCCGTCCTGCCATTTCAGTTTGCTTTTACTTTCTCTCATACTAAGTTGAGCGTGCCAATTACCTAATACGAATCGCACTGACATATTCTGTATGTTTTCGAGCGTATCAACCAGCTCTTTGGTGTAGGGATCCACGAAAACACATGCGTACTCGAAGATTGAGCGCACATGAGTGAAATACGGTTGTTCTTTTAGTTAGATTGCGGTTCACTGAAATTTCGTCTCAGAAAGCCAAAAACATATGCAGCCGTCACTTTTATGGTGTGAACCTGCGTATTTAACCTCTAACTACTCCTTAAATAAACTCCTAGGTATTTATATTCCTCGGCCGTTGTCACAGCAGCATAATTAACGGTATACGAATTCAATTGGAATGAAGGTTATCTTGTAAAGGTGCCGTTAACATACTGTTTAACATCCAAAAACCTTTCTGAATCAGCACACCAGGATGTTATAAATTCGAATAAAGCTGCAGGTATACGGAATCACTTTCATTCGCTATAGTCCGGTAAACTACACAGTACTTTTGAACAAAGCTATAAGGCCAATAGTAATAACAATGCAAAAACCGATTCATTCAGTTCATAGGATGAAATGTACTTCGCAGAAGGTGACATGGAACACCATCATTTGTTTTTTTGCAGTCCAAGAATATTTAAGCTTATATATTGCAAAAGCCAAATCGTGCGTGAACTCAACAATCTGCGTTGAGCAAGGAAATCCTGACAAAATCCGTGTTTGCAAGGATGCTGGCGATTATGTTTAACCAAATGAGTCTTATCCCAAGAGTAGCTAAGCTAACCTTCAAACATCGGAACGAAATTAACACCTAGGCTTAGTCAGTGACAAGGCTCTGTTGTTATCGCAAATTTAAAATAATTTTTTTTTCTAAATAGGCAGTCGTAAAATCCCATGAAGTAACATAGTGCAGGGCATGAAGTTGATCCTACCAATGCACGAGCGAGTCTCTTCTACGTTTATCACCAACAACATAGTGCAACATTGCTTGTCGCAGTTTAATTGTAAGCAGACTAACTTGCGCTTTTGCTCGCACTTGCCTTTCTTTGGTGGGGAGTCCTTGACATGGTGGCGGTTTAGTTCCTGCGTGGTGGCCGCTTGCTCGACGCCCTTGAAGGCCAGTTATTCTGGTGAACCATCTCCATCTCGGATCGGACATCTCTGCCGGGTCGATGTCTCCAATGCTCTCCATTTCTTGAGGGGGCGAATAGCCTCGAGCTGATGCGTCGACGAAGCCGGCGGCAGAGGCGTGGTAGCGGCGATGTCTGGCGAGGCTTAGCTCACCCGTCGGTGTGGCACAGTCTTCTTGTGGCAATAAATGACATTTCGATGGCCTAAAAGGTTCACTGGTAATGTCCAGTGAGTCCTTGCACCTGGCCCGTTCACCGAGAACACTCATTACTGTTTGACAAACGATGTTCGTTCATTTAAAACGTAGAAACACGGAGCGGATGAAAAACGCGTCCCCGTCGTTCGGCTCCCTAACGGCTTTATCTCCGCCCAGGAAAAAAAACGGTCGGTCTCCTTCCAAACACGTCTGTGCATGAATTCTCGGCGCCCAGGCGTGTGCCGTTGTTCGGCTGTATGCCGTTTGCCGAAAAAATGACGTATAACCAGATACCTTACGTAGGCCGGTCTCCTCTTGAACACCGGTTGCCAAATATTCTGTGGCCATTCGCTTGCCGTAATTCGGCCGAGGACAGCTAACCGAATGAAAAACGTATATTCTGGGGCCGTACGTCGGCCGGTATCCTTCATAACACTGGTTGCCAGAAGAAAACGAATATTCTACCGCCGGACGCGCGGTTCACCGGTGAAACAACGAATGCACGGCAGCCGCGCTCCGGCCGGTCTCCTTTCGAACACCAACTGCCGCAAGAAAACGCATATTCTGTGGCCGGTCGCTTGCCGTGCTTCGGCCGATTACCGCTTCCCGAAAAAAAAACGGATGCCCTAAGGCCGTATTTCGGCCGTTCTCTTTCTCAACATCGGCAGCCGTAAGAGAACTGAATATCTGGCAGCCGGTTAGCTGCCTTTGTGCGTCCGTACACGGGCGGGCGGAAAAATACCGAAGCGCTGGTTGCCGAATGCTGGCCGTTCAACGCATGATCAGTGGCTGCCAGAACCTGGATGCTGGCCGGACATGCCAGAAAGCGGCCATAGACGGGCCGGTCTTGGGGAACACTTTCTGTGCCGCCTGGGAAAAGTCAAAATCGTCGATTGTCCAAAAGTAAACCGTTTAATTTTGCTGAGCCTTTCCCGCACGCAAATGCTGGGAATACGTTACGGTACATCATTCTCCTGGGCTTATCGGGAATGTTTGCGTTATTTAATAGCTGTCCGCAAATGCTGTCTCACCGGCTGAGCCCCTCAGGGCCTTGCTGCCGTCAAATTGTGGTGCCGCGACGTCGTTGTTGTGATCCACAACCCGTGCAGCTCTCGTGGCCTGACAGGCGGCATATCAGACGCGACCATTGTGGGCACCGTCGTCCCTGCGTCCTCCTGAACACACAAACAGGCATGAAGCTTTAATCAAGAATGGTCCTAAGCCCTAAACCGCAAAGTTAAGGGGAGCGGCGGAAGGGGGGGGGGCGGTAATAATGACCCGCGATTGCGGCTCCCCATAAGAAACGCTAAAATTCGTGCAGCGTTCCTTTTGGTCGGTTACATGACCAAATCCACTCTTGGAATGAATGCACCCTACCTGGTCGGTGATTTGTCCGAGACCGTCGAAGTCCATGATAGTGAACAGCAAACCCATCCAAGGCGCCGCTCAACAGTTCGTTGCTAAGAACGTTTAATGTTCCCGCGAGAGCATGTTGAGAAAGAAGAGGCACTTAGCGATGGCCTCCGGTGAGTAAATAAGGAAGAGGAAGTACGTGTGGCGATATCAGATAATACCCGGCCCTTGTAAAGTTCTCTTTTTATTTCACAGCTGAGGGGGAGGAATAAGAAGTGTTTGAATGTTTTGCCCAACAAATGTTTGTGTTGCTCCATTCTAAATACCTCCAAATAAAATTTGCTAGGTGCCTGGGCAGAGGGCCATTCTGGGAAACGAAATCGATAACCGGTGTGCTGGTGAGGACGCATCCCGCAGTGACACAGTAGTATCCCAGGATCAGTAACATGAATGGAAGCAATTTACACAAAAGACCTTACGGCAAAAGTAGCAATAGAAATGGCACAAGCAAAAAGTCAAGAAATTACGCTTGTTAAAACCACATTTAGTTCGACTAACTGCAGAAAAACAAAACTGATTTATCGAAATATCTATTTGCACACTCAGAATAGGGCGAATATATGTTAGACATAATTATCTTTTAAACGGGAAACAACCACTAGTTTGGAACAAAAGGTGAGGTCGCCTGTCATTTCATCATGCCATAATTGAGTGTACAGCAATCAAGGTTGCTAGACGCAAACATTTTCCTGAAACGTATACGTATGCAACCTTCTACACCCATCACTGATGTTAGCAACTGAACTGGTTTTTTCTGAATCACCGAATTTTCAAGGCTCATTTCCTGCAGTGGGTAACTTCAGTGCCTCTTTGGAACGAGCGGGGTTCTGCAGCTCTATCGCATTCGCCAGGATTGTCAAATGTTTTGCTAGTGCAAAGGACATGTTTTAGGCTCCTGAACCTTTTAGCGACTTGATATCATCATTTTCATCTCTCATGGTTATCTGCATGCTTTAGACCAAAGGTCTTTTACACCCACATCACAGTTATTTGTTATCCGCCACAGAATTATCCCATTCTATTTTTTTGTCCGATAGACAACTCATCTTCACGACGCTTTTCGGCTTTGACATCCTTGCATCATACATACATATAAACATACATAAGTTAATCTTCGGGAAGTTCCCAGAACACATGATACCCTAGCTACTGACAATGTACCCCTAAGGCCACGACCTGTATTCCCACATTACACTTGCTTCCCGTAGGCACATATCTACGTAAGATATCATTTTACAAGTAAATGCAAATGGTGAATGACATCAGAAGAACACAACCCAGCTACCTACTCAGCTGCGACATTGAAGGTTGCCTTTGGCAATGTTACACATTGAGCCAATCAACGAGGAATTCAAGCCACAAGCTGTAGACACGCGCTGTGCAGATATATTCGCGGTGTAAAGCTAAGCATTCTACCTCTAGCAGCCAACTGTTCCTTCGGGGCATGCGTGACAACAAACTCTCAAAGCGGCTAGGGAAAAATCTCTTATGAACGCCTTAAATGAAACGTCCCCCTCGCGAGGGGCGTGATCAAATGCAGAGCATTTCTGCGGGGGGGGCGCGCCTGCAAGTCGTATGGATTACGTATTGGTTGTTGTTGTTGTAATTGTTGTCTTCCAGCGTAGACATTGTCGATGAAGTCGATGGTGAAACGTGCCGTGAACCCCCTGCCGCGGCTATGACGCAACGTGGAGCGGCTATGACGCAACGTGGCGCGGCTATGACGCAACACAATCGAACACAATCCAATTTAATCCAATCCAATCCAAATCCAAGCCAATCCAATCGAATCCAATCCAATGCCCCTCGCGAGAGAGTGTTATAGCGCCGAAATCGCCACCACGCGAACGCGTGATGCTGACGTCACGATCACGCCACAGATGTTAGCGACCGCAGCGCGCGCGAACGACATATGTGGTTTAAGCGCTGGACACATGTACGACTAGTGCACGCGATTCGCATGCGACTGATAGTTACGATTGATCGTTAGGACCCGTTTTGGCGTCGATCGCTGGTCGGAGGAGGCTCACGACGTGCGTCTGGCAAGCCAGATGCAGTCGTGCCATCGTTGCCATCGTCGTGAGGCCACAGCCAATGAGAGCCCGCTGAGCCCCAACCTCCCGCAACCGGCGTGCGTTGCTCTGGTCGGCTCGGGTGTTGGAAACTTTAGGCTTAGCATCCTGGCGGATATTTGATTGCCGCTATCTGTGTAACTGCGAATGACAATCCGTAATACAACTTTTCACCACACTATCATCCCTTTTCTCGCATAAGCTACTTCTTTTTAGCGATCAGATTGATTCAGAAGAGCAGCGACAAGCGCGGTTGCTACCGTGGTCTGCGCCGGTTCGAGCCACTGAGTGTGCCGAGCTGGCAGGCGCGACCGGAGTGTGCGCGGACTGTTTCCGAAGGCAGAAAACACTTCGCGATTGCCTGCTTTATCAATCTCTTGCGAACAAACGCTCGGAATCTACAAATTCAGCTCAGCGATCGTCGTAGTTGAACATCTGCGTAGCCTGTTTCGATGCTTCCGCGCAGGTATTGCCATCTCTCGACCGGTCGGCGCACCGCCCGCCGCGCGCCGCGGGGGCCGGTCAGCGTATACGCACAGAACAGGGAGGTATACGCTAGCATCGCGGCAGATATCTGATCGCCGCTTTTAAAATAAGCCCTGATAACAATCCCAAGCACAATTTTTCACCACACTAACACCTACTTTCTCGCATGTGGAACTTCATTTTTACGATCAGATTGATTCAGAAGAGCAGCGACAAGCGGTTGCTACCGTGGTCTGCGCCGGTTCGAGCCGCTGAGTGTCCGAGCTGGCAGGCGCGGCCGGCGTGTGCGCGAACTGTTTCCGAAGGCAGGAAACGCTTCACGATTGCCTGCTTTATCCATTTTTTGCGATTAAACGCGCGGAATCTACAAATTCAGCTCAGCAAAAACGGAGCAAAAACGGTGGGCGGAGCGACGCCGACGGCGCATCGCATGCACGCATCGGGTCATGTGTCTCAAATTCACGCATACGACTAGTCGTGGTGACAGTCGTAACGATCAGTCGCATGCGAATCGCGTGTACAAATCGTACATGTGTCCAGCGCTTTAAGCGCGAACCGACCGCGGCGAGAGAGCGCGATGCGAGCGCCCCACCTGCTCTTGCGCGCAAACCTAACGCGGCGAGAAAGGGTGTTGCGCACGTCCCCACCTGTTGTGCGCCCGAACCGAACGCGGCGAGAGAGGGCGTTGCGAGCGGAGAGAAGGCGAGGAGGACGCGGGGGAGAGGGCGCACCTCTGGCCGACGGTTGAATGAGTCAAGGATATAAGGCACGTTCGTAACCTTCCGTTCTGTGTCGGCTTTGTGGCTCAGTTGGTAGAGTACCGCGCACCTTGCGTTCCGCCCGCAGAGTCGTAGGATCGAAACCTGGCGCCGGCAAGTATTTATATAGTGTAGGGGGAGCGATGCGGACGCGGACTACGGACGCCAACGCGGGTGACATCGTGAGTTACTAAAATGCTCTGCATTTAAAAAAAAGGGGGGGGGGGGCGGTTTTCACTCACGGAGCACAGTGTAGATGGCGAGACGATGGGTTACCAAGCGTTCCCGCGCCCACGTGCGATCTCACACCGCCGACTGCTTCTGCGGGACGGCTTTGTCGTATGCTGTAGCGACGGCCGTTTTAGGCCTGTTTTCGTGCAGCTTCGCGTCCACTGCGCGCTTCCGTCGTACGGCTTGATTAACTTGTCCGACATCACCTTCGGGCTGACCCGGCCGCGACAAAATTAAGTGGTCATACGGCAAGTATTGGCTTGCAGTGCGGGAAAACAAAATGTGGAGACCACAAACACATATCTGGCCACCAGAGAAACACTACCTTTAGCGCACTACTTGCCGCGAATAGGACTGTATTTTTTAAATTGTTGAATACCAATTCAGTTGTGTTTTAAAGGGACAGACAACCGATTTTTGTCGAGTATATATTCTCTATCCCAAATGAAAGGGCATCACTTAAAGCACCTTGAAGAGAAACGGTTTTGCTGATAACGCCCTAGAACTTTCTAAATCGAATTTTTTGATCTACGAGCCGTATGTGTCCTTCCCTAAACTAATGCTGGCAACCATGACATAGAGCAGCTCGGCAACATACTTTTGTCTGTACGCTAAGTAAAAAACGATATTTAAAAACGTTTTCTCAGCTAAAAAAAGTTGGAATCCCAGGCTTTTCTGTTCCTTTATGTGTTTTTTTAATGCAACAGTCTATTTTGCACGAATGCGCCATCTGTTGGGATAGACGATAGGTAGAATCTCGCTTCACGTTGTGGAGGCGGGAAGTTCGATTCTCCCCGGGAGCGACGGTTTTTTTTTTTTTAAGCTGCCGTTGGCGTATTTGGAAACTGAAATCAAATATTTTGGCAGAACAAACGCCGCTGACTCAGGCAGAATCGTCAAAGCTCCTTCGCTGGGTCTGTTTACTGAACGCGGCCGTTGATTCTGGGCATGGTGGCTCAGTTAGCCACACTGAGAGGCATGCTGAGAGGCACCCAGCGACGGCGGGCGGCGTGTCTTTAAAAATTTCAGAATAATGTTTAGAAATCATATACAATTTAACCTTGTACAAATACTTGTGTTAAAAGGTTTTCAATACGCAAATAAACGTTGCAGCAGTTACAGTAGCTGCTAGGTTTGCAGGTCACGTGACAGGGACACATATTGTAGTGTCAAGTTTCGACACTACGAACCGCCACCCTTCCGATTTCAGGAAGTTTGCTGCCAAATTAAAATTATTTCCGCCAGTTTTTTTATAAATTGCTTGTGGTTACCGGGCTATATAAAACGCTGGCTTTCATATGAGCCAGAGAACATATACGCTACAAAAATCGGTTGTCTGCCCCTTTACGAGGTATTACAAAAGGCGAAAGGAGCAGGTGGTTTTTATCAACAGCGGGTATAAGGGTTCCCTCAGCTTTCTCGCCATTGTCAAGCCTACTAAACTAAATATTTTAAGTCGGTTAAGCGCATAACAGCGCATAACAGTTTTCCCTGGCCTCGGCGACCTTAACCTGCTCCACATTTGCTTATCGCTACACCTGATAAGAAGGTCACCAATAGAAAAATTCATTACTGACTGCAAACGAGCAACCTTCGACGCTATTAACAACAAATTTGGATCTTTCCTTGACAGCTTTCGTGAATCTTACCAAACCCGCACAGTAAATGCTAACTTGCACATATTCAAAAACACAATACTGAACTTAGAGGAACAGTACATCCCAATAATCCGCGCAAAATCAGATTCACACAATCACTGCTTCAACAAACAGTTGAAAAGTCTCTTAAATAAAAAAACGCCTTTATCGGAACGCAAATCAAAGCAATAACAAAGTAGCGTGGCAAAAGTATCCCTTGTGCGCAAAAAAATACATCAAGGAAATGCAAATCAATCGTTCGCTCAAACCCGACTAAATTTTGGCGCATGCTCAAGCGCAAAAGTCAAAGTAACAACATAGATCTTCCAGACCGAAATGGGGAACCAATAGCCACAAAGGACGTTGCAATCACCTTAAACGATTACTTTTCTTCTGTGTTCTCCACCTCTTATACCACCAAGTTAAGGCTACTGCCTACCCGTTCCCCCTCCGCTGTATCCTCCGAAATAGCAATTCACCCAAAAGGAATCGCTAAACTAATCAAAGCTCTTTAAACATCTTCAGCGCCAGGATATGACCGAATAACACCCAAATTTTTAGTAAACACTGTCACAGTGGTGAGTCGGATACTTTGCCTCATCTTCACCCAACTTATTGAAACGGTCCCAGACGACTGTGCGGTAGCCCAGATAGTTGCAATATTCAAAACAGGACAACACACCAATCCAGCAAAGTACCACGCAATTTCACTGACTAGTATCCCTTCTAAATTACTAGAACACATTATATCTTCATATAGTGCATCTCACCTCAAATCAATAAATTTCTTTTATGATCACCAGCATGGCTTTCCAAAGCACTTCTCATGCGAGACACAACTAGCCGAATTCACCCACGACCTCTTACAACACAATGATGCTAACCTTCAGGTAAATGCTATATTTTTTGACTTTTCGAAAGCGTTTGATCGCGCACCGCATAACCTGTTACTTTGTAAACTTTCTTCACTGGGTATTGCACCGAATAAGCAGTACACGTCTGCTAATAATTGACTCCTCCAAAACTAACGTCTCATCAGGCGTCTCTCAGGGCGCAGGCCTATCACCTCTTCTATTTTTAATATTTATATTTGGAGTTGTTTTTTTTTTACTTTCCGAAAGCGTTTGATCGCGTACCGCATATCCTGTTACTTTGTAAACTTTCTTCGCTGGGTATTGCACCAAATAAGCAGTACACGTCTGCTAATAATTGACTCCTCCAAAACTAACGTCTCATCACGTGTCCCTCAGGGCGCAGGCCTATCACCTCTTCTATTTTTAATATTCATAAACGACCTTCCAACTAACATACAAACAAAACTTCGCTTATTTGCAGACGATTGTGTCATTTACTCCGCCATTTAAAACACAGAAAACAAAACTAAACTACAGCAAGCCCTGGACACAATTGCACTATGGTGCTAAGAATCTTTGATGCCTTTAAATCTTACTAAATGTAAATCAAAGTCATTTTCCCGTAAACGCGCCACTGTTCATCACACCTACTTCATCAATTAACTTCCTCTCGACACGGCCACGTGGTACAAGTATCTCGGAGTGTACATGTACGCGTCTATATCATTCGCGCCGCACGTGCATTTCATCTGCTCAGACGCCCTGTGCACACTTAAATTCCTCTGCATCTCCCGACATTAAAAACTGGCATACCTAACATACGTGCGCCCAAAGCTCGAATATGCATAGTCCATTTGGAATCCTTCCTAGGCATATCTCATCAACGAACTATAATCACTATAGAACCGCGCAGCTCGCTTTATAACCTCACAGTATTCTAGAGAAACCAGCGTCACCGCTTTAAAACAGCCACTCAACCTCCTATCTCTCGGCTCACCTCGCATCATCTCACGCTTATACCTCGTGCACAGTTTCGTTTTCCGCCCACAGTCAAGGCACGAACTTTTAAAGCCGCTGAACAGAATTTCTTCCCGAACTAATCATTTAAACCCCTTTGCACGAATTAACGGCCGTACATCCCGCGATGAAGGATTCTTTTTCCCCCATGCAAATAAACTGTGGATGCACCTCCCCGACAAAATTGCGGTTATACGTGACCGAACATCATTCCGGGACAAGCTAGAAACCCACTGGCTTACAGTCAATAACCTAACACTACAGCGATAGTGCACCAGCGCACAGTATAATTATTCTTACCAAATAGTTCCTGTTTTTGAATCTAACCCCAGTGAAAGTGTTCGTTTATTGTTTTGTTGTTCGTTATTATCACGCACGTTTACTATTTTATAGTGTGTATTGTTTGTCTCCATGAAATTGTACACTGTCACTGAGTATTTGTTGCCCCCCCCCTTATGTAATGCCTTCGGGCCTTTAAGGATTCAAAAACTAAAATGAAAAGGAAATGGGAATCACTGAGCTCACTTAACGAATTGTTTCGGTGTCTGCGCTTGTGTCGCGCGCTGGTGTAGCCTCGATCTCGCACACCACGATGGCTAGGTTCTACTCTTTCACCCGTCTAAACATGCTTCTTTCGGTTTTCTTTCCGCCGACGCATGGCCGGCTACATTGGCAACGTCTGACACTCTAGCACAGCCATGTCCGACGCTTCTGCTGCTGTCGGGATGCCGCCCACGTAAACTCCAGGTAACGGCTGGCCGAATCTCTGTTTCCCCTCTTTGTAGAGCGACGTGAGTGAAATATAGTGACGTGGCATAGGCAACTGTTGGGGGGGTAATTTAAAGCTTTGCTTTCCAACCACCTTCATAGCGTGGATTGTAGACAATTTGTTTTGTTGACAGACCGTACCACGACCATCCATTTGCCTTGCCCACCATATCTCACCCTTTTGTTCTTCCGGAAAAGAAACTATCAATAATCTGCAGTGTTCCCCGCTCTTTAACGTCGACCAGCTTGAAAAGCCCGCTAAGCTGGGCAACATGTCCGAGCCCCATCATGTCTTGTGCACCGGCGTGCAAGGATATCAAAAAAAATATGTTACCTCGACTACAGCAATGAAAGTTTCAACAAGCCATAAAGGACACCCTTCAACACTTAGAGCCTCCAAAACTGACCTTCACCTCTGAAAAGTCTGCCCCTCTCGTGCCCCGAGCGCAAACACGCAGCTTGCCCTAAAAGCCAAGACTAGACTTATCTATTGTCAGCAAAGTTGTCCTGCCAGTCAGTAGATTGAATCATACGCGTCGCCTTCAACACCGATGGAGTGGGAACGTCACTATTACCTAAATTGCACGGAACAGTTAACTCACCTATCTCGTTCGTGCATCTGCACCCATCACCATGACCTAACGGAACAGTACACATGCCATATTGTCCAAGGGATTCTGGCCAGTCGCATGTTACACCGAACACCACATATTCAGATAAAACACAAAGACGATTCTAACTCGGCGCTTTCATTCGGACAGCTTCAAAGTAGCCCTCAAACCCCCGCACCCTCCGAATAGCACTCAAACACCATTCACACCGACAGATAATTTTCTCAAAGTCGGTCTTCATTATACGCTGTCAATATTGCCATGCCGAGCAACCTCACGAACTCCCTTGATTGTGTCACCCAAACAGCAGCACCGAGTCGCATTCACCCCGCTCCCCCTCCCTGCTTATGCATACCTTTAGAAACGAAGGCCGATCGAGCAGTAGGACTACGCTATGCCCAGAGAGACTAATCGAACAGGCCTAAAAGCACATATCCTTACGCAACAGCACACCATAACCTCCAAGCTCACAGTCTGTAATCACTCAGCTACCAAGAGACCCTCCCGATCGTTACACCCGTTGCGTCTACGTCCACTACAGCAAACAAACAGTCAGATCCCTAGCGATGAGCACAGGCACAAAATATTCTATATTCCTCATGGTCATCAATATTTTGTAACCCTGCAAGCCTGTGACACTACTAACGAAAACGAAGTACCTGGCCTCAGGCTATCACCGTACTAAAAAAACATGCAAAGGCTACCCACTATTCACATTGTCCGGACGTCATGCCACGCTAAGCTGCCTCGGAAAGAGGGGGACCATGCCGGCATCCGCGAATTGCTTCCTGGGCCTCTCAGACAGGAGAAAATACTGGCCAAAACACCCTCACCCCTCTCCAACTACTAAATTATTATGCAAAATTTTTTTAACTCCACCTTAAAAAAATTGGCTCCAATCCACGCTGTGAAGGTGGTTGGAAAGCAAAGCTTTGAACGACACCCACAACAATTGCGCATGCCATGGCACTAAAACTCACACAGGTTACTCTACCAAGAGTGAAACCAGAGATGCTACCAGCCGTTAGCAGGAATTCGCGGGGGCGGGGTTTCGACGCAGCAGCAGCGTCGACCACGGCCGGGCGAGAGCCTTGGACGCCACCGCTGTAGCCCGGCCGTGCTTCGGCGGAAACAAAACCGAGAGGAGGGACTTTGTAAGGGTGAGACAGGGGAACCTAGCCATCCTGTTGTGCTAGCTTGGGGCTACACCACCGCGCGACACAAGTGCACGCACCGAAACAATTCGGCATGTGAGATACGTGATTCCCATTTAACCGATTTAAACTAGTTGTAACGTTCCCCTTTACTAGGTCGAGTTCACTAAGTACACAAACAACAGTCCGGTTATCGTCCTTTCACCTCCTCTTGTTCCTCCTCCTCTGGCTGCTGCCCGGCCCCTCGTCGACCTCTTCCTCTTCCTGTTACACAGTCCGCCCCTCTGTTGTCAACCCTCCTACGTTGATACAGCACTACGTTGCACATAGACGCAGCTTCAACGATGTTATTAGGTCCATTGTAGCATACGTACTTCAAAATGCCTTGTTTGCGAGCAGCCTTCACAACTATGTAGGGCCCTGAAAAAGGAGCCTTTGAACGCTGCAAGGCTTTCCGGACAAAGGCATAATCCCCAACGTTATTTTCGGAACCTTGCACGTGTGAAGACGGTCGTAATGCTTCTTCATTGCGATCCGATACCTTTCATTTTCTCTCTCGGACCTTTCTTGTACACGGAGTACTATTTATTCGGTAATCCCCAGGAGGTGGTCGGCATGCAGTCACTCAGATTTACCATGATATGCAAAGTATGGACTGCATCCTACAGCTTCTGTGTGCGAGTGGTTGTGGTGTGCAACAGCAGCTTCTAGATCACATTTCGAGCCCCCGTTGAAATCTGGACAGAGGGAAATGAACTGCTTGATGTCACGTATAGCTCTCTCCGCTAACCCGTTGGCTTCAGGGTTGTACTGCGCTGCGAAACACGGCTTCATCTTGCGCTGGAGAACCCAATTCTTCAACTGCTCGCCCCGAAATGCTGGTCCGTTGTCGGCCACAATTGTTTTGGTGTACTTAAACATATCCCGGTTCAAGAGAGACATGACGCTCCTTGCATCTTCCTTCCCGGCCTTACACGCGACCATTCGCGTGCGCTCATCAATTGCCAGTAGGAACGCTTGCGTGCTGCCTCTTCCCCCCCCTTTTTTTTTCTGAGCTCCGCGAAATCAAAGTGAATCCTTGCGAATGGTTCTTTGGAATGTTCTGCGATGATCATCGCACTACCTCTGGGTTTGAACTTGGCCTTGCAGATTTGACACTGGTGACAGGTCCGTACGTATTCAGAGTTGTCTTGCTTCATGATGTTCCAATGAAATCTTTGCTTGATTTTCCAGTATTTGCGCCAAAATCGGTCATGTCCGCCAGAGTGAGGTGAATCATGGTAAAGAGCCAAGATTTTTGGTAAACTAGTCTTCGGTACCTGTAAGCGACCATCTTTCAGCGACATCGCCTCTATGCCGTCCCATAAGAGCGCGCTCACGTGGTGATCATCACATGGGGCAGGTATGTGGAGTCGTGACATAGCATCGGCGTCCGGTAGCTTGTCACCTGGTCTGTGAGCAACGTCAATTGCGAACTGCTGCAGTTCACTGACCCACCTGGCCAGCCACCCTTTTGGATGGGACAAATTCAGTATATAGGTCAGGGCTTGATTGTCTGTGAATAATCTGAAGCGTCGGCCCTCCAAATACGTTCGGAAGTAACGTAGCGCCATCACTACAACCAGAGCCTTTTTTTTCGGTCGTAGAATAATTAATCTCTACCTTGGTAAATGTGTAAGAATAATAACCAATGGCCCTGAGCTGTCTTTTCGGTGATTCCTTGTCATCTCTTTGGTACAAAATCGCCCCGGCTCCGTAATGCGATGCATCTGTGGTCAGTTCAAACGGTTTGGTGAAATCTGGGAGCGCCAACACTGGGTCCGAGGATATTATCTTTGTAAGCTCCTGATATGCGCTGTCGCATTCCTTGGTCCATTCAAAGGGAACACCTTTTTGCGTCAATGCTGTGAGGCATTTCGACTTCGTGGCGTAATCCTTGATGAATGCCCTGAAGTGGTCGGTGACTCCTAGGAAGACGTGTAGAGAATGCACGTCATGGGGCTTGCATAGCTGTAAAATTCGCTTGACGGATTTCTCTTTCGTGATTTTCGTCTTGCCATCAAAAACTCTTCTCAGAAAGACAACAGAATTTTAAAAAAACTCACTCTTCTTAAAATTAATCTTCAGTTTAGCTTTAATAAGGGCGTCTAGCACCTGTGAGAGATTTGATATGTGCTCATCTCTGTTCCTGGAATAGATTATTATGTCGTCTACGTACACTCCACAAAATTGTCCAGTGAACTCTTGTAGGAAGGTGTCCATCATTTTCTGGAACCATGCTTCAGAATTCGTCCATACGAAGGGGAGTCTGTTGTACTCATATGTACCAAAAGGAGTCACGAATGCAGTGAAGTGCTTGTATTCCTCCTGAAGTGGTACTTGCCAATACCCTTTGCACAGATCGACTCGAGAGAACCAAGAGCAACCGCCGCTTTCATTGATGACGTCGTCTATTCTTGGCATTGGGTACGGGAACAGGTCAGTCTGGCGATTCACAAGCCTGTAGTCTGTGCACAGCCTATATGTACCATCGTCCTTGAGAACCGTTGTGATAGGTGATGGAAGTGTTGATACGGAAGATCGGATGATACGATAGTCCAGCAGACTTTGCAGTTCAGTTTTTAGCCCCTTCTTTTTTTCGTAGGACATGCCATATGGTTTTTTTCGTACAGCAGTAACTTCACGCAGTTGAAACGGCACTTCCATGACTGCTGCGGCTGGCGGATAAGTGCCTACACACAAAAGTTCAGGATATTGTGAACAGACATTCTCGCTATTCGTGACCAGCCTGATGGACGGCTTTGTCTGCGCGCATATCGTCTGAGTGGGATGGTCAACGAGCACCTCATCCTTCCAAGAAAGGTTAAGCCTCAATCTCTTCATGTCAGGACGAGCTATGATGAAATTAAACTTCGCGTCGTCTATTCGTAATGCTTCTACGAGCACTTTACTTCCCTGGTACTCGACTTCGACGCGTGTCCATTTATCAAGCACCCAAGCAGTCCCATCGTAGCTATGTACCTGGACAACCCAACCAGAACATATGTCATCTGGCGAGGCAAGTGCTGTACTCATGATGCTCACTGATGCTCCGGTGTCTACTAAAACGTTTTCTAGTCGCCCGCTGACATACATTGGTGCATACAGCAAATTGAATTCCGATTTAATTAAGTACACAGTCTCGCTTGGGGTCTTTGGGTGGGACCGATTACCCTCTTTTATTCGTTTTTTGGCTGATGAGCACCACTAGGCGTGCCGACCGATAGTATGGCATTCCGAGCAGTGTCGTACTGTCGGGTCTGGCCTATTGGTGGCAGAAGGTCAACGCAGACGTCCCTCAGCGCATGGAAGAATCCTTCCGCTGCGGTAGGCGCCCTTGGAACAACCTGCCCTAGAACGGCTTTCGCCATACCATGGATGATGAGTGGTACAATGGACGACTCGGGGAGATTAAGATCGGCAAGCTCCAGGAGTCTTCGCTTCTCGTAGAAGTAATCCGCCAACGCTCCCTTCTTGTGTTTGAAGAAAATGGCCTGATTCCAACGCTCAACGGGGTTCAAGTCAAATGCGCGGATGAATCTGGCTCGCCAGCCGGCCCACAGCTTGTCAGCTTTCCGTGCCATCCGCAATTCATACCACTTCTTCGTGTTCCCCGAAAGGTATACTCGTAGGTTATTTATCCGATCACAGTCAGTTATCCAGTGATTGTTAGAGCACGCGTATTCGTAGAACTGAATCCATGCCGCTTGACTTGAGGTGGTACCATCAAAACAATCAGGTTTGGTTTCCTGTCTGTACCGGGACGGATCACGGCTCAATTCCATGAAAGATATCAATTGATGTTGCTGCTGAAGTTGTTGTTCTTGGAAACAGAAAATGTGTTCCATGATACGCGTGAGTCCCTCTGGATGGTCTCAACTTGCGTTCACTAATTCACTTGGCTTAATCACCAAAGCTTCAAAATCAGCGACGCGCATGTTTACCTTGATATTACTCTTCAACGCTAACTCGTCTAGCTTCAGTTTAGCTTTCGGGGCAAGGAAAGATATGAAGTCAGGTGTGCTGACCTTTTCTGGGAGGATCACGGTCGCATCATCCCCGTCCTCTTGGTAACCGTTCACCACCAGACGACCATCATCACGCTGGGTCAGATTGAACAATACCTACATTGTCCGGAATAGTCAGCTACGACAAATGTAACGTTCCCCTTTATTGGGTCGAGTTCACTAAGTAGACAACAACTGTCCGGTTCTCGTCCTTTCATCTCCTCATCTTCCTCCTCCTCTGGCTGCTGCCCGGCCCCTCGTCGACCTCTTCCTCTTCCTGTTACACTAGTTAGTTGAGTAAGTTTGAGAATTGCGAGAAAACTGAGGGAACTCTGATAATCGTCGTTTATCATAATCAGTTGCTACTTCTACTTTTGTAAAATGTGTTAAAACACAACCGAATTGACCAATTAAAAAGACGGAGTCCTATTCGCGGCAAGCAGCGCGCAAAACGTAGCGTTTCTCTAGCGTCCAGATGTCTCTATGTGGTCTTCGCATTTTGTTTTTCCGCCCAGCAAACGAATCCTTAACATATCTTTGCCGTGCGACCACTTAATTCCGTCGTGGTTGGGTTACCCAGGAGGAGCCTTCGGACAAGTTAATCAAGCCATGCCATCCATCGTGAAAGCACACACTAAAGCACACGCTAAACAACCATCGCTAAAGCACACGACAAAGCCGTCCCACCGACGCGCTCACCGGTGTGAGATGGCGCGTGTGCGCGGGAACGCTGGGAAACCTATAACCGTGCCATCTACACTGTGCTCTGTGAGTGAAAACCGTCCCCCCCCCCCTCCCTAGTCGCGTTGGGAGTTTCTTGTCGCCCACACCACGAAGGAACGGTTGCCTGGTAGAGGTAGAAAGCTTTGCTTTAAAAATCACCCGTTCTTTCCCCTCTTGATCTTTCTGTGAACACCATCGGCGCACGCCTCTGTCGTCGCCTACAAACCCCAAGGTTCGGCAATACAACAATTCTAGGGAACATTATATCTACCCTGCACTTCTAGGAGTGAAAGTGGGAGCCCCCCAGTTGCCTGCCAGAGACGTACAGCAGCATTGTGACTCGCGCAAATCGGCTCCCAAGTTTCGTTGCTTTGTTGAATGGGAACATCATGTTGCACTCATATAAACGTTTATAGAAACACCTGCTGATCGGACAAACTCTTAATGCTGAATTTAACTATACTGAAGTTGGGGCTCTCTGCTTGCATTCCTTCATCTGTAAGGGTGTTTTGTTGCTCACATGCTCCACATTTCAATGTATAGACATTTTTTGTTCTCTTCCGCAGTGAAATATGTCTCTGATGCAAGAACTCCTGACATCGTAACACTATGCCTCATTTTTGCATTATAAATGCTTATTTTGTAAAGTAAGCACAAGTAAGGGTTATAAGCTTGCGAAAAAGATGTTGGTACCTTCGAATGATAAAATAAATGCGTGACACGATGCACTCCCATTGCGTATAGATATAGCGGTGACGCGACTATAAAGGCACCCTCTGTAATGATATGTATTGTCCTGCAAGGTGGTTTCATAATTTGATACAAAACTGCTTACGCTGCTTCTGCAAAGATACTTTTCCAGGAATGCATTTGTGTACCGTAGTGAAGAGAAATGGAATGAGAATCGGTGCATAGCAGATCGTTTTCGGAAGAATACTCAAGCATCAGCCGACACCTTCTATAAATTCTTGAGCATTTTTGCAGTCATAAGCCAGCCTCGCTGTTAAGCGTACGTTTTTTCAATAAAATTTTCTATCTCTAACGAAATTCGATGGACACTTCAGGCTGTGAAATTCCTCAAAAATGTTGTCTGATTACAAGCTTTCAAGAGTAAATCACAATGCGTACGCTTCCAATCTTTGTCAGGCATATTTACTGCTACATAGATAATCAATCAATCAATATGTTCATTGACGTGACCAGAAGAGCCAATGGCCTACGTTCTAGAGCACGGATAGTGACATAAAACAAAATACGGTTGAAACTTGATTTTACGAAACCCGATTGTACGAATTTCTGTAAGTAACGTACAATTCCATTTTCCCTTCGCAGTCGCCCATAGGCTTAATGCTTTTATGAACTCGAAAGAAATGAACCTGAAGAACCCAAACAAACTTCACCTACAAACTCGGTCTAACGAAGCAATCCCGGAAAATCGTGGGGAACAAACCCGGTCCTTGATCCTTGTGAACTGTTTCGGCATGCTGACGTCCCCACTTGTACTTCCGAGGCTGCGTCGGGCTCCACAAGACCGCAACACGAGCAGGAATAGGCATCGCCCAGTTTTTGGGAAGAGCTTCATGAGTGTGACAAGTTGGCCACAGATCAGAAGTTAGATGAATTCGCAAATGCCGACGCAGACACAGACTTCGACACAACAGAAATTCTCGTCGACGAGAAGATAGAGCTGCTTGTTTCCAACGCATAAGAGGAGTCTGAATACTGAAAAGATTCGGGTACTGTCGAAGCTCCCGTGCCACACCATGCCAGGTGATGGATGCCGTCGACCTTCTGAGGCGGTTTGTTGGGGCTCACAAGTTCCCCGCGGACGCTTTGATTTCACTGGCCAGTATCAAAAAGTGTGTGCTCCCGCTGCTCACAAACTGTATGTTGACGAAAATTACGAGCTTTGTGAGTTGGCAAAAAATTTGTTTTCCTCTCGAACGAAATTTTTCGTTCTCCCGATTTTACGGAGTTTCCGATTTAACGAAATAATTTGCTGGTCCAAGTGACTTCCTTAAATCTAGGTTCAAGTATACAAGAAATATATTTCACGTCACAAACGAAAGACAAACCAAACAAAAATTGAAGCTGTGTAAACGAAACCAATAAAACAGCAGAGCGGCAGGTGAGAAACAGATAAAACAGAGAGGCCCACCGTAACGAGCCTTCTTGTAAAAGTACTAAAGCTCAGCGGTAAAGATAGTAGCAATGAGTTGCACTGCAGCAAAGCAATAACGATAAGCAACGAAGGACGCTTCAGCAGTTTGACATTTTAAAGAGACCACACGAAAGCAGAGCAACCAAGTTTTACAGAAAAATATTTAAAAACTGACAGGTGTTTAGATACACATGATCGGACAAGCAACTAACATTATATAGTTTCAAGAGCATGCAACTATAAATTGTAAAATAACACAGCAGAAGAAGTGCTTCGTAGCAATTTATCAAAAAAAAAAACAACAAACACATCGTAGATGTTTAACGTACTGTATGGAACAGTTAAGTACGATAAATTGGAAAGGAACTTTGAAACGCGACAAGGCGTTCAAATAAGTGGCGCCTAGAATTCGGCATTCGGCGGACAGGGGAGTGACTAGACTTGCGCGCAGCCGTCAGAAATGGACAATGTGACCTGGTGGGTTGTTCTGGAACACGAAGCTGTAAGCAGCTAAGTAGGTCTGGGAAGAATGGCTACCATGAACAATTTTGTGGACGAATGTTAGACCTGAACGCTTTAGTCTGCAGTTAAAGGAAGGGAGGGAACGTACTATGGGTAAGTCTAAATCAGGACGACGAGTTGAACTGTGCTGGCGGCGCCTAAATATGGATAGAAATTTTTTTCTGAACACGTTCTATTATTTCACTACTAGATGTGGGGGTACCATTCTAGGTAACAGATGCATATTCCAACTGAGGGATACATATTGTCTTTTATAACTTTACAAATTGAACCGGAGAAGAAAATTGTCTTTAAATTCGTCACACATGTGAAAGACTGTGGAGCGCTCATCGCGTGATGAGCCTAATGTGAGGAAAAAAAGAAAGAGTACTGTAGAAGAGCACCCCTAGGTCCCTAACCTCCTCAATCCTTTGTAGAGGAGTGCCCTCAATACTGTAAGGAAACACTACACGATCAGTTTTCCTACTGTATGTGGCAACCTTTGATTTAGCGAGGTGCAAAATTAGTTTTTGCAACACCAGGCCAATAATTTATACACATGAATGCAGTCCTGAACGCCTCTAATAGCAATAAAATATTTTACGTCATCAGCACAGAGAACATATTAAGATTTTTTTTAAAGAGTTGTTACATCGTTGATAAAAATAGAAAAAAAAATGTGGAGCTAACACAGACCCCCGCAGGACCCCACTGATAATGATGCTAATCCTACGGCTAATAATAATAACAATAATAATAAATCTTTATTTCTCGTGCGCAGGAACAACCCTGGAGTCTTAGTGCTGGTACACCTTGCACTCTTAGATACAAACTCAAATCAAACCAGTACAACATACAAAATACCGCATATAAAAGAAAAACAATAAACAGAAATATTTATAAAACTGCCAGCGCAAAATAAAAAAAACGGTATTGCAAGCCCTCTCCTTAGACGGACGAATGTCGAAGGGCTATAGAAGAGGAAATACAGAGCCACAGAGAACCAGAGAGCACTCCAGTCTTATACTTCGGTCACCATCGGCCGCACTTCAGTTCAAATTTTGGCCTTTGGGATTTGGGCTATAAAAGACAACTTTCGTCTTTGAGAGGTTCAAAATAAGATGGATTTTGGTGTACCAACGATAAAATAACATGTTATCAGCCTAAAGAAAATTGTAGTCCCGAACATTGCGCACTTTAATTACTTCAATATTATCAGTATACGGCAAAAACGAGAAATTTAGAATGGCAAATGAAACATGTTTATTGCAAAGAAAAAAACAAAGGGGGCCCAAACCTACTTCCTGGGTACATCACTCGTTGCTTTGCACCTAAATGATGTCTCACCGTTATCATTTACATAGTAATATCGCTACTGGAAATAGCAACCTGTAAGACCCACAACCGAAGCCTCGAAATCTGACCGAACTATCTTGGCAAGCAATGACCTGTGATAGACTACATCAAAGGCATTCTCCTCACACGATAGACAGCATCAACCTAGGACAGCGTACAAGGATAGGCTTTTCCATTGAGCATGAGAGGGTCATTTAAGTTGAACGACCGCGAATAAAGTCATGCTGGTAGGGAATGAGGCCATGCTTTGGTGAGAAAAACATGACCTTAAGAAGGGCTAACTCAAATATTGTAGATGCCGAACAAAGAAGTGAAACTGAGCTATAGTTAACGTCAGTTGTACCAGACTTGTAAACTGGGAATACACGAGAGATTTTCCACTTAGTGAAGAAACCTGCCGGACCTGCGACAGTTATTAAATATCAAAATTGACACAGGACTGAATATATTCCCATACGTCTTAAGAATTAGAGCAGGAATACCATCTCACCTAAAAAAACAGTGAGAGCTTCATCCTCTTGATGATGATCAGCAACGAGGTCCTAGTTCAATTGCAAACGAATTTTTCTCGAAGCAATAAGCGGCGCTGCTGTCATCACTACCACCGCTGAGCCCATAACAAGAAGACTGACGACCAAAACTGTTTTCACCTCTAGAACCTCATTTCCTCTGAAGGCTAGCAGATGAATACATTGTCCATACGTACACCATATCTAGAATGGATGTATTTCCAGAAGGCTCTAGGTTCATGAGTGGTTTGAGCTTCTACTGACGTCAGGTAAGAGGCATGCTCACGCTTGTGTAAGATTTTGTAGAAAGCACGCCGGTGCCAGAATTACTGAGCGAATTGTTCCACACCAGATCGTTTCATTCTTGTGAGGGCGCGTTCTTCCAGTTTCAGAGCATCTCGCAATTTTAGAGAAACACACTGTAGGAACCTGAAGTGCTTGGGTAAATATTGCGAAATGTATTTTTTCAGGCCCGAAAGCACAATCTCACAAATAATAAATATTAATATAACATTAGCTATCACCTTCATCATAAGGAGAGCGAAAATATATTGGCCATGACGCCCCGTCTCACATACTTACCCCACTAATTACGCTGTCAAGAGAGAGAGAGAAAGGACTTTATTGGATCTCCTGCAGTCGGGGACGGGTCAGGCCTCGCAGGCATAGAGTTAATACTACTGCTCGCAGGGCTTCACCGTCCCGTAGTCTTCGCCGCTCACTGCGGCGTCGGGCCGACCCCGAGGCCTGCGTCTGGTCGGCGCGGGCTACTTGGAGTGCCGCCGCTGTCTCCCCTAGCCCTCGCTCCCGCAAGAGGAGGCCGAGAGGAGTGCGGGTTCTCCTTTCGCCGTTGCTTGCCCAGTGCAGCCTCGAGCCGCTGGATAGCCCTTATCCGATGTTCGCGCTCCGAAGAGCCGATCGAGTCCATAACGTCCGGAGGGAGGGTCGGCCTCCCGTCACTCGCGTCGTGTCTTTCACAACCCCACATCAGGTGGGTCAGGTCCGCGGTCACTCGCGCACAAACACTGCACACACATTCTTCATACAGGTCCGGGCACACGTGGCGCGCGAGCGCCGGCGTCAGCACCTTCCGAGTCTGTAGTTGGCGCAGAAGCACGGCCTCCCTCCTCGCGAGCCCCGGATGGGGCGGAGGATAGGCCCGCCTCTCTTCCCTGTACCAGCGCAGCGTCGCGCCGTACGTGGTCAGGGGTTCCGCGTCGTAGTCTTCTTCTTCGCTCGATTCCTCGTCGACGTCGGCGTCCGTCGCTGGCGCGGCTCGGCACGTGGCGAGATCACGGGCCGCGGCGTCGGCTACCTCGTTGACGTTTCGGTGGCCGTTGCGGAGCTCCCGGCCCATGTGAGCCGGAAACCACCGGATGGTCGTGCTGGTGTTCCTGCGCGCTCCCTCTCCGATGCCGGAAAGGACGCGCATCGTCGTCTTGCACACCGTGCCCCTGGCGAAGTTGGCTATCGCGGACTTGGAGTCGCTGAACATCGTCTTCGTCCCCGGGTGGAGCAGGGCCAGCGCGATCGCCGCCTCCTCCGCCTGTCTGGCGGACTTGGCGCGCACGCTGCCGGCGCTCAGTAGTTCTCCCGTGGCGGCTCGCACCGCCACCACCGCGTAGGCGTCGTCTCGGTCCCGATGTTTGGAGGCGTCCACGAACACCGCATCGCCTCTCTCGTTGTACTCCTTGGCGAGCGCGCACGCCCGCGCCATTCTCCGTTCCGAGTTCCGTCCCGGTGCGACGTTCTTCGGGAGCGGGGGCACCACCACGCTGTTGGCTATGTCGTCTCGTAGCGGGATCAGCTCGTCCTCCTCCTCGAAGGGGCAGCCCAGTCCTACGCGTTGCAGCAGTCTCCGGCCCGTCCGGGTCGACCCCAGGCGTTCAAGGGAGTGGGCAGGCTTCTTCAGCTGTACGATAAAAAAATCTGTGTTGTTTACCCTAGTGCGTGACACTTTCGTGCCGGTATTTATTGCCGTCGGCATTTTTAACTAGGTGTAAGAGTGCTAGCAAACTTTACCAAGTGTAATATCAATTCCAAATTTGCCACCTATTCGCAATTTTACAGGTGTCTGCAGCAAATTGCGAGCAGTATTATGCATTCGTTTGAAACTGAACTCTATCTTTGAAGGGCTTTGATTTTTGTGTTACACTGGGCCACACTCTTCCGTCAGTATTCACGTTGAATACAACAGCTTTAGTTTTTGTGTATTTCTAATTTTGCATTTGAACCGAAGAAAGGAATGCTAACCCGGCACACTTCTGTTAACACTCCTCTTATAGCCTTAAAATAATAGTTTTATTTGTTCTTGTTTCCTATCCGTCCTCACAGGAGTCAACCTTGCATTACGCGTCATGAATACTACAGCGATGAGAAATGGCCACGTGATGTTGTTTAACTATACTCCTGGATGTGCAAATTACACTGCATGGACCGAGGACCACATAGAGTGCATGGTGCGTTCCAATTCGCACAGCGGCTGGCACCCGTGCTGCACTGCTCCCATGGGTACCCACCAGGATGCCGTGCTCAATGACAGGCTAAGGTAATGTCAACAGAAAACGTATCCATATTTGATGTATATGCACGTCTTTTACTAACTACGGTAAAGGAGGATACAAGTTCAACCTTTTTAAACAGCGCGGAAAATAAGTAAGCTTACACTAACACGTAAGACTTGAAGGTAGAGAAGCTGTACGCAACCTTCATGACCATAACGACGATTTAAGTCCATGATTGCTGCCGATTTGCTTCTTCTTCACTGCCGCAACGACCTTTACTCCATCTGTGTTGCTATAACGGCGAAGAAGAAGTAAAGATAAGAAGCAGAATGAACGAACGAAACGCGTGGAGTTATCTATAGTTGGTAACAGCTTAACTCGGCAGCGTCTTTTCAAGATCAAAGGGATTTTGTGTTCATCCGCAACCAATGGCGTCTCGCCATTTGTGTGACGCCTGCGACGTACGTTTGAAAGGAGAACTACTTCCAATATGGCCGCGCTCGCTTCCCCACCGCTGCTGCGCTGTCGAGCGACAACGAGGTTGCCGAGAACCAACAGCTCTGTAGGCGATTTGTGTTACGAATGTGCTGTAGTGCATCAAGAAGCCGCTTATCCTTACCTGTCCCGTGTGTGTCTGGCCGCGTCGTGGTTTTTACGTATGTGAGGAAATCGTGGTGGCACTGGTGGGCTGTTTTACGTACTCAGAACGTCGTCAACGAACTCGATCTGAGAACGGCAAAGCGTCGCAGCTGCATCTGTTGCTGGTGTGATTGTGGAAATTGTGTCGGTGTAACGCAACCTTTGTGAAGAAATAATGCGATTTGCTTTCGTCTACGGCAGTAGCGGTGACAAGTTGCAAGCGTTTTCGTTTGTTGCTGTGAGCGTAGGCTGCGCCCGATGTTGAGCGCAAGCCTACGTGGTGTCCGTCCGGCCCGACGTGGATCGTGCAAACGTGTGCGGCGTGTTTTTTGGCCGGATACGGCCGCTCGTACAGCCGAACACGTTATTAAGACGATTGCCAAATCTTACAATGTAAGGTATCTTTCCTTGCCGATTCGCGCATTGCTTTAGCCCGCCGGGGTACGAACGGAGCAGCGGTGTGGCGTTTTTTTTCCCTGGCGTAAACAGGTATGATTAAACCATTATTGCAGAGACTCGCGAAGAAGTAAACGTTCGTGCACAATTATCCGAGACTGGGTTGGGTAGCTTTAAGAAAATCGGTATAAACCTGCCTTCCTGCGAGAGACGGGTGCCTATGGCGTTCTGTTTGTGCCAATGGGCACATTATCGAACATACAAAAGTATGAACGAGTGCGAGTATTGTTGAGGTAATCAAATGTGGTTGCGTTTCGTTTCTTGGCTGTCATTGGTTGGTCGTAATCATCAGTAGCACTTTTGAAACGTATAAGAGGGCTAAATAAACATCGAAACTGCATGATTGGTGTATTTTGAACCACACCGTTGAAGGAAGCCGGAAATGTGTGGCCCCGCAACATGTCCACGTAGTTTTTTATACATTGCCAAAAATACACACGCGTGCAGCTTTTTATTATGCCTGCTAAGCTTATGGTGCGTATGTTCCCTTCGCTACACTAAGTGGCATCAGAGAAATGACTAGGCATGTACTGAGGCTGCGTATTTCGTGTGCAGTGTGGAATTTCGTCGTGAGCTGTTAAAGTTGTTTTGAAATAGCTGAATGCGTTTGTAGGAATGAACCAATAGTTTATCTTCCCTTTATTTTCATGCAGTTTGTGTGATGGGCTTTATCAGTTATAAAAATTTGTCTATTGCAGCTGTGTTTCATAGTGATGGCTGTAGTTTAACGATTGCATTTTGGTGCTTGTGCAGCTTAAGTTTCAACAAAGGGGTTACAGTGTATTGGCAGACATTCAGATTTCCAGTGTCTCTGTCATGATAGACTGTATTATACAGAGTGGAGGACATGTTTGAGCGTCTTATCATGGAGTATACTTTAATTTAGATTCAACACCGCTTCCCACTTTTAGATGTTTTTATTGTTCCAGCAACTGTGGAGAGCCTTCAAACAGTGACTGAAGGTGGTTCAGGTTGAAGAGCTGCAGTAATAATTGCTAACACTTGTGTATCATGTAGAAATGAGGTATATCACCCCTTCAGAATGCTATGTTCATACTTTTCAAGCATGCACTGTTGATTCTGGTTATACAGCTGCAAGAATAATAGAAAGCAGTGATGCGGCATATCAAAATGGTTCAACTTCAGGCCTCCAGAGTGTCATGTCGCTGCTTTCTGTGCGCACTGTTGCTTCCGGCTGGTTCAGATGCAGTAACAATTGGAAAAACTTACTCAGCAGGTCGCAACGATTTTACGTCACTTCTTCAAGATGCTATGTAACTCCTTTGGAAGGTTGAACTGTTCCTTCTGACTAGAAAGCTATGGCAAGAAGTGAAAGCTCTAATAAAATAAGTTGGAATGTGTTTATGCCAGGCCTTCAAGCTGTAATGTCGCTGCTTTTTATGCACACATTGTAGCTTCTAGCCATGAAGTTGTGGTGAGGGTTGAAGACACTAACATAGTACGTTAGAATAAATTCATGCCACACTTTCAGGCTATGAAATCGCTGCTTCTCTCGCACACACATTGTAGTTTCTGGCCATGAAGTTGTGGTGAGAGTTGAAGATGCTTATGTAGTACGTTAGAATGAATTCATGCCACACCTTCACGCTGTGAAGTCACTGCTTTTCACGTACACACTGTTGCTTTTGACTTTAAAGCTGCATTAGGCTCTGAAAACACTGGTGCAGCAAATCAAAGTGGATCCAATGTCAGGCTTTCAGGGTGCCACTTTGCTGCTGCTGGCTGGAAAGCGCGGTAAGAATAGAAAATGCTTGTGCAGTAGCCCACGACACCTTGACAAGGGGCAGTGAGAATTAAATATTTCTTCTCCCTGTTCCAGTTTGGTGCTCTGATTGGTTGCAGAAGTGGATAAAATGGAAATGCTTGCATGGAGATGTCTGCACATTTTTAAATAATTCACTTAGACCTCACGTTCATACTCATATTATTGGGCCTGTTGAGTGTGGTTGTCTAAATAGGTGCAGTAAGAATTGAGTGCACTTGTATAGCTGTTCGATCAAGTTTCGTATGGGGCAGTCAGTGTTCGACGTCACTGTTTGGTGTACATAGGGGAAAGTCAGTGTTCGACGTCACTGTTTGGTGTACATAGGGGAAGATTATTGCCTTCGGGAAGATTATCAGAAATTAAAATGCTTCCACAAAAGCGTGACATGACATGGCTGCAAAGCAACTACATGTTGAACCGAATATTTTCTTTATGTATGCTATTTCAAAAGCCTCATCAACAATAAAAATATCTTCATGGTAGGCTGCTGCACATCAGTGTAAAGCCAATGAAAGTTGAATGTAGCACAACTTGGAAACGAACTTCGGACGGATGCATTTGTAGGTCACTATTCGTTTTTTTCCATAAAAGCTCTCAACAGTAATTTTTTTAGGCGGCTGCTAGTGCTTAAGGGTGTTTTTCTATCAATCTTCACCGTCAGTTGGGGTTCTCTGCGTTATCATTCCACTGTAAACTGCGCGGTGGTGATATGACACTAAAGAAACGCCGGCAGCTCTTTTATTACATCGCCGGGAAGCACCTCGGAAATGGTCGCCTGGATTGAAAGCATGACAATGTATACTGTCAATCTAACCAACTGACGTAGAGCGTCTTGCCACTCGCGTGTCTCGTGAAGTAGAAATGATTAGTCTTGTAACGTTTCACATCCTGCAGTTCTCTGCTCGCGCCATACGGTGTTGTCGTCTCGTTTAAGCGGAATAAAATAACGCTTCTTTCTTCGCACCTACAGCTGATTTCGCAAGGCAGGACATCGCGACCTCCATGGTTGCGTGCGTCGCCGCGATAGGTGTTTGCAGTGCGTCACTACGTTCAAAACAGTCGCATAGAACAATGCGTGGCCCGTTGAAAGACACCGATGAATTTTCGCCGCTGGTTTCCTTTTCACCCTGGGCTTACACAGTCCGTGCACTGCATCCAGCCATTGTGGCGACGAACCGCCCCTTTCTTCCACCCTGCGTTTACGACGCTTGATTTAGCGGTGATGATGGCTGTGGAAGATATTGTACCGACTTCATTTCTTGACAATGATTGCACACGCGAAATGAAGAAATAGTCGAACTGCGACGAGTCCGACAAAATATAACGACGACCATTATGTTGATTATGTTTCTCCAAGCAGACGACGGCTAAGCGGCGTGCAGCGGTCGAAATTCGAACTATTCAGACCCAAAAAATCGTGTGCGCGTTGTTTATATGTTTATTTCTGTTGTCTTAAAGTAAAACAATCACAGATAGCTTTGATTTAAGTATAAAATACACCGGGAATAGTTTCTATCAAGAATAATCTTTGTTTTAGTGAGTTTTTTTTTCTCCTGAGCCAGTTTTCAATGAGGACGACTTTTTCTTTTTCCTGTGAAAATCATTCATTCTTCTGAATGAAACATATACAAACGACATCATAATCAGATGGCTATACTGTTAGCCGCTCATATTAGTAATCATGGGTATAAACAGCTGAAATATAACGAACTATTTTTTCTAACCGCGGAGAGTCGGCTAGCGGCCAAACAACGCTTGTGGGCGGAGCTGCATTCTTACCCTGTCATCAACTATAGCAGCCCGCAAGTGCAACGTGTACTCTATCACGTGTTCTGTGTCGAGCAAATGTCGTTATTTCTCTCCCCACAGCCACACCCGAGTGAGTGAGCCGTTTGACTCTGGAGTACTGATTCACGGTAGTAGCCGAGTGGCTAAGGCTACTGACTCTAATTCCGTTCTGCCAGGCAAAGGTTCGAATCTTGCGGGTGCCGGTGATTTCTTTCGGTATACCGTTATACTGGGTTTTGCGAACTGCCGAAGTGAACGAATTGCTAAACAGCTTCACTGTTACTCAATAAATGAACAGGGGCCCTATTATCGACTGTACAAGTTCACAGTGTATTCGCTGTGTTTTTAGCGTAAGCACAACCTAAGCAATCAGTGACGTGATGCACGCATAGGTATGACGGTATGCAGGGTAATTTCAGGACTCAGGTAATTTCAAAGATAAGGACCAAGGTATCAAATATTGTGCATAAAAGATATAAAAACACTTGGCATGCACTATAAAAGTTAAGACGGTAGCTGAGGCTGGCAAGAGAAACACATTTCTGCAGGTCAAAATTGGCGTCAACACCACAAGGCGTACGAGTAACGTTGATCCAAAAGTGAGCGAAAGGCGGATTTCGAGCTAAAGAACCTCACACAACTTTTTTACCGTATCTATTTATTTCTTCCAAGCGCTTTTATAACATATAGGTGGGCTCTCCGCTGCAATGCAAGCCTTCTTGCGTTATCACCTTCCCGGCCGCCACTGCCGCCACGCCATCGTGTGCCGCTATGTTACCAGTTTATGGCGTGATCACATAAGAAGACAGCCGCGACCATCGCTTGTATGACGCATAAGACCAACGAAGCGCTACGCCTGATAACAGCGGAGCGCACCGATGTCGCCGATTCACTCATTCGTCAAGCTCGACTTCAATCACCGCTGTAATGAACGAAAGAGTCAATTTTCTTTGTTATTTTTCTCTTTAGTTCGATCACGTGACACAGCACCTTACTAGGACGAGTCTTGACAAATGCCATGCATTTGGTTTTCTTTGTCATGGAGAGGCTTGTACTGCCCTCATATGTTGCGGTTACGCGAAACAAATCATTCTTTATTTTACTGCCGAACATAAAAGCAAAATACTGCACGTTATTTGTATGCTCCGTGATCGCTGACTTGGAGACAATCGCAACTATTATTTGTTGATTTTTTTTATTGATTGATTTATTGATTCCTCAAAGGTCCCATTGGGACATTACATGAGGGGTGGGCATGACACGGCACTTGAAAAACGGGTAACAACATGGTAACGGCAACAGACGATGTACAGTAATTACGGCGGCACTTCTATATAATGGGTGGGTATGATACAGTACTAGAAAGGAGGGTTACAACAACGTACCGACAGCAACAGAATGGGTACACTAGTTATGGCGGCACTTCTTCAATGGCGTGCTTGAAACGAGATTGGTCAATGATGGTAGCAACTGTAGCAGGTAGGTCATTCCAGTCTCGGGATGTGCGTATGAAAAATGATTGTTGAAATGTATTAGTATGGGCACGTTCCGGATAGACTGCATTGGTGTGACTAGTACGGGAAATACGGTGGGCTAGTTGGATGTACTGATTTCTAAGTTGTTGCGAGTGGAAGAATTTGTGGTAAAGACACAGTCGAGCTATTTTGCGGCGAGATTGAAGTGTAGGGAGGTT
This sequence comes from Haemaphysalis longicornis, assembly GCF_048455015.1. Taxonomy (NCBI): domain Eukaryota; kingdom Metazoa; phylum Arthropoda; class Arachnida; order Ixodida; family Ixodidae; genus Haemaphysalis; species Haemaphysalis longicornis. Next base: position 573,654 of record NW_027526306.1, read on the forward strand.
AAGTTCTGCTTTTAACGCTGAAACGCTTGAATAGTGGGAGTAATCAGACAAAATAAATCGAGCGGCTCGATTTTGGCTAGATTCGAGGGTGTTGATCAAATAAGTTTGGTAAGGATCGAAGATAGCGTTTGCATATTCTAGTTTAGGCCGCACGAACGTTACGTATGCAAGTAATTTTATTGAGGGAGGGGTTAGGCCAAGATTACGGCGCAGGTAGCCAAGAGCACGGTTAGCCGAGTTCGTTATGTGGGTTATGTGACAGGACCAGTTTAAGTCGTGGGATATATGGACACCTAAGTATTTAACCGAGTCAGCAGAACCAATAGCAATGTTGTTAATAGTATACTTAGGTTGCACAAAATTGCGGCGTCGGTGGATAGAAACGTGCACAGTTTTTTGGATATTTAAAGACATCAGCCAGTTATTGCACCAATCCTGCACGCGACATAGGTCTTCTTGTAATGCGGATATGTCACAGCTACTACTTATAGGGCGATAAATGACGCAGTCGTCAGCGAAAAGACGGACTTTCAACGTATGATTTATCGGGAGATCATTTATATATAAGAAAACGAAGTGGCCCCAGGACGGTTCCTTGGGGAACACCGGAGAGCACGTGCGTGAGTGATCATGTATGCGAACTGGCGTGGACAAATTGCTGGCGGTCACTTAGAAATGCGCTTATCCAATTCAAAACTAATGGATCCAAATTAAGCCGAGACAATTTTAGCAGTAGGCGATTATGTGGGACTTTATCAAATGCTTTTTCAAAATCAATAAAGATTGCATCAGTTGGAATGTTGCGGTCTAGGCATGAATGTACGTCATGAAGGAACATGGCAAGCTGAGTGTCGCAAGAATGATCCTAACGGAAACCATGCTGATTAGGATTAAAGAAATTGACGGAATTCAAAAATTTGGCAATGTGCGAATACAATATATGCTCCATGATTTTAGAACAGACACTGGTAATTGAAATCGGACGGTAATTATTAGGGCTCAAACGATTTCCCTTTTTAAATAATGGGATGACCTTACCGATGCGCCAGTCATAGGGAACCGATCCAGTGTTCAGAGACTGTTGAAAAATGAGTGAGAGAAACAAGCTGCTCATGTGTTTGGTGTTTTTTAGCACTTTAGCTATTATACCATCAATACCAACAGATGATGAATTTTTCAGCGAGTCAATTACTTTGACTATGCCTTGTGGTTAAAATATAATACTCGGCATGGGGGGGTTATCATAAGAAGGGACAGTGGGAAGGCCATTCAAGGGTTCACGCATAAAAACCGCGCTAAATGCGTTGTTTAATATATCTGGTACTTCACGGTCCGGGGTAGGGAGTCCAGAGCTATCGCACAGTGAAACACAGTTAGATGCACTGGGGTTAATAGTCTTCCAGAAGCGCTTCGGTTCAGGGCGTAGCATAAAGGGTAAGGTGACAGAGAAGAAACTTTGTTTAGCGTGGGCGGTTGAGGTTTTGTAATCGTTTTCAGCGGCGTAATATTTCTGCCAGGCTTGACTCGTGTTAGAATTCTTTGCTGCCCGGAACAATCGCTTTTTTTTATTGTTTAAGCGTTTAAGGGATGTATTAAACCACGGAGAACTCGGGCGTTCAGATATCGTTTTAGTAGGAATATAAAGGCGTATTAGGCGTTGCATCTCTGATTTAAAAAGAAGCCAATTGGATTCAAGTGACGGCTGCGCAAAGATGGCTGCAAAGTTTTCAAAGAACGTTGATAAGTCCCGGTTCATACTGTCGTAATCCCCTTTATCGTACAACGTAAGTGTTTTTCTGGTTTTTTTACTTGTCTGTAAACTGCATGAGAATGAAGCGTGCACAACCAAATGATCACTCAGATCACGCAGGTAGGTGATAGAAGAGACGTTCTCAGGATGTGAAGTTAAGATAAGATGCAACATGTTAGACGAGTGCTCGGTAACACGCGTAGGCTGAGTGACCAGTTGGGACAATCTGAAGGTGAGGCACGTGTTGATAAACTCGCCAGGGGGGGGGGGGGGTATTTTGTGATTACATAGAAGCAGTATCAGACCAATTTATACTAGGGAAATTAATGTCGCCAAATAACAATATAGGACTGTTTGGGTGGGTCGTTCTTAGTTGGTTCAAATTTTCATAAAACAGACGTGCAAAAGAAGTGTCAGTACTAGGAGCGCGATAGTAAACTCCAATCAAGATGCGCGGGTGGGATGCGTGGCAGCAGAGCCAAACAATTTCTAATGGCGATGTAATATTGATGCGCACGCAGCGTAGGTCGCGTTTCGTGACTACAATACAAGGACACCGCCACCACGCAAGTTGTTATCCCTGTCCTTGCGAAATATGTCAAAGTCAGGGAGACTTGGCAATATTTCCGTATCATCGATTAACCAGTTAAACGCCAACTGCACTCAAATTTCACCTCGGCCAAATTTGTTTTTAATGCGTAGTAAGTACCCCCAAATAAGCTGAGACACAAGTGGTAGCCCCGTGAAACGCCTCGTTAATCAGTCAGAAGCGTTTAAAAAGGCTCCGCCGCAGACCACTCTGCACCTGCCGGCGGATCGCGTAAACAGCCATGACCGCCTGTGACGTTCCAGCCGACGGTGGCTTTTTCCTCTGGCCAGCCACGCAGCGGGAGAACCGGTCGAGCTCTGCTGCCCCGTGCGCGCGTAGAGCTTGCGCGCAGACATTCTCCCGAACTGGTGACCGTCCGGCCGCTCGCTGGACGGCTGCAACGTCACTGCAATGGCCGCGCTCTCCTCGGTTTCGGTTTCAGAATCGCCGATTTTTGCTGGCCGCTTGCGGCGTCCACGTGCGTATTTCAGCTGTTGTATTTTGCATGTTGCTTTCTTTTTAAGCAGACTATACGGAAATAGGGTTTTCAAGAAGTCGAAATTTTGAGTGCAGTTGGCCTTTAAGCCACGTTTCTGTTAGTAGCACAATATTTCAGGATGAGGAATTTATCAAGTCGCATAGCTTATCGCGCTTCGGAATGACACTTCGTATGTTGGTTAACAAAAATGATAAAGACTGATGGGAAGGACGTGGCCCGCGTAGTTTATTTGTTGGCTGCTATGAACTCTTTTCGACAACCGTATTTGAAGCATTATCAAATAGATAGGTTTTGTTGTTTACGGTCAGTGTTTCATGGCGTAGCTTCTAACTCGAGTTTTGAGTTTTCCCAAATTCAATTAGGCGCTTACGGGCAAGGCGAGTACCAGGGGAGAGATCCTGAGAAATGCTGAAGTCGGTGTCTTTAAGCTTACTGCAAAGTGACAGTATATGGTCCTTATCTTTAAAATGCGCGAATTTAACTATTATTGGTCTGCTCTTTCCGGCGCGGAACGTGCCTATGCGATGGGCCCTTTCAATGTCACGGGGTTGAACGGTAGTTTGAAGGAGGCGATAGCAGTGCTCCATTACTATTTTTTCCGACTCTTTCCACGATTCGTTTTGGGTACCCTGGTGCCCATAAAATACCAGGTTATTGCGCCTTCATTTGTTCTCTGAGTCATTGATTCGAGCCGTCAACACTTTTATATGATGAGCATTGTTATCAGCATCCGACTGCAGTCGCGTCAGTAGCGGCCTCATAGTCTCTAGGGAAGCATGGTCTGACTCCATCTTATCTAGCCGTTTCTTCATCTCTCTGAAGGTCTTTTCATGCTTCACTAGCGTTGTCTGAATCGATTTTAATTGCTCTAGCATAGCCGACTGACCAGATTGCAATTCTTTAAGTGCCTTGAGCATTTGCGACGAAACGTCGGCAGAGTCAGAAAAGTGGGGGGAGTCAGGCCCAGGGTTCGTCTCAACATCGCCAGCTAACAAAAGAAGCTGCACAAGCGCGTTTGTACAGTCATAAGCAAAAGTACAAAACCAGTGTGGGCTCGGCAGCACAACTAGGGCACGGTAACTAGTTCGCTTAGCAAAAAGACAATAGCGGTTTGTTACCTGCACCAAAAAGAAGCGAGAAAGATTAGCTCGGTCCATTGCGGGGCTGCCGAGCCCACTGAGCGCTGTGACGATCCGGGCGAGCTTTATATCCAGGTTGAACGCATGCGCTGCGCAGGATGTCCCGGCTTCCGGATAGGTGCGGCATCGCCAAGATGTCACCAGATATGGCCAGTGGAAGTGAGGCGGCTGCGTAGATCTGGATGCGCGTGGCCTTTCGGTGTCGGTAGCTGCCGCTTCGTCCGCCTTCCATGTCGAAAGACGGCCCGTGAACGGCAGACCTACGGTGTCGACCGTGGCACTGCAAGCGAGGCGCACACAGGGTGGTTCCGAGAGCTGTAGGCACCAAAGTCCGAGAACCTGCACCAAAAAGAAGCGAGGAAGATTAGCTCGGTCCATTGCGGTGCTGCCAAGCCCACTGACTTTTGTTGGGTGATGTTTCGGTAAACATGCTTTAAACGGCGCGTCATGCGAAACTGCGCCTGCTGCAAATTCGCGGACATTTTGTGGCGCCGAAGGTCGGGGAAATTTTTTGGCCTTTTTCGCCGCAAAATCACTCGCCATTTTTAAGCTGTTACGTAACATTACGCCACTTTTACGCAGGCTGAACTTGCTATTGCGTGAAGTGTCGTTCCCACAAACTGTTTAAAGTACGTCACGCCTTCTAAGCCAATCACAGAGAGGGCGTGTATTACAAGCAGTATTGTTGTTGAGTAGCAAAGACAGGCTTACGTTGTCATGCCCGGTGCATTTAGTCTAGTTTTTCATTGCCGGCCAAGAATTATGCGCTTTGAGTAACGAGAAATAAGGCAAACTTTATAACTGTTGACAGTAAACGTCATGAAAGGTCAAAATGACGAAAGCACACACAACCGCTCTGTAAACCGGAAGCACGTGACCAAAATTAAAAGCCAATCAGAAAAGACTTCCGGCAAATTGCCCAATTTTCAGGGAATTTGTGAGTCGAGAATAGGGCCCCTGGCCTTTTTATAGCGGTGGCTCAGGGAAAAAAAAGCACGTTCTTTACTCACCCTGTGTTTATAATTGCTAGGATGGACCTTCGTCCCGGCCAATATTGTAGCTTCTCTTCAAATCGCGTTGCAATAATTCATCACCCTAAACTTTGATGTTTAAAAACATGTGTAGAGATTATACGCGTCTTTGATTTCTTTTCTTCGGTGGTGTCAATTGTGTAATCGGGTTTTGTTGTGATGTACGAAAACATTGTAAAATGTTCGGCATTTTCACGACTCGCAACATACTGATGATCCTCATCCAGGATGAATCATGTATTAAAAAGCTTTAGTTTTGCTTATTTGCTTAGTACAAAATGTACACAAATTTCAAGAAACATAAACACAAGGTACTCAGAGAAATAACACAAGGAAAACACTGCCGAATCGGTGCTCCGCTCTTCCGACAGTGTTTACGACATTGAGTGAAACGGCTTTTATTTTTTTGCTGTATTTGAAATTTTTCATTTCAACCGAAGGAACGAATACTGACTCTACATACTTGTGATTTTCCTCTGAGTTGAAACTATTGCTTCCCAGCACGAAGCAAGAATATATAGGAGAGGAAACGCCTATTGCAGCCGGTGCGATGAAGCGACAAGATAATGCCACAATGATAACTATGGCGAACTACGAAGCATAGGACATGGCCTCCGCGATAACCCCGCGCGCTTTTTGCGAGCAACATGTGCGCGGGGGAATCTCGGATGACTGAAAGCAATACACTGAAAGCAATACCAGAGTCCTTCATTGCTGGCAATATTGTTGTTGGCAGCATTCGCCAAAAGGCGTGAATCGCTATGGGCTTGAGCTGCTACGTGCCGCAGTCACGGAGCGCGAAAACCTCGGACGTAGCGCACGCGTACGCGAGCAAGGGGCCCGGTCCCGCTATGTCGGTGAATGCGGCCTGTTTTCAGTGCACTGTTGGCACTGTCGCATAACCAACGAAGTGTCCTACGCACTCGGATGGCTTCGAGCGCACTGCATCGTATAGAGTTTCTTACAATACACACTAGACAGGAATCTGGCGCAAGCGTCTATGCAGCTCACATCAAGGCCGTCTGTGTTGTCATGGGCCGCCATTACGTCATGCGCTCGCCTTAGTTTCATCATTGGCTGGGGTTGAAACATATTAGTGGCCACAAATTTAAACAAAGTGCCACAAAAACGTGAAGCATAGTGTGCAATCATGTAAGTAAAAATGAAACAGGCTGTTTTAAAACTAAGAAAAAATAAGTAAATCGTAATTTTGTCTGAACGGTTGTGGCTGCTATAATGCGGCCAAGGTGGTAGTTACGAACAATGTTAATTTTTGGGGGTGAAACTCATTAGAGACTCTTATTTTATTAATTTTACCACCTTGAAATGATATGTTGTTTGAAGACTTTCGAAAGTTTTTTGAGCGTGCCTATAACGTCGCCTTCATGGTGATCCGGTGCACAGACCATCCGCTACAGTTTAACAAAAGCTAATGCTGAGCAAGTTGGTAAAGAAAAGTTGAAGAAAAAAAATTACGCCATCTTCCCGTGGGGAACCCTGATGAGGATGCGAAGCATCCTGGCGGTTCCGTGTGGTTCCATTGTGTTGCCGTTATGTTGAGTGATCTGGTTTTTACTAGCGCCAGAGGGAATTCCGCGTCCGGGTCCAAACCGGTGGCAAAGGCACGCAAGTGCTGTTGTGTTACGGTGAGTAGGCGGGGTGGTTCTCGAGGCGCCGAAACTCGTCCATCATGTTCTTGTCGATGTTGTCTCTGTGGTATAATCGGTAGTCTCCGTCAGCTTTGGTGAGGTAAAGGTTGTTGACATTGGTGCACCGGCTGAGAGCAATGTACACGCCCTCCTCTTCGCAGCTTTGTCTTCTCGTTCTTCTTCTTCTTCGGTGGTTCCCCTATGGGAAGATGACGACTGTGGTTGAACGCGAACCTATCTCGTGATGGATTCTTTGGTTGGCCAATCCCTAGGGGCATCCTGCCACAATCAGCATCAGAGGCGCTGCGGACGGGGCTGGTTGAGCTGCAAGGCGCGTGGCGCATCCCGCCACAGCTCTCCCACGGGAAATTCAGCATCCCCCTCTAAAGTTTTCAGTTCGTCGTTTCCGTTGACGTTCAGCTTCGCGTGCCTTCGTTGTATCAGTAGCTTTTGACGTAGTTTGAATGAGTCAAGGACATAAGGCGCGTTCGTAGCACTTGCTCCTGTCCCGAATTTGTAGCGTAGCGGGAAGAGCACCGCGTACCTCCCGTTGTGGCCAGAGAGTCGTGGGATCGAAACCGGGCACCGCTAACGATTTCTTTTTTATATAGTGTAGTATCGCGGAGCTGTGGGTGTAAGGAGGAGAGTTGCGCATGCGCAGTGAGCGTGTGGACGGCGCCGCCATCAAAGACGCAGGACCAGGCGAGCCTATGAAATGCTCCGCATTTAAAAAGGAAACGTGGCGTTAAAAGTACTACCTATACTTGCCTAATTACTCATTATACTTCCTCCGCGGCTTTATGACCCTTGTACGTTGTAGTGTGACGACGGCGCTTACTCAATGTATTTGATGGTCCCGGATAACTTTGTTTGACATTTGTTCAATAATCGCTAAAAGGGCAGTCGTGCTCAGGTATAAGTGGCAGCCACCATTATTGTTGAAATAGTACACCTGCATGAGTTCGCAGAATTATTTTTGTTGTATCACTTTTCGAAATTGTGAAGCCCTTATTGGCAATGTGCCCTATAAAGACCATGTAGCAGTACACTTATTTCTTAAGAGGCAGCTTTCAACATTTAGATGCACTATGTGGTAATGGGCAAGCGTGAAGGCTGCCTGCTCGGCTAAGCGCGTCTAAGTGGAGATTGGGTTTGCTGAATGTATATCATTTTCAATACGAGG